>NC_053489.1:262500781-262821615 GCF_905171775.1 Rana temporaria | reverse complement strand
ATGAGGACAGGACCTCTTCCCGACAACCCTTGCCATTGGTTGTCGGGGTCTGCGGGCGGAGGCTTATCGGAATCTGGGAGTCCCCTTTAATAAGGGGGCCCCCAGATACCGGCCCCCCACCCTAAGTGAATGGATATGGGGTACATCGTACCCCTATCCATTCACCTGTAGGCAAAAAGTAAAAGTTAATAAACACACAACACAAGGCTTTTTAAAATAGTTTATTATTCTGCTCCGGAGGCCCCCCCTGTCTTCGTTATTAGCTCAATTACCAGGGGGGGCTTCTTCTTCCGCTCTCCGGGGGTCTTCTCCGCTCTCCGGGGGGGGTTTCTTCTTCCGCTCTCCGGGGGGGGGCTTCTCCGGACTCCGGGGGTCTTCTTCCATCTTCTCCCCTCTTCCGCTCTTGACTCAGCGAACCCCGGTTCTTCTGCAGCTCTCCGGTGCCTTCTTCTTCAGCGCTGGCTGCCTGCTATGTTTGTGTGTTAGCTCGATTTCAAACAGGCAGCCGGCGCGGTCTTCTGTGGCGTCATCTTCTCTTCTGGTCTTCTGTTCTTCCGATGTTGCCTCGTCGCCTGTTGTCGCTGTAATGATGGAAGCGCGCCTTGCATCACATTTATATAGGCATCACCGTCCCATCATGCTCCGGTAGGTACCCACGTGGTGGGTGCACGTGGGTAGGCACCCACCACGTGGGTACCTGCCGGAGCATGATGGGACGGTGATGCCTATATAAATGTGATGCAAGGCGCGCTTCCATCATTACAGCGACAACAGGCGACGAGGCAACATCGGAAGAACAGAAGACCAGAAGAGAAGATGACGCCACAGAAGACCGCGCCGGCTGCCTGTTTGAAATCGAGCTAACACACAAACATAGCAGGCAGCCAGCGCTGAAGAAGAAGGCACCGGAGAGCTGCAGAAGAACCGGGGTTCGCCGAGTCAAGAGCGGAAGAGGGGAGAAGATGGAAGAAGACCCCCGGAGTCCGGAGAAGCCCCCCCCCGGAGAGCGGAAGAAGAAACCCCCCCCGTAGAGCGGAGAAGACCCCCGGAGAGCGGAAGAAGAAGCCCCCCCTGGTAATTGAGCTAATAACGAAGACAGGGGGGGCATCCGGCGCAGAATAATAAAATATTTTAAAAAGCCTTGTGTTGTGTGTTTATTAACTTTTACTTTTTGCCTCCAGGTGAATGGATAGGGGTACGATGTACCCCATATCCATTCACTTAGGGTGGGGGGCCGGTATCTGGGGGCCCCCTTATTAAAGGGGACTCCCAGATTCCGATAAGCCTCCGCCCGCATACCCCGACAACCAATGGCAAGGGTTGTCGGGAAGAGGTCCTGTCCTCATCAACATGGGGACAGGGTGCTCTGGGGTGGGGGGGCCCGCAGTGCGCCCCCCTGCCCCAGAGCACCCAACCCCCCCATGTTGAGGGCACGCGGCCTGGCACGGCTCAGGAGGGGGGGGGCGCTCGCTCGTCCCCACTCCCTTCCTGGCCGGCCGGGTAGCGTGCTTTGGATACGGGTCTGGTATGGATTGTAGGGGGACCCCCTACGTCAATTTTTCGGCGTGGGGGGGTCTCCTTACAACCCATAACAGACCTAAGGGCCTGGTATTGCTCCTGGGGGGGAACCCATGCCGGTTTTGTTTTTTACAAATTGACGTGGAGTTCTCCCTCGGGAAAGCAGACCAAATGCCGTCGCTGGAATGGGCCTTTACAAGGTGTTACTAACTTTACACTTTGTAAAACGAGCCCTAATTTTACACTTGCAAAATAACACTTACGGCGCAAAAAGGAAGCTAGAAAGCTTTGTGGATCGCCTTAAGTGCTAATTTGCATACTAGCAACGGCATTTCGACTCGAAATGCCCCCAGCGGCGGATGCGGTACTGCATCCTAAAATTAGGCAGTGTAATTCAATTACACATGCCGGATCTTCTGTGTAACTTTGGAAAAAGCCTTTTGAGGATCGTTTCCAAAGTTACACACAGACTGAACAGCAGTTAAGTCGGAGTATCTCTTTTGAGGATAACCCCCCTTGTGTCAGGTGGCAGAACACTCAGATGTGAACATGAGCCATTTAAATGAATAGGATTTTGAGTGTTGGGCATTTTTGAACTTTTGAGATAACGAATGCAGCCTAATGAAGGGCTGTTGAAAAATCAAAGCCTATAAAACAATATATTTGCTCAAGAAGGCTAGCCATACATTATACAAATTTTCTTATTCAATTTCAATTAGATTTACCTTCAACTATGTAGTGCAAGGACCTCCCTGATTGTATATCAATAGAAATGGTTTAGGTTTGACCTCATATTATATGGTTTTGGTAAATCAAAAGGAAAATTGTACAAGAACATTGTAAAATGTATGACCAGCCAAAAGTGTGCCGCTGCCCCCCAGAAACAAAAAGCATGACATTTTAAACTCAGATGCTCTTTGTAGGAGATACATTCTTCCATCAAAAAAAACACTACAATCCTTGCAATACTAATAGGGAATTACAACTATACCTACTGCTAGGTCCCACACACCAGCTGTGATAAGTAGGAATCATTGTGGCTGCCTAATGATGCCCAGCATTTAGTGGTGCAACGGGTCACCCCATTTGGATCGGCACACATTGTGACCCACGGATTGCCACGGCCCCAGAGCTAGGCCGAGGCCTTTCCTAATGTTATGGCCGCAGCTCCGGAGCTAGGCCTAGCTCCGGAGCCGCGCCCATCTTGGTACACCCGGCGGCGGCCCTCCTCTCTGTTTACACCCACAGAGGAGGAGCCGCCAGCACTTGTGGGATACACCGCTGGGAGACATACTACCCGGGGGGGTCCGTCTGCCTGTTACTACCTGGGGGGGTCCGCCTGCCTGTTACTACCTGGGGGGGTCCACCTGCCTGTTACTACCTGGGGGGGGGGGGGTCCACCTGCCTGTTACTACCTGGGGGGGGGTCCACCTGCCTGTTACTACCTGGGGGGGGGGGTCCACCTGCCTGTTACTACCTGGGGGGGTCCACCTGCCTGTTACTACCTGGGGGGGGGTCCACCTGCCTGTTACTACCTGGGGGGGGGTCCACCTGCCTGTTACTACCTGGGGGGGGGGGTCCACCTGCCTGTTACTACCTGGGGGGGGGGGTCCACCTGCCTGTTACTACCTGGGGGGGGGGGTCCACCTGCCTGTTACTACCTGGGGGGGGGGTCCACCTGCCTGTTACTACCTGGGGGGGGGGTCCACCTGCCTGTTACTACCTTGGGGGGGGGGTCCACCTGCCTGTTACTACCTGGGGGGGGGGGTCCCCCTGCCTGTTACTACCTGGGGGGGGGGGGGGTCCCCCTGCCTGTTACTACCTGGGGGGGGGGGGGTCCACCTGCCTGTTACTACCTGGGGGGGGGGTCCACCTGCCTGTTACTACCTGGGGGGGGGGGGTCCACCTGCCTGTTACTACCTGGGGGGGGTCCACCTGCCTGTTACTACCTGGGGGGGGGGTCCACCTGCCTGTTACTACCTGGGGGGGGGGTCCACCTGCCTGTTACTACATGGGGGGGGGTCCACCTGCCTGTTACTACCTGGGGGGGGTCCACCTGCCTGTTACTACCTGGGGGGGTCCACCTGCCTGTTACTACCTGGGGGGGGTCCACCTGCCTGTTACTACCTGGGGGGGTCCACCTGCCTGTTACTACCTGGGGGGGTCCACCTGCCTGTTACTACCTGGGGGGGGTCCACCTGCCTGTTACTACATGGGGGGGGGGTCCACCTGCCTGTTACTACCTGGGGGGGTCCACCTGCCTGTTACTACCTGGGGGGGGGGGGGTCCACCTGCCTGTTACTACCGGGGGGGGTCCACCTGCCTGTTACTACCTGGGGGGGTCCACCTGCCTGTTACTACCTGGGGGGGGGGTCCACCTGCCTGTTACTACCTGGGGGGGGGTCCACCTGCCTGTTACTACCTGGGGGGGGGTCCACCTGCCTGTTACTACCGGGGGGGGGGGGGGGTCTGCACCAAGGGGGTTCTTTACTGAGGGGGGGACTATAGTTGGTGGGAGGGGGTGACAATTTTTTTCTGCACCGGGTGACACCAACCCTAGTGACGCCACTGCAGTGGGGGAGGAGATGTGGATATTACAGTGGGGGAGGAGATGTGGATATTACAGTGGGGGAGAATTTTTTTTTTGCCGATCCGAAAAATTATCCGATCCTTGACTCCTGATCTGAGGAACAATCTGAACCGTGAGTTTTTTGATCCGTTGCACCCCTACCAGCATTAAAAGGAGTTGTAAATAAATAAAAAAAATGTATGCTGAAATGACTTTACAGGGTATAGAGACATAATAGTTAACCGATTCCTTTTAAAAACGATTAAAAATAGATAAAAATCAATCGTATAGAAACCTGTAGTTTCTAGTTTCGTTTTTTTCCATGTTGTTTCCTGCCTCTGTGCTGTACAGAGCCACTACAGGGCAGTGATGGTTTGGAAAACGAAACTGATTGGTGCTGTGGGGTTTTAGACACACAGTAATCACACCTCCTTGATTAGTGACCACAGAGAGAAAGCTCCCAGTACTGTGGTTATCAGGAACCAGACAGCCAGGAAGTGTGGAGATCAGAGAAGAATTACAGCAACTTGAGAGCAAAAACAAACTATGAGGACATGAAAACAGCACTGCATTAAGGTAAAGGAAGCTATTGAGATAAAAAAATGTTTTCCTTTACAAACCCTTTAATGCAGAGGAAATGCAATAGCAGGTATCCAATGTAGTTGTAAAATTTGCAATGCAGTTCAGAAGCCTCCCCCAGCATCTTTATATGGTCATTGTTCCGAATTTTATAGCCACAGTAAGCTGTAGATAAAAGTAGTGTTACTGTAACATTATCATAATTACTATGGGACTGCACAAAGCTACCATTCTGCCTGCTTTTATTTGGGTTTCTGGCCCAAGAAATCAATTCACCTTTTAAATGTACAGACAGCAAGAATGGCAAAAGTAATCAGTTTGGCTTGAAGAAGCAGACCTTCTGGTCTCGTGTGTATATCATGTGAGCTTGTCAGTGCGGCCGGCTACAGACGCCCATGGTACCATTACAGAAGCAGTGCTAAGTAGATTACAGCAGTAAATCAGGTCTCACAACACAGCAGGCTCTGTCTGTGCAGCAAGCAGCACAGACATTTCAAAATTATTTACTTTGTGCGCTTTATTTTGCAGTTACACAATGCATCAGGCAATTGTATAAAAAAACGAGATGAGAGCAAGCCAAATTAAATAGATATATAGTATAGTTAGATGCAGTACTGTAGAAGAAACACAACTATACACAATATTTCATTTGAAGACCAAAGGAAAGAAGTCTAAGCCAATAGCAAAATATGACTTGGACTGCATGTATTTATAGTAAGTAGGAGTAAAAAGAATGACTTCCTCCCACACAAATACTTTGCTACACCCTTCCGCTTTTCTTTTCCTGCTGTGTGGCCACTTGTTGGAACAATAAAAATCCCCTAACATCTCATAAATGCCATTTCAATGGCAGAAAACGGAAATCTATGCAATTTCACTTTGTTTATTTATTTTTATTACAGGTATGTATATAGCGCCATCAATTTACGCAGCGCTTTACATACACACATACACATATACCTCTCTTGTACATTCACATCAGTCCCTGCCCCCAAGGAGCGAACAAGCCAAGGGTTCCCAGTTCACATTCATACTAGGGCCAATTTAGACAGGAGACAATTAACCTATCAGCATGTCTTTGGAGTGTGGGAGGAAACCGGATTACCCAGAAAGCCACGCAGGCACAGGGAGAACATGCAAACTCCAGGTAGTGTGTAATGGTTGCGATTTCAAACGGACAACCCTAGTGCTGCTAGGCAGAAGTGCCAACCTCTTGGTCATTGCGCTGCTCTTAGGGTGACAAGAACTAGAACTTTATGCATACTGGGTGTCAAATACACAGCTTTAAGGCCTCATGCACACTTTATGCTCTTTTCTCCTGCACAAGTTTAGCAGAAACACGCCTAGCGTTATGAGTTGATGAGCACTTTTTATGCTCAAAAGCTTCTCTCCAAAATGCCCATGTGATATTTTCTGTCTGTAAACTCCCTTGCCACTAAACGACTAAAAACGCCTATAGTGTGCATGGACACACAGGCTAACATGGAGCGGAGTTAAAAGAGAAGTATCGCCACAGCTTTTTTGGCTATACTTTTCATATGGATCACAGGAGTGCAGTTCGTTCTGCACTCCTGTGACCCGTTCTCAGCGGACAGCAAGTTCAGACTAAGGAAGGATCTTGGACTGTACAGTTGGGATTAGAGGTCGACCGATATGGGTTTTTCTCTGGCCGATGCCGATATTTGGAAATCGGGGCGGCCGATGGCAGATATGTGCGGCCGATATTTTTTTCCCCCCCTCATCTCAAAAAAACCTAGGGTGGAGAGGTGGGGAGGAGATAATTGTTTAGGGTGGAGAGGTGGGGTGCAGCCTGTCAGTGCCACCTCATTAGTGCCCACCAGTGCAGCCCATCAGTGCCACCTCATCAATGCCCACCAGCGCATATCACCAGTGCATCACCTCATCAGTGCCAACCAGTGCATCACCTCATCAGTGCCTCACATCAGTGCCCACCAGTACAGCCCAATGTCATTCACTGCCACCTCAACAATGCCCACCAGCAGAGCGCTCCAGGCTCCGTTGCATCCCCTAGCCTAAGCACAAGAAAGCTCCATTCGTCCCTGGCCCTGATGTGCTGCACGCCCTGCCTCTGCCTACAAACGCCAGAATGCAGCGCGGGCCGGCAGTTACCGGTTGGCTGCAGACTTCCTTAAACAAAAACAAAAAAGTCAGCAGATAGCAGCAAGCGGGCCCCTCCTCCTCTGTGGGTGTAAACAGAGAGGAGGGCCGCCGCGCTGGGTGTACCAAGATGGGCGCGGCTCTGGAGCTAGGCCAAAGCCCCGGCCTTTACTGATGCTGTGACCGCGGCGGAAATCTGCGGATCCGCGGATTGCTGCCGCGGTCACAGCATCAGGAAAGGTCACGGCTTCGGCCTAGCTCCGGATCCGCGTCACCGCTAGCGGCCATGTCGATGCCGATTTCTCCCAAACTGGCAAATATCGGCCGATATATCGGCCTGCCGATATATCAGTTGACCTCTAGTTGGGATCCAATCAGATCCCTGGATCAGCAAATGGATCAGCCTCTCAGCTCCCCCGCTGGAAGAAAGAGCAAGCCACTTCCTTCCCCTCTACAGCCCAGTGCTCCAGTGAGTGCAGAAGGGACAGAGCAGAGATCTGGTGACTCACAGTCACGGCTCTCTGCTCAAGAGTGGAGGGGTAGGACTGAGTGATGGATTAGCGGTGTTTGATCGCTCAGTTCTCACTGCATATGTGGTGGGGGATCGATGCTGTAGCCACCTAGATGAGTACTAGCTTGTTTTTTTAGACTCCATACTACTCCTTTAACAGTCAGAGAAAAAAAAAAAAGCTCAAACTCCTGAAGCTTTTTTTGAACTGCAGTGACAGGTGTTTCCCTTTTTTTCTGTCTCTAAACACACTTGTGTGTCAATGCACAGATAGAGGTTTTAGAGGCAAAAAATAAAATCAGCTGTGCAATCAGGAAAAGAGCTTTTGCGCGGAGAACAAGCACTTGGCGAGTCTAAACGCTGGTAAATACACAATGCTAGGTGCATTTAGTGCTTGAGCATTCATTCCAATGACTAGAATAAATGAGTATTCTGGAAAATGGAATAAAAGAATGAATGATTAAATGCTTGACATGCCTAAATGCATTTGCAGAACGTGGCTTTAGGCTCACTTTTTAAGCTGCTTTTCTCCTGCCAGGAGCAAAGGCTTTCAGAGGAGCTGAGCAAACACCCAGTATGCATGAAGCCCTAGAGTGCAGCTGACAATTCACAGCATGTCGGCTTCCATCTGATGCTTTTCATGCAAAGATTTTGCTTTGTCTATGGTTACCTGAGCAATGTAATACGTCTTTGTTCAACAATACCAACTATGAAACAATGTTTAGTTCAAACTTGAATCATGTCATTTTCTTTTAAACGTATACTGTAGTATAGAAGACTGCTTTATTAGATGGTGGAGCCTATCACCTATCTGCCAGACAGGAAGGGTGGAATACTCTATAGTCCTTTCAGCATGAAATGGATATCAAAAAAATGTAACAATATACAGGAAGAAAGGGAATCACATCATAAATAACTCCTTAATTTACAAGTAAAAGTGAACCCTGGATACAATTTGATAACCTGATTTTAAAACTATCACAGCACAAGCTGCAAGAGCCAATGACTATGGCTTTGAATCGCCCCTAAATGCTTAATATTTACAAGCTACCGTATCTGGACTAAAAGTAAATTGTTAGGCACCGTTCACATAAGGGCATTTGAAATACTGGGCAGGATCACTGCGATTCTGCCTGCGATTCCAAGTTGTGGCAGAATGTGCAACACATGATTCTTTTGGGTCACAACCAACCATAGGACATCCATTGAAGTAAACGTGCTACTCTATGCGTGACACATCTGAATGGGGTCTTACAAATTAATTCCAATCTTATTACCAGCAAAACAACCCCCCCCCCCCCCCCCCATTTCACTTTCACATGTATATTTGCCATCTCTCAGGTTTAGATTTAGCCCATAAATAGGAGGAAAAGCCCACATGGCCACTGATAGGTGGTGGCATTGATGGGCACTGATCAGCACTGATTGGCACCACTGGTGGGCATTGATAGGTGGCACCGTTTTGCACTGGTGGTCACTGATGAGGCAGAGGTGACTCTTCCACTGATGTCCCTTACACAAAAGCCGGTGATTGGCTTTTTTTTTTCTCCTCACGCCGTCAGGAGAAAAAAAAACGATTACAGAGCTTTGTTTACATCACGTGATCAGCTGTCATTGGCTGACAGCTGATCACGTGGTAAGGTGCCGGGACCGGCCCCTTACTCGGATCTGTAATCACCAGAGTCTCAGTGATCACAGCGTGGGTTGTACATTCATATAACAGTATAACATTTTTTTTTTTTTTTTTCTAAAATTGCAAAGACATGAATGATGCCAGAACTCTGCCTACATCAGCCAAAGCTACCCCATACCCACTGTCTATAAAGCTGAGACTTCCCTCAAATATAGGGCATATAGAACAAGCATTTACTTTACATTTTAAAGCCATGTGTGTTAAGTAACAAAAAGTGAATGGTGAAGTTCACACACCAAAATTATATACGGTTAACCTTCCTTTTTCTTATTCTTTTTGGCCTTCAGCATTTGATAGGCTTTGACAACTTGCAAAGCTTATATAACCAAATGTAGCACTACCCTATAAATAAAAACATATATGACAAACAATCATAGAAAACAGTGATGATATGTAAAGTACAAACTCTGATAAATAAGTCCCAGCAAAAACAATACTGTATATCAATGCTCAGCTTTACTCCTTGTCATCCAGGAACTCACCAGATGAACAGACCTCCAAGCTATGGATAGGTCAAAACAGGCTCAAGTATTTTCCAAGAGTAATCAAGATTTCCGCCTTTTTCACAGTGCACTGCCGAGTCAATTCAACATATACATGTCAACTTAAATAAAAGAAAGGGACTTTTTCTTGTCAAAGAATTTTATTGAGTTTAGAAAGTCAAGTAGGTACATATAAGAATCGTCGCAAATCGTATACACGAGGTAACAAACATATTATGAACAATCACATCAAACTGGATGAGTAAAAACATGGGTTTGCATAAGTAGGATATGTGTAAGGGTAACTACAAAGTATAGATTACAAACAGTAAAAGGAGCAATTCATCATCGCTGGTGTAGAAGATAGAAAGGGACTTTTTACAGTGCAAACCAGCCAGTCTGTAAAGTCTGTATGCCAATTCAAATGAAACTTGTGTTTTATAAATGCAAAAGGCAAACACAGGCACTGACATAAGAGTATCCAAATATGCTCAAACAGTTCAAAATGCTTTCAAGATTTTTACTTGCTTTCTTTACAGCCCTGTATCTGATATTTAAACCTAACAAAATAACAAATGCCCATTTAACCTGTTCATTTCCAAAGCAATACTGATAAGCCAGTGGTCTGAAACAGCCTAATATGTTGCAATAAATGGCCCACATTTAACATACAAGCCAGCACAAACACCAAGATAAAAAAAATACAGCATTGGAGGACAATGTAAAAATAACACTTAAAAAAAAAAAAAATATGTACCATGACTGACCCCAAAAAAGTGCCCGAGTACAAAGTCAAAGGATAAAAGCCTCAAGAAAGTCATGTGCATGGCCATTGGTGGGAAGAATTCAAGGCATGTCAGATTTCAGACAACAGTGATCATCAAATGAACGCTATATACAGGATCGGCTTATATGAAATAGTGCCTTGTGTATTTCTGAATATGGGATGTTCGAAGAACTAGGTTTTAAACTTACAAAATTCGAATAAAAACAGACTATGAATCACATGTACCGTAATTTCACAACCCTTTGGCTCCATGCACACTGGGATTAAAAAAAAAAAATGTTCTCTCTGGAGTAAAAAACACTCAAATAGAGCATTTTTTGTACAACGTTTAGACAAGTTTAGACAAGTTTAGGAGAGTTTTACATTTTTGTGCCTCCAAGCTCCAATCAGAAACGCGAACCAGAAGTGTTTTTTTTTTTTTTTCTGCCTATAAACGTTAAACTCAAAATAGGCCTAATATACATGGACACATGGAATAACTTTGAGCTGCTTCTACAGGCAGAACACAAAACTCCTGTAGAAGCAACGTTTTTATGCCAGTGTGCATGGAGCCTTCCTGTGGGTACTATTTATAGGGCCCCTATTTCCCGATCAGACAAGTAAAAGAAACAAAACTAAAGCTAAAATGAAACTGCATGCAGGCAGCTCTTTATTGTAGAAGACACATGCTTTGTCTCTTCTGCAATAAGACAATTACTTGCCTGCTCACAGTCTTCTAATGAAAGTATACGGAGCAGTGTAGATGCAAATCAGCTGGCGCACGCTCACTGTGTGGGATGATGCCATCCTCTGCTGGCCAATTAAAAGACTGGAAACCCAGTACCCAAAAGTAGCCCAGGAAGAAGGGGAAAAGCCCAGGAGTGTAATGCATCGCTTAAAAGGGAGAGGGGAGTATTTTGTGGAGTTCAGTTCTACTTTTAAAAAAAATTATAATAAATGCATATTTATTGCAAGTAAAAAAAAAATGTGCACGATTATTATTCTTTTTTTTTTTTTTCAGGAGCCTGCATCAGCAGATGATGGGTGTAATATCAGGCTCCAGCAGACTGTCAGCCCATACCTCCAATATCAGCAGACAGTTAGTGAATGATAGGAAGCCTAATGGACTAGTTCATTGAGAACTACAAGCCGTCAGCCGCTGAAGATGGTTGTAGTTTATCGCAGGGCTGTGGAGTCGGTAGATAAATGTTCCGACTCCTCAGTTTTATGTACTTCCGACTCCGACTCCTCTGTATTAATATGCAAATGTATTTTATACATTCCTTGAGGGAAAGAAACGCAACCTACCACCAGTGTCATCTTAAGAGCATTATAGGCCCCCGGGCAATACAGTGCACTGGGGCCCTGTCTACACAATTACGCACGAGAATTTACTGACAAAAATCATAAAATTTACTGGCAGAACCACATTTACTGCCACTGCAAAAAAAGTACCTAAAATTACAGTTTTCAGTGCCAAACAATGCAAATGTCAGTATTTAAACTATAAACATATAGCTAGTGCTATTAGAAATGTGTTTAAGTTAAACAAAAGTAAAAAAAAAAAAAAAAGGTCTTCATTGACATGAAGGTCAGGTTACTATAACCCAGCCAGCACAGAGTTTCCTCTTACAGAGTCTGCAGGATTCCCCCTTACAGTGAAAGGGAACTCTTATGTAAAGGGGAACGCTGCAGATCATGATCTAAGGGGGGAACTCTGATGTGGAGGGGGGCTATGGTGACCAGAGACAACCTTATATCAGAGTCCACTGCTTTCTCTTTCCCACTTACATCAGGGTCCGCAGACTGAGTTCCCCCTTGCATTGTAAGGGGGAATCCTGCAGACTCGGATGTGGGGGGTACTCTGGTGACCAGAGACCACCTTCCTTAGATTAAATACACGAAGGTAAGGGGGGTCACTAATATAGGAGGGGGAACTTTTATATCAGTGCCCCCTTACATTTTTGCATTCACTCCCCCCTTACATCAGCAACCCCCCCGCACTCATGGAGGACCGGATCTTCTCTGTGATTTCCGCGAACTGGGCATGGGCAGTTCTAACCCGTCACTCTCCATAATTTTTTACTGGGGTTGCTGGGCAGCCGGTGGGGCCCCCCAGGCAAGCGGGGCCCCCGGGCAACTTCCCAGCGTGCCCAATGGAAAAGATGGCCCTGCCTACCACAGGACTACTGGCTGGGAAGCCAACAGTCTACTGTATTGCACAGTTTAAGCAAAAGACAAACACAATGAAAACAAAGTTTTATAAAAAAAAAAATATTAAATCAATCAAGTGGCTGGATAGTAGCAGCAGGCATAAACATCAGGAACAGGATCTTTACCAGTTCAAAAATACAAACCACATTATTTGGTTGTTTTAGAACAAAAACAAAGCTTATCTATAATGAACCAAAAACAAAATCTGCAAAACCTAGAAATGGTTTATATTAATCTTGAAATGTAGTTCTAGGCTTAGCAAATGCAAATCCATTCAATGTAGAGTTCTAAGGAAGAGAATTGCCTCTGCCAGATCCTCTTTCATAGAGGCTCTTAAGTCAGACTTTATTATTTTTAGGGCTGAAAATAATCTTTCGACACTGACTTGGGTGGGTGGCATTGCAGTAACTATTCTGGCCACATCACTAATGACCTCTGGATAAACAAGGATGGCTTCTTCAACAGTAAGTTTTGATGAGCGATCATACTTTTCAACTTCTTTTAGTGCTTTATAAAACTCCTGTTGGAATTTTTTTTTTAATTCCAATCTAAATTTAGTAGGAGTCGGTGCATTGTTTGCCGACTCCGACTCCAGGTACCCAAAATTTCCCCCGACTCAGACTCCTCGACTCCGACTCCACAGCCCTGGTTTATCGATTCACAAAACTCAGAATTAATGACGTAATCATGTGGGTGGAGCTTCGCATGGATGCGTGCTTTTAGAATTGTGACAGTGAGCGCAGGGGAGGAGATCCCTGCTCCGCTGTCTCAGGGAGAGGGGGATGGGCATGCACAGGCCCTAAATATGGTTGTAACATTTTCACAAATGTGAATTTACCATGAAGTAGACGTATGAATGTGCCCTTGAAGGATAAGGCACACTAACACACATTACCACAACTGCACAAGGGTATACTGTGCGATTTCATTCATTTTGAATGGCACTTCAACGTACATATATCAGATGAAAAAACACCTATTGCTTCACACCACAGAGAAGTAAATGTATACTGGATGAACGTGCATCTAGGGCCCATTCAAATGAATAGGCTGCCTTAACCATTTGCCGACCGCACAGCAATGTATATATACACACACGTTGCTTTGAATTTCGCGCCGTGACTGTGCCACACAGCTGCAGAACAGGGAGTGGCCAGTGTAAACAAGGCATCTCCCTGTTCTGCCTCGGGAACAGTGTTGTGTCACTCGTAGCCCAGCCCCCACACAGTTAAAATCACTCCTTAGGACACACTTAACCCCTTCCCTACCCCCTACTGGTTAACCCCTTCTCTGCCTGTGTCATTTACACAGTAATCAGTGCATTTTATAGCACTGATCGCTGTATAAATGACAATGGTCCCAAAATAGTTTCAAAAGTGTCCGCCATAATGTCACAGTCACGATAAAAAAATCGCGGATCGACGCAATTACTAGTAAAAAAAAATCCCCTATTTTGAAGATGCTATAACTTTTGCGCAAATCAAACGCTTATGGCGATATTTTTTAACCAAAAATATGTATCGGCCTAAACAGTTTTTTATATAAATTTTGGGCGGTATTTATTATAGAAAAAAGTAAAAAATATTGCTTTTTTTTTTTTCAAAATTGTTGCTCAATTTTTGTTTATAGCGCAAAAAATAAAAACAGCAGAGGTGATCAAATACCACCAAAAGAAAGCTCCATTTGTGGGGAAAAAAAGGACATAAATGTTGTTTGGGAACTACATCGCACGACCCCGCAATGGTCAGTTAAAGCGCCGCAGGGCCGAATCGCAAAAAAGTGGCCCAGTCATTTGGCAGCCAAATCCTCTGGGGCTGAAGCGGTTAATGTAACATGCATAACATGTGCATTAATGATACGCAGAAGTGTAAAGGGGTCCAAATATAACAGCATTACTCCCACTACTCCCCAGCATTCAATAGCTCTCAACGTTGAGAGGATACCAACGACAATCAGAAGACATTTCAGAAAAACTTCTCTTTAGACTAGAGATATGAACACCAAGACTTATTGTATATCTTGCACAAACTGCTGAATTGCATGCTTATTTTTCAACTTGATGTGACAAACTGAAAAGAGAGCTAGGTGAAGACAGAGCCCTAAGTGTACACAAATGAAGCACTAACTATAAAAGAATAAGCTTATCTAAAGATCAAGCACTTTACAAACTGGAAGATAATGTTATAAGTGCCTCTCACTGCAAGTCGTAAATATGCAATTCTGGAAATTTAACATATCGCCACATGTAGTTCTCCCTAAAACAAAAAAAGCATTTAAGATAATAGAATATGAAGCTAGTCATATTTAGCAATTTAATATTTTCACCTCTCAGAAATTATGCATTAGTTGGGATTAAATGAGATTAACCTGCGATTATCAAATGACTTCCAGTTCTATTTTTATTTCAGGATTAGAGAACAATTCATACACACGCTAGTGTATATAATAGATTGCATATCATTTGGAAAAATGAACTTGATTTTGGAAATAATAAAATGTATTTGAATATGTTCTGTTCTACTCATATGATGTAGAACAGAACATTAAAAAGGGGATTAACTCCAGGGATAAAAGTGATAATTCTTCCAATCTACAAGACTCTGGTCCGGCCGCACCTGGAGAATGCCGTCTAGTTCTGGGCACCAGTCCTCATGAGGGATGTACTGGAAATGGAGCGAGTACAAAGAAGGGCAACAAAGCCAATAAAGAGTCTGAAGGATATTAGTAGGGTTGTCCCGATACCACTTTTTTAGGACTGAGTACGAGTACCGATACTTTTTTTCAAGTAGTCGCCGATACCGAATACCGATACTTTTTTTTAAAATGTGTCCCCAAATGCAGCCATGTATCCCCCCTATCCAGCCATTGTCTCCCCCCATGCAGCCATGTATCCCCCCATGCAGCCATGTATCCCCCCCATGCAGCCATTGTCACCCCCCATGCAGCCATTGTCACCCCCCATCCAGCCATTGTCACCCCCCATCCAGCCATTGTCACCCCCCCATCCAGCCATTGTCACCCCCCCATCCAGCCATTGTCACCCCCCCATCCAGCCATTGTCACCCCCCCATCCAGCCATTGTCACCCCCCCATCCAGCCATTGTCACCCCCCCATCCAGCCATTGTCACCCCCCCCATCCAGCCATTGTCACCCCCCCCATCCAGCCATTGTCACCCCCCCATCCAGCCATTGTCACCCCCCATGCAGCCATTGTCACCCCCCATCCAGCCATTGTCACCCCCCATGCAGCCATTGTCACCCCCCATGCAGCAATGTATCCCCCCATCCAGCCATGTGTGTCTCCCCCCATCCAGCCATGTGTGTCTCCCCCCATCCAGCCATGTGTGTCTCCCCCCATCCAGCCATGTGTGTCTCCCCCCATCCAGCCATGTGTGTCTCCCCCCATCCAGCCATGTGTGTCTCCCCCCATCCAGCCATGTGTGTCTCCCCCCATCCAGCCATGTGTGTCTCCCCCCATCCAGCCATGTGTGTCTCCCCCCATCCAGCCATGTGTGTCTCCCCCCATCCAGCCATGTGTGTCTCCCCCCATCCAGCCATGTGTGTCTCCCCCCATCCAGCCATGTGTGTCTCCCCCCATCCAGCCATGTGTGTCTCCCCCCATCCAGCCATGTGTGTCTCCCCCCATCCAGCCGTGTGTGTCTCCCCCCATCCAGCCGTGTGTGTCTCCCCCCATCCAGCCGTGTGTGTCTCCCCCCATCCAGCCGTGTGTGTCTCCCCCCATCCAGCCGTGTGTGTCTCCCCCCATCCAGCCGTGTGTCTCCCCCCATCCAGCCGTGTGTCTCCCCCCATATGCAGCCATGTGTGTTTCCCCCCATCCAGCCGTGTGTCCCCCCATATGCAGCCATGGCCCGCTTACCTGCTACCGCCGACTGTGTAAAGTACTACGGCCGGCCAGGAACATTACAGCTTTGAATAGCTTTGTAATGATTGGCGCCACGCTGCGTGTATAGACACTCCCCCTCGCTCGGGATTGGACAGTTCAGTATTCGGGGGGGTTAAGTATTCTATTTGTGTATCGGGGCGGGGTATCGGCGTCTGACTACCGCCGAAAAAACTCGGAATCGGTCCCGATACCGATACTAGTATCGGTATCGGGACAACCCTAGATATTAGTTATGAAGAATGATTACGAGCACTGAGCTTATTCTCTCTGGAGAAGAGACGCTTGAGAGGGAATATGATTTCAATTTACAAATACCGTACTGCTGACCCCACAATAGGGAGAACACTTTTTTTTGCGGAAGGGAGTTTAATACGGCATGTGGCCACTCATTAAAATGAGAAGAAAAGAGGTTTAACCTTAAACTGCATAGAGGGTTTTTTTTTTACTGCAAGAGCATCAAAGGATGTGGCATTCCCTTCCACAGGCGGTGGTCTCAGCTGAAGGCATTGATAGTTTAAAAAAAAACTATTAAATAAGCACCTGAAAGACCACAACATACAGGGATATACAATGCAATACTGACATATAATCACACACATAGGTTGGACTTGATGGATTTGTGTCTTTTTCAACCTCACCTGTAACAGACGGCTGACTCGTAAAAACAATAAAATCGTCAAAAAAGCATCATCTCAATGAAAACGTCAGAGTGCCAATAATAAGCAAATGTTTGCCATTTTTTCTCTCTAAGGAACACACTTGCCACTAAAAAGGAGAGCCAAATAACACATTCGTTTTTCTATTTTACACCAAGATTAGAAGGCAACCTATATTTTTAAATAGCACAAGTTGTTAATCATGTGTGTGTATAGACTAAGCTTAGATGACAAACAACATTTCCTTTAATGATGCAACTGAATATTTATATCCAAGCTCATCAGTAGAAAAAGGTGCAACTCACAGCTTAGTTTATGGCAACAATCACAGCTCATGTGAATTCTTGCATCCATGTGTAACAAAAGGATGGAAAGTGTGAACTGCCAGGGCCTTTATTATGAAAAGCATTGTACCCCGATAATGAAATGCAATCGATAGTATTCAGTATTTATAGATGCAGGCCAATCTAGCATAAGAAACAGGCCTGAATACATCTCTAATACTGTAGAGGGGTTTCTTTTACATGAGGAATATAACAAAAAAAAAAAGTTTCTCAGAGAAAGGCACAGCTGCAAAATATGACTGTCGGAATCCCATGGCATTTAGTGGAGAAACAGACACATTTAGGGGGTGTCACTCCCCTGTGTTCCTGATCCTCCCAATTCATGTTATTACAAGATACAGCAGTGACATGAAGGTCAGCAGGGAGCCCAGGAGATGGACACTCCTAGAAGCGTTGGTTTCATTGCAGACTTCGGAAGAACATTACTATTTATGAAAACAGTATTCTGGTGGCATGGCCAGAGGGAAAGGCAAGTAAATACAAACTTATTTCACAGGGATATCCCTTTGGGGAATTCATCTTTTTATTTAACGCGGTCACTTTAAACTAGGGTTGTCCCGATACCAATACTAGTAATCGGTATCGGGACCGATTCCGAGTATTTGCGGGAGTACTCGTACTCCCGCAAATACCCCCGATACCGAAATAGAATACTTCCCCCCGCCCAGACCCCCCCCCCCCCGCTACGCCGCATCCCCGCTTGGTTAATACGTGCGGGGAACATTACAGCTTTCATTTGAATAGCTGCAGTGTTTCCCGCCGCACCGCGTATAGACACTCCCCCTTGCTCGGGTGAACTGTCCAATCCCGAGCAAGGGGGAGTGTCTATACGCAGCGCGGCGTGAAAGACTACAGCTATTCAAATGAAAGCTGTAATGTTCCCCGCGTGTATTAACCAAGCGGGGATGCGGCGCAGCGGCAGCATGTACGGTAAGGGAGACATGGCTGCATATATGGGGGGGACATGGCTGCATATGGGGGGACATGGCTGCATATGGGGGGGGGGGGGGACATGGCTGCATATGGGGGGGGGGGGGACATGGCTGCATATGGGGGGGGGGACATGGCTGCATATGGGGGGGGGGACATGGCTGCATATGGGGGGGGGGACATGGCTGCATATGGGGGGGGGGGACATGGCTGCATATGGGGGGGGGACATGGCTGCATATGGGGGGGGGGACATGGCTGCATATGGGGGGGGGGGACATGGCTGCATATGGGGGGGGGGGGACATGGCTGCATATGGGGGGGGGGGGGGACATGGCTGCATATGGGGGGGGGGACATGGCTGCATATGGGGGGGGGGACATGGCTGCATATGGGGGGGGGACATGGCTGCATATATGGGGGGGGGACATGGCTGCATCTGTGGGGGGGGACATGGCTGCATATGTGGGGGGGACATGGCTGCATATGTGGGGGGACATGGCTGCATATGTGGGGGGACATGGCTGCATTTGGGGACACATTTAAAACAAAGTATCGGTATTCGGCATCGGTGAGTACTTGAAAAAAGTATCGGTACTTGTACTCGGTCCTAAAAAAGTGGTATCTGGACAACCCTACTTTAAACCACTGAAGGACTTGGACCCCTTTCACACTGAAGCGCTGCAAAAACTGCCGATAAAACCCTGGTTGTTTTTCCAGGACTTTTGGGGTGCTAGCAGTGCACTATTCTATACTGTAAAACGACCTTAAAAAAAAAAGTTTTGTGGCACTTTTGAAACTCTTAAGGGGCAGGGGCATTTTTGAGATGCTTTTTAAAGCACTTCATTCAAACATGCCCCAAAGATGCTGCTTGCAGGACTTTCACACTGGGGCATTGTGCTTGCAGCGCGTTGAAGAACACATCCATTGAAATTAATGGGAGGGGGTTTTCAGGAACTTTTCAGGCGCTATTTTTAGCGCAAAAGCATCCGAAAACCGCCTCAGTGTGAAAGGGGTCTTAAAGTGTTAGTAAACTTATACCAGCCATACACAGTGCGAATCCTGCTGCACCAGCCGAGATTCAAACCATTTATAGGCAGGCTGAATGTACCAAGTTGATTGATCAGCTTGGGTACCTCTAGTGGCTGCTATAGCCACCAGCAATAATTACCTGTCTTCTCCCAGTGGGAATGGCTCCCCCCCCTGCCAGGAGAAGACAATTGCAGATTCCCCTGTCAGCACTGTCCGCAATTGCAGGAAAGAAATTTGCAGTGTATGGCCTGCCTTAGGCAAACTAATCATGAAAAATAATATATCCACTACACAAAACCTTTTTATATCATGTTGTCTTATAAATAATCCACCTTGGTTCCTTCTTATTGCTTTGCATGTCTCCATTTCGAACACGGCTCCATTGCTATTGCTCTTTTCTGCATCTTTACAGTTCCGCCCTTTCCTGCGACAATGGCCGGAATGTCACGCATGCACATTGAGTGATAAGTACAAGTCTCCTTTTCGTTTTGGGCAAGTACACTTGTCTCGCCTCTGCAAGTGCCATGATCAGAGCTGCTGTTTACACTCACATGGGGTATTTTAGGAAACTGTGCACAGGGCGGTACTCTTGCAGGATTGCAATGCGGCAGAAAGTGGATGATGGGAGGCACGGCATGGGCTGGAACAGACTGCCAGAACACAGAACATGCCGTAAATAGCCGCAGACATGCGCGTGCGCCAGTGACATCATGAAAGTAAACATTGCCTCAATTGCAACAGAATGGCAAAGGCTAGACGGTAAAAAGAGCACCATGCCACGTTGGCGACACCTCTTTTGATAAGCATTCTGGCATAGTGGCAAACGCCAAGCAGAGAAAATGCATACTCCTTGCTTTATTGTTAATGTAATTTCTCTTTACATGATTAGAGCATTGAATGACTGTAAGCTGTATACACTTGATTCTCTGACCAATAAAATTGTTATTGATAAAAAAAAGAAGCGCCGTATACATTGAATATAAAGGATGTAAATGCAGCAAAGTCATGTTTACTCCCGCTTTAATCAAAACCAGTATAACTGTTGCTTTGTCCAATATTTGTGTTTAGCACATGCACATTGAGACCGGGTTCACACTTAAAAACGGATGCGGCTCACAGCGGGGGTCCGGTGAATCCCTGTTCTGCATTTCAGGGGTGAATCAGGCCTGAGTTTTTGCCTGAATTCCGACCTGAAACAGAGCCAAAGCCGCACAGAGCTCTTGTGCAATTCGTTCCGCATCTGTCCCAGAGATGTGTGAACCGGCTCCATTGAGGGCCGATCATAATCTCCTGTCATGGGAAACACACATCCAATTCACTTAACTGAGAACCCAGCCTCAAAGTATGCACTGTAAGCTTCATAATTAAATTAATAGAGTTGCACTGTAGAACTTTTGATCTCCAATTTTAGTGCAAAATTTTCAGTCAGTTGACGACACATTAACAAACGTGAGATGCAGAAATTTAATTTGCCCATACATGGCTTGAATTGTAACCGATTTCTGCTACATTGGCCAACGTTTTAGCTGTGATTGGCCATGTGGGCACCACCTGGTTAGACTGTGTCAGGGAAGCTGGGTGGTAAAGTATCAGCTGAACACAGTAACTGCATCCACTGCAGAGCTGAATACAATAGCCAGCAGGGAAGTTTCCTTTATCCACGCTGTTTAGCATGGGTGGAAAAATCTTCACATGTATAGCTAGCCTTAGGCCTGTAAGCAGCTGCAAGGGCGGAGCTCTAGGATTACGTGAGCATTTTTTAAGCACACAATTAAAAATGAGCTATAAAAGTAATGAACTATTAAAGGAATAAGCCTGAAGTCCAATGTTAAACAAGGAGAACCTAAAGAGGCCCTTCACGCTTGTCTGTGTGTAAGTGTACACATTTTTCACAGTAAATTTTAATGGGCTGGACATTAAAGCGGGGGTTCACCCTATCGACGAAAAAAAAAAAAAAAATTTCTTTTACCTTAAAATCAGGCATTGTAGCGCGAGCTACAGTATGCCTGTCCCGAATTTTTTACCCCCGTACTCACCTTGTAGTCGTCCATCGAAGATACCGGGGAATGGGCGTGCCTATGGAGACGGAGGATGATTGACGGCCGGCTCTGGCGCGTCACGCTTCTCCGGAAATAGCCGAAATAGGCTTGGTCTTCACGACGCGTGCGCATAGCCTGTGCGCAGGCGCCGTGAAGAGCCGAGACCTACTCCGGCTGTCTTCGGGGAGAGTGACGTGCCAGGGCCGGCCGTCAATCATCCTCCCTCTTGAAAGGAACGCCCATTCCCCGTGGGAGCCGAAATCTACGATGTCCGATTACAAGGTGAGTCCGGGGTTAAAAAAATCGGGACAGGCATACTGTAGCTCGCGCTACAATGCCTGTCTCGATGGTAAAATGTGTCGGGGGGGTGAACTACCGCTTTAAATTAGTTGTTAACCTTTCCATATAGCCACTTAAATGACTGGCCTCAGGTGATACACAGAGATTAAACAAATCCCCCTACATAAGTTGTAGCTGTTTATCTGCAGTCTTCTATTCTTTACAGCTGTTCAAAATACTGAATTTATAAAGCTTGTGGACAGAAAACAGGGGCGAAGAGCTGAAATTACACACCAGAGCTCAGTGAAGAGAGCTCTGAGAGCTGATTGGAGAGAAGGGACACCCTCCCCCCTTTTATACAGCACACAGAAACAAAGCTGAGCATGTCAATCACAGGCTGTGTGCTGACCTAAAGTTTACCTTTATTCTCTTGGTAAACTTGTCAGAAGTGACTAATGCTGCCAGAGGAACGAGGCAGCAGACAGAAATGACACTTGGGGATTCTGGACTGAGATAAGTACACTCATCATAGGGATATGCTTTATTCATATTTCATGTCCGAGGTTAACCACTTGAAGGCCTCACACACGTGTGGTTTGGACCATCATTTTTAAATCCCAGGATCTTCTGGTGCCCAAGAGGCACAGGTGTAGCATCAAGCCCCACTGCTAGCAGCCTGTCAAAGTCTGTTACCAGGTTGAAACATACAGCAAGAGGATCACTTGGTACTGGATCCAGCTGCTGCATATCTCCAAGATTCAGAAGACATTTCTTTCTCAATATAAGTGGAGTTACATTTTAAAGCGAGACATTTTGTCATGTTTTTTTAACTGGAAATATTGATCGCAGTTGCCAAGTTATACTGTTGTGAGCAGTTTCTCCACTCATTTTTGCTACATTTTGTCCAAAGTAAAAATACTTCCAACAATACATTTCTGCGCATTGATTTGGACAATAAAGGCTTTCCATCAGACACAACCTATTTTCAAAAAAAAGGGAAGCTAAAGGTGGGGGCCATTTTCAATTTCCACGATTGTCACATTTCACTTCAAAACTGCCATGTTCTAATGCAAACATTAGGCAAACTTTAGCTGCAAAAAAACACTAAATGTTTTCCCCATCTTTAAAAATAGACTCGTGTTATTTCAGATACATTTTGCTGCTGACAGTTTTGCCTCACACAGACCTGAGATTTGATCATTGTGGAACCCAAGGGCTTAGAAAAATTCACAGTATCTTTGAAATAGAACAAATAACTGATTATACAGGGATTTTTTTTTTTACACACATTACAGTCAAATATTATAGAATACAACTTAAAGCGGTGGTTCACCCTAAAAACTACTTTTTCTTATTCCACTGCCCCCCCACATTACAATCCGATTAAGGCTCTTATTTTTTTCATGCTGTACATACCTTAGTACAGCATATTCACCCGTGCATCCGGGTTGCGAGTCCCGCGGGAGTGGGCGTTCCTCACATGTGTGTGATTGACGTTTTGCCCAAAAACGAGCTCCCCCCCTTCGCGTAAGCCGCGTCACGATTGGCGAAAGGAGCCGAACGGCGATGCGCATGCGCATTATAGCGCCGACTCGCCGTACGGCTCCTTTCGCCAACCGTGACGCGGCTTACGCGACGGGGGGAGCTCGTTTTTGGGCAAAACGTCAATCACACACATATGAGGAACGCCCACTCCCGCGGGACTCGCAACCCGGATGCACGGGTGAATATGCTGTACTAAGGTATGTACAGCATGAAAAAAATAATAAGAGCCTTAATCGGATTGTAATGTGGGGGGGCAGTGGAATAAGAAAAAGTCGTTTTTAGGGTGAACCACCCCTTTAAAGGAGAAGTGTGGGCAATACGCTTATATACGCGTATATAATAATTGCAATAACAAACATGTCATACTTACCTCCGCTGTGCAGCTCGTTTTGCACAGAGTGACCCCAATCCTTGTCTTCTGGGGTCCCTTGACTCCTCCCCGCTCTTGGCTCCTCCCCGCATCAAATAACCCCCTCTGGGAAGCGTTTTACCAAGGGGGTTACCTTGCATGCGCGCTCCCGAATCCAGCATTTGCGTCCACCCCCGAATGGCTGCGCTGCTATCAATCTATCCAATGAAGAGCCGAGAAGACCGGGCCAAGATCAAGCGTGTTCTCGACGCTGGACTTTCGAGGGTAAGTAAACGGGGGGGCCGGCAACTATGGAATGATTTTTAACCTTATTGCATAGGATCCATTAAGGTGAAAAAACTGGAAGGATTACAACCACTTTAAAGTGACCTGGTCATGAGATAAGTATGGGCATCGCCAATGCCTGCCTCCTACTGAAAATGCTAAATGCCAGGCTGTGTCTGACCAACACATTTTGGTCACAAATCTAGAACAAGCATGTCTTAAAGTGGTTGTAAAAGGTTTGCTTTCTTTTTTTTTTTTTTTTTTTTAAATAACAAACACGTTAATATTTACCTCCTCTGTGTAAGGGTTTTGCACAGAGTGGCCCAATCCTCCTTTTCTGTGGTCCCCCCGCGGCACTCTTGGCTCCTCTTTTCGAGTGCCCCCACAGAGAGCCGTATTCCAGAGGGACACTCGTGTAGGTGCATTACCGAGTCCTGCTGCTGCGTTCATTGACAGCAGGACTCAGTGTCACTGGATTTGATTGACAGCAGCTATAAATCTACCAATGAGGACCCAAGACAGCAGCTGGAGCTGCTGTGCTCATCCCCATCGCTTGGGTTCAGGTAAGAAAATACGGGTGGGCTGCTGCATCACAAAAGGGTTTTCACCTTAATGCATAGAATGCAAACCGTGAGGGTTCACAATCCCTTTAAATAAGTGTTAGAACTACATACTACTAGTGCTACAATGCTCTTAATACTTGTTTTGGGTCAACAACTCCAACAGCACTGAGGTCAAAGTATCCACAAAACCGCCAGGAAACTAGCATTTTATTTTCAAAAGATGAAAATCAATTATGTTAACCTCCATTATTCTCTCATGCCAATTTTCCTTTAACCACTTGCCTACCAAGCCAATTCTGACATTTCTCTCCGACATGTAAAAAATCATATTTTTTTTGCTAGAAAATTACTCAGAACCCTCAAACATTATATATATTTTTTAACAGAGACCCTAGGGAATAAAATGGTGGTCTTTGCAAATTTTTATTATGCACAGTATTTTCACCGCAATTATTTTAAACATGTTTTTTAAACAGTAAAGTTAGCACAACAGGTAACGCTTTAAAATTGTGCACACTCGTGGAATGGCACAAAACGTTGGTTCTTAAAAATCTCTATTGGCGATTCTTTACTTTTACAGGTTACACGTTTAGAGTTACAGAAGAGGTCTAATGCTAGAATTATTGCTCTCGCTCTAATATGTGAGGCAATACCTCACATGTGTGGTTTGAATGTCATTTACAAATCGAGCACGCGGTGGACAGAGGCGCTTTAAAAACTGTTTTGTTTATTTGACTTCATTGTGGGGCCAAACACAGGAATAGGCAGTCTCAGAAGCTGACAGTTAGGTATGGAAACCATGGCTTCCTTTTAGGCAGCGAACATTAAAGGCAAGGTGACCAGTAGGGACAAGCTTTTGTTTGTTCT
Organism: Rana temporaria; assembly: GCF_905171775.1. NCBI lineage: Eukaryota > Metazoa > Chordata > Amphibia > Anura > Ranidae > Rana > Rana temporaria. The sequence goes on along the minus strand of NC_053489.1, from coordinate 262,796,375 downwards.
GTACCTGGGAGTCGGCTGCCTTTTCTGGGCCAATGTGGCCAATATAGGTGAATGATGTTGCAAGCATCCCTGCCACTTTCTGTACATCAGCTGTGAGATGGCGAATCCTCCACTTAAAACTCAGCCCAGGTTTGCACAAAAAGGTAAAGAAACAGTATAGAAGCTCTGATTACCAGTAGTTTGTGAAATGGCAATATGAGCTTCAAAACAATATACTGAGGGCGTCTTGCCCCACATCACATTATGCTCAGGATCTTGTTGACAGAAAAATCCTGAGTAAAAAGTTCTGTAAAGACTGCATATACATGCGTAAAATTCTTCTTCATTGCCAGTGTTGCAATATACACATGTGTATGTAAAATCTTCTATTTTGGATTTAGGGCTCTGTACTCATTGCTGTATTACTGATCTTTATACAATTGTGTGCAATGTTTCATAGACAACAATGTATCTATATCCAGATCAGTGCAAGAATCCCAAGTTCCTAACTAATGTTGCTCAATATCTCTATACCCCATTCTAAGCTGAAGAATATGGGAGTGGGAATGTGGTCAGAACATGCAATCCATGAACAGCTTTTGATATGTAGGTGATCGTTGCTAAGGAAATGTCCACATTTCCTTTGCTGGTTTGCACACATACACTTCTGTTTTCTGTGAAGCAATCAGCTCAGCACAGAACACACCCTCCGATGAAAGGTTCCAGCTTTCTGTTAAAACAAAAACTATTTTGGAATCCCATGCCTTGCAGGGAATAAAGAGGCAACAAGCCATAGAAAATACTGGGAACTGTGGGGAGGAATTCCCAGGGCTATTCTGTTTTAGGAAGGAGCTATTCCACTTTATGCTGAACATACAATTATTTACAGAGGAAACCTCGGTGACAAAGGTTTAAAACTACTGGATGTGGGTCATCACATCCAGAAATTACAGCGTACAATATGAAATGAGTCAGAGAAAAAAGTGGCAGGGTCTGTGTATAAGAGGGCCTCATCACCAAATAAAGAAACCTTGTCAGCTGGCACAGGCACTCTGTGCTTCTGTGTATGTGAGACCATGTGACAGCGCTCAAGTCTACCAACCAATCACTAGGCACATTGTCATCTTAACAGGAATGAAGTGGAATTCTTATAATGCAGACACTTGCTGTACTGACAACTATGAGAATTGCCCTCACCCACAATCTTCCTGGACAGGAAGTGTAAGGAAATCCTCCACATGGTACACACACACGACAAATAACTTTATATAAAGTTTTGGCTGTAGATACACATTTACATTTTATAAGAATTATCATCATCAAGGATTGCACTTTACAATTAGGGCCTTAAATGTAAATCTATCTTTGGTTACTGCTAACCTCTAATCACACATTGCACCGTTTTGCATTTGTTTACATGAAGTGTCATTCTGTAGAACAGTAAAACTATGACAAATGCATACCATAGATTTATACATCTTGCTAGGAGACATTGTCTTCATTAGACATAATCACCTATGTAGTGTCAACATATTTTGAAGAAATCAATAGTTGCTGTATATATGTATTACATGAGGGTTTCCAGACCAGCCTTTCCTAACCATGGTTTCCTAAAAGACCCATGCACATATTTTTTTTTTTTTTTAAAAAGCCAGTTCTTTTAGCAGAAAAAAAACTCATATAAAAAGCGTTTTTGTACAGGCATTTAGTTCTGCCAGAAAACTGCAAAACAGAAGTGTTTTTTTTTCTGCATCTAAACCGTAAAATATGCCTCTAAACTTCCTAATGTGCATGGACACAGAATAAGATTTAGCTGCTTCTACAGGCAAAATACTAAACTCCTCTAGAAGCAGCGTATTGTTTTATTCTTATTTTTTTAAGCCAGCATGCTTGCACCATAAAACCAAAAAAAAATAAAAAATCCAGGCATGGCTTTATTATACATAGTTACATTGGTAGAGTATATGAACAGTTGTGCTCAATCGCTTGCATACCCTGGCAGAAATGGTGACATTTCATTTTTTCATTTTATTATTGAAAATATGACTGATCATTACAAAAAAAACTTATTTAAAGGGGTTGTAAAGGGGGAAAAAAATTCCCTAAATAGCTTCCTTTACCTTACTGCAGTCGTCCTTCACTTACCTCATCCTTCCATTTTGCTTTTAAATGTCCTTATTTCTTCTGAGAAATCCTCACTTCCTGTTCTTCTGTCTGTAACTCCACACCGTAATGCAAGGCTTTCTCCCTGGTGTGGAGAAAGCCTCTTGAGGGGGCGAGCAGGAGTGTCAGGACACTCTCTACTTTGCAGATCGAGAAAGAAGCTGTGTGTTAGTGGGCATCCTGACACTCCTGCTCGCCCCCTCCCCCTCAAGAGGCTTTCTCCACACCGGGGAGAAAGCCTTGCATTATTGTGTGGAGTTACAGACAGAAGAACAGGAAGTGAGAATTTCTCAGAAGAAATAAGGACATTTAAAAGCAAAATCAAAGGATGAGGTAAGTGAAGGAGGACTGCACTAAGGTAAAGGAAGCTATTTAGGGGGGAAAAAATTACCTTTACAACCCCTTTAAGGATAGAGACAATATGAAGCCATTTATTATCACATAGTTCTTTGGTTCCTTTTTAAATAATAAGGATAACAGAAATCACCCTGATCAAAGGCAACAAACACTGGTTAAAATGGCAATTAAAGATTATTTCAACTGCAGTTGGTGTATAAATAGTCAATGACTTTGTTAGCTCTCATGTGAATGCACTGAGCAGACTAGATACTGGGCCATAGGGAGCAGAAAATAACTTTTAAAAGACCTGCGTAACAAGATTATGGAACTTTATAAAGATGGGAAAGTATATAAAAAAAAGATATCCAAAGCATTACATTTGCCAGTAAGTACTGTTCAATCACCTATTAAGAAGTGGAAATTTGGGGATCTTTGGATACCAAGCGAAGGTCAGGTAGACCAAGAAAGATTGCAGCTACAACCGCCAGAGGAATTGGTCAGGATACAAAGAAAAACCTGCAGATGACCTCAGGAGAAATACAGGCTGCTCTGGAAAGAAATGGTGTGGTTGTTTTTAAAGGAGCACAATACAACACTTGAACAAAAACTAGTTGCCAGAAAGAAGTCTTTACTGGGCCAATACCACAAAAAAAGGGTAGTTACAATATGCCCCACAACACCTCGACACGCCTCTCGCGGGTGCCCAGGACAGGTAAGTGTCCATATATTAAAAGTCAGCAGCTGCGGTATTTGTAGCTGCTGCCTTTAAATATTTTTTTTTAGGCTGACCTCCGCTTTAAGATAATTACTACAAACATAGTTGTACAGATCAGGGGGTGTAAAACTGATCTGTGCAGAATAGCAAATATACTGGGCATGCCATATTATTTACCTTATATTTAAATGTTGTACAATTTAGTGATCACACTAATGTACAGTAAACTATAGGTATAATTGTTTTTGGAGGGGTTTTCCCAGATGTGAAAAATATTTTAAGGGTTTCACTGGGGTAAAAAGAAAGGATGCTGGAGACTATTAAATCGGCTTAATTTCATCTACAGTAAGTACGTCCTTCCTCCAAGGCATGACGGACATCAGAACAAAGAATGTCCAACTCATCAAGGCAGTGCTTCATTTCTCACAGAGATAGCAAATGCCACTGGGAAGCGTCTCATTACTATACGCTGAAACAGAAATGAAAACAGGCCTTGTGGATCATTCAAGCTCCTGATAAAAAGGTTGTGTTGAGTGAATTGTACGACTGCAGTGTGTGAGGAGTGTAATTAATGTGTGCTGCCAATATGTGATGTGCTGGCTCATCAGTGAATGCAGGTACAGTAACTGTTGAGTTCGTATTATGCTCTAGGCAGGCAGCCAGTGGACTTCTATGCTGGTCTTTTCGAGGTGAAAAGCGCATTGAAGAATATACGGCGGAGAAGAATTCATATTATTCTCCCCCTCACTCTGTTCACATCTATACAGTTAGAAGTCAATTTAACCAGTTTAGCTTCACCTATAGACTAGAGCAATTTTAACATTTCTGCTATGGACCTGTGTATCCGACAATAGGTAAAGTAATACATATACTCGTAATCTAAGGTTTTACTGTATAATTTGTTCCGGAAACATGCTTGTAATCCAAAGCACTCGTACATCGAAACAAATTTCCCCATAGGAAAAAATGGAAACTCAAATGACTTGTTCCACAACCATTTATTAACCACATGCCGACCGCCGCACGCAGATATACGTCGGCAGAATGGCACGGGCAGGCAAAGGACGTATATATATATACGTCCCATTTAAGGAGCTCCGTGACTCCGACCGTGGACTCGATGTCCGCGAGCATTCCCGCGATCATGTCACGGTGAGGAAGAAGGGGAAAATGCTTATGTAAACAAGCATTTCCCCAGTCTTCCTAGTGACAGGACAGTGATCACAGCTTCCTGTAATCAGAAGCGGTGATCACTGTCTTGTCACACACAGCCCATCCCCCCTACAGTTAGAAGCACTCTCGGGCACACTTAACACCTACAGTGCCACCTAGAGGTTAACCCCTTCACTGCCAGTGTAATTTTCACAGTAATCAGTGCATTTTTATAGCACCGATCGCTGTAAAAATTACAATGGTCCCAAACATGTGTCAAAAGTGTCCGATGTGTCCGCCATAATGTCGCAGTCACGATAAAAATCACTGATCGCCGCCATTACTAGTAAAAAAAAAAAAAAAAGCCATAAAACTATCCCCTATTTTGTAGACGCTATAACTTTTGCGCAAACCAATCAAAAGCTTATGATTTTTTTTTACCAAAAATATGTAGAAGAATACGTATCGGCCTAAACTGAGGGGAAAAAAAAATTGTTATATATTTTTTGGGGCTATTATAGCAAAAAGTAAAAAATATTGCATTTTTTCTTTCAAAATTGTCGCTCTATTTTTGTTTATAGCGCAAAAAATAAAAACCACAGAGGTGATCAAATACCTCCAAAAGAAATCTATATTTGTGGTGGGGGGGGGTGTCAATTTGATTTGGGAGCCACGTCGCACGACCGCGCAATTTTCAGTTAAAGCGACGCAGTGCCGAATCGCAAAAAGTGGCCAGGTCTTTGACCAGCAAAATGGTTCGGGGGTTAAGTGGTTTATAAGTCCTTCAGTATATAGCCCATATAAAAAGATTATAGCTCTCCCCTGATGTAAAGCGCTGCGCAAACTGTTGGCGCTATATAAATCCTGTATAATCATAATAATAGCAATGTGATAGGTTGTGTAACCATAAAATGTCCATCCACAAATGGAAGCCTCCACAAGGGAATTAGAAGCAAAATCCAGCAGGAGCTACATACAGAGTATAAAAGAGAAGAAGTGTAGCAATATGGTTACATTTAATGAAGGTATAATATTTAGCAACTCACATGGTAAAATAGGCACATCTAAGTATGCAGGCATCCGGGGTAAAGCTGTCCACATAAACCGTCCCCCGCACCGTCGGCTCTCACCGATTTCAGTCTGCAATTCTAACCATGAAGACTATCCTGCAGTAGAGCAATCTGAAAGCGAGGCTTGAGGCGCTCTTGGAGCGCAGTGTGGATGAAATGATGTTGATGGCGGCGCGGAGGAGTCTATGTGAACAACTTTCCCCCGGATGCCTGCATACTTAGTTCCAAAACACTCTAAGACCAAGTTACTCTCAATCCAAGGTTTTAGTACTGTGTTTTTAAAGACAAGCAAGACTTTCTAGTTTTTATGTACCTCTTCCTACTTTGATCAATGTTGGCTAAAAAAATTTAAAAAAAAGATAGTAACTGTAGATGAAAAGTATGAGGGCCAGTTCACACCACATGCAGTCCAGTGCGTTTTTTTTCTGCATAAAAAATGCATAGAAAGGAAAGTGGCTTGCCATTCAAGAAAAAAAAAAAAAAGTAGAAAGAATGCGCTGCATTTTTCCTGCACTGGTACGCTGTAAAAACCATCAAAAACGCATGAAGTGCAACAAAAAGACACTGGAACACACATGTTCTTATTTAAGGTTAAGAAAAAAGACAGAGAAAAATGTACTGGACTGCATCAAAAACACACATACAGAAAGGCATCTGGAACGCATCCGAACTGCATTTCTATGGTGTGAACTGGCCTTAAATTTTATTCTTTAAAAAGTTAAAGTAAAGGTAAGGGCTAGTTTACACTTGCTTCAAAACATGGCATCGGACACACTTTGTTAACCACTTCCATACAGGGCACGTATACACCTCCCTGCCCAAGCCAATTTTCAGCTTTCAGCACTGTCGCACTTTGAATGGCAATTGCGCGGTCATGCTACACTGTACACAAACAAAATTGGCGTCCTTTTTTTCCCACAAATAGAGCCTCTGCGATTTTTTTTTTTGCGCAACAACGAAAAAAAGACTGAAAATTTTGAAAAAAAATATGTTTTTATTTTTTTCTGTTAAATTTTTTGTAAATAAGCAAGTTTTCTCTTTCAATTACGGGCACTGATATGGCGGCACTGATGGGCACCGATGAGATGGCACTGATGGACATCGATGAGGTGGCACTGATTGGCGGCGCTTGTATGCGGCACTGATGGGCACACATAGGCGGCACTGATGGGCACACATAGGCGGCACTGATGGGCACACATAGGCGGCACTGATGGGCACACATAGGCGGCACTAATGGGCACACATAGGCGGCACTAATGGGCACACATAGGCGGCACTAATGGGCACACATAGGCGGCACTAATGGGCACACATAGGTGGCACTAATGGGCACACATAGGCGGCACTAATGGGCACACATAGGCGGCACTAATGGGCACACATAGGCGGCACTAATGGGCACACATAGGCGGCACTAATGGGCACACATAGGCGGCACTAATGGGCACACATAGGCGGCACTAATGGGCACACATAGGCGGCACTAATGGGCACACATAGGCGGCACTAATGGGCACACATAGGCGGCACTAATGGGCACACATAGGCGGCACTAATGGGCACACATAGGCGGCACTAATGGGCACACATAGGCGGCACTAATGGGCACACATAGGCGGCACTAATGGGCACACATAGGCGGCACTAATGGGCACACATAGGCGGCACTAATGGGCACACATAGGCGGCACTAATGGGCACACATAGGCGGCACTAATGGGCACACATAGGCGGCACTAATGGGCACACATAGGCGGCACTAATGGGCACACATAGGCGGCACTGATGGGCACAGATGGGCACTCATGGGCAGCACAGATGGGCACTCATGGGCAGCACAGATGGGCACTCATGGGCAGCACTTATGGGTGGCACTGATGGCTACTTATGGGTGGCACAGATGGGCACTGATAGGTGGGCACTGGGCATGGATGGGCACTGTGGGGTGGCACTGATGGACACTGTAGGGTGGCACTGATGGACACTGGGGCGGCACTGATTAACCTATGTTGCCAGTCAGTGCCCATTTGTGGGCACTGATTGGCATCATTTTTTTTTTTACAGCTTTTTTTTTTTATCATTTTTATTTTGTTTGATCTGCCCTTTTTTTTTTTTTTTTTTTTTTTTTGTTTCTTTTTTTTTTTTAGCCTTTTTTTGGGGGGATCTGCCCTTCCCTGGTCCAGGGTGGGCTTCCCTGGTGGTCCATGTGGCGATCCGAGGGGGGGCTGCGCTGATAAACAATCAGCGCGAACCCCCCCTGTCAGGAGAGCAGCCGTTCGGCTCTACTCGCGTCTGTCAGACGCGAGTGAGGAAGAGCCGTCAACGGCTCTTCCTGTTTACATCGTGATCAGCCGTGATTCGACACGGCTGATCACGTGGTAAAGAGTCTCCGTGAGAGACTCTTTACCGAGATCGGTGTTGCGGGGTGTCAGACTGACACCCCGCAACAACGATCGCCGCGATGCACGCCCCCGGGGGGCGCGCAGCGGCTCAGAATCCTGAGGACGTCATATGACGTCCGGTCAGGATTCTACAACCACTTTGCCGCCGTCAATCCGTCATTGGCGGGCGGCAAGTGGTTAAAGCTCTCTGAATGCCAGTCAAAGCTCCGGTCACTCAATAAAATGGTTGGCTTACAGTCCTGTTTACACCTTGCTTTTGCCTGGTGCTTCGATGAGGCTTTGGTGGAGCTTCAAGCAAGCTTTGCCATAGACTTCTATGGAGGCTTTGAAGACACTTTGAAGCACCACTGAAGCTACACAAGGCATCATTTTTGAAGCAAAGCCAAAAGCAAGATGTAAACAGGACTGTAAGCCAACCATTTTATTTAGTGACAGGGGGCTTTGACAGGCATTCAGAGAGCTTTAACAAAGCCTGTCTGAAGCCGAAGCAAGTGTAAATGAGCCCTAAAGTTAAAGTAAAAGTCTTCTTTAAAGCTTCTTTGGCTGGGCTTCTCCTATGGATCAATGCAATGCAATTTGTTTTGCACTCCTGTGACCCGTTTTCAGCAGAGAGAGGGCTAAAGTCTGCTCTCTTCTGACATCACGGATATTAGTCCAGGTCCCACATCATCCTGACAATAAAGTCTGGATCCACAAGGTGCCTGGACTAATACTCATCTAGCCTCTAAGTGACCCCGCCTCTCCAAAGCCCAGCGCTCCAATGAGCGGGGAGGAGCAGAGAGCTGCTGAATGACAGTCACCAGCTCTCTGGCTCGGTTCTCACAGCTCCCTGAGCATCAGTGATGTTTTAATCGCTCGGTCCTCAGTGTAGAGGTGTCAAGGGACAGATGGCGCATCCACCTAGGCAAGTATGAAACTGAAGAAAAAAAAACGTTACTTCTCTTTTAAGGACTGGTTACACTACCTGCTTTTTTGGCACTGGATAAACCCAGGACACTGCTAGGGGAACAATCGTTTTCTATGCGTCCCGTTCACACCACAATGCTGGTGTGCTGTATAGTGCAGCATATCATTGCAGCACACTGGACGGCATAGTGCAGCACACCGTGCTTGAACCTGGCACAATGCACTGCAAAGTTACTTACACACAAAATAAAGAATTTTTGAATTTCTGCAACACAACAAAACAAAGCTCTATTGGCTATACTTCTCCTGGGTGTTGTGATGGGGATCAAAGAATTACACTTAGTTCTGCACTCCTGTGACACATATTCCTACAGCAGGCTAAAGTTCACTGTTAGCTGACATCACTCTGCTGATCCAGACTCTGGGGAGATTCTGAATTTAATGTCGAGGTCCACCCAGATGCCTGGACCAGCAGCTGGCTCGGCCTCTCAGCACACCACCAAGATCCTGAGCCAGCACCTCCAACGCCCAAGTTATGACTGGAGAAACAGAGCTGGTCATGCCCCATGCACACGAGAAGCAATTACAAACACCTCTAAACTCACGTTTTCAAAGACAAAAACCGGCGTTTAAAACGCCCGTTTTTGCCACGAATTGCGCAGCGTTTTGCCGCGATTATCGGTGTTTTACCACGTTTGCGGCTGTCAGCGCTTATCTCAAAGACATTGTAGACCCTCCCAAAGTTTAAAACGCAAAAATAAAACGCTTCTGAACCCCAAATTTTGCGTCTGAAAAAACGGACATAAACCCAACTGCTTTAAAACTCCAAAAAACTTGATTGTGTGCATGGACACATAGGACAACATTAAATGTGTTCAGGGGCAGTTGAAAAAAATGCTCAAATGCCTCTGAACTCGAGTTTAGCAGCGTCTCGTGTGCATGGGGCCTAAGATTTTTTTGCATTCGGCTTGTAAGCTGCACAAGATTCCACCAACCCTGCAAAATAAAGTAGATGGACAAATCTCCTGCTGAGGCTATTGTATTCTGACACTCAGTGTTGACAGCTGTCTGAATACACTGAGTGCTGCCAAACAGTGACTTTAGCTGATTAAATGCAGTTACTGGTCAGTCGAGAATTATCCACACATCTCCTTTGTTTTTCAGATTGAAGGATATTAGGCAGTAGGGTGCCAACAGGGCCACCCACTGCTCGAATATCGGCTGATTCATCAAAAACCTTCTGAAATTCCATGTGTGTGACCAGCACTCACCAGTCCATGCTCCTTGGAGATTCATTCTCTGCCCACTGAGGAGCTGCACAACCACCGAATGCACTGCAGACTCTGGCAGTCCCCTCAGTTCTCCCCTGTGGAGTAGCACATTCCTTTCCATAGGAATAAATGAGACTCTCAATGTCTACCAGAAGGTGGAAGAACATTTGCAGCATGTGGCCTCCAGCTGAACGCACAGCATGGATCCAACACAAGTGTGGACAAGTTAGTATAAGGTCCCCTTCAGTTTTGCGCTGCAGTAGCACAATATATGTGTTAGTTCACTGGGGTGCCATTCATCCTTATATTAAAAGTAAGCAGCTACAGTATTTTTTTTTCACCGGTGGAACTCTGCTTTAATTGAACAAGCTGAAGTTAGAAGCTGATTGGCTACCATGCACAGCTGCACCAGATTCTGCGTGCACTAGCGTAAGGCCCCTTTCATTCTTGTGTGACTTTTACTGCAACTTTGGACATCAGGGTCGTATGACAAGTCGTACCCCATGATTCCCAATGATAACCATTCATATCTGTGCAACTTCAAGTCACACCGATTTCAAAGTAGTCCCTGTACTACTTTGGTCTGAATTTTTCCGGGCAAAAAAAAATAAAAAATTAAAAGCCAGCAGCTACACATACTGCAGCTGCTGGCTTTTAATAGAAGGACACTTACCTGTTCAGGAGTCTTTTGATGTCGGCAAAGCAGCTGATGTTTCCATCAGCTGTCGGGTACTGCCCATGCCATTGCGGGTAAGGGAACCCGGCAGTGTAGCCTTTCGGCTTCACGCCGGGAACCTACTTTCGAGGCCCCGCTCCTTTTTCCTATTGGCCTGGTGGCCAGAGGAGGAGGAGGGAGCCCCGCGGTGACGTCATGGGCCACGGCCCGGACATCCCCGGAAGTGGGAAAGGATACCTGAGAGAGGGGATCCGATAAACGGAAGTTCCACTTTAGGGTGGAACTCCACTTTAAGATCCTTAGATCTCAAGTTCACACAGGCATTCTCTGAAATCGCAGCAAAATCGTTGCCACAAAAACGTCCGACTTTCAAGTCACGCAGTGAAAAAGGGGCCTTAATAAATCTACCCCAAAGTGACATTTAAATGATTTCTATAAGCTGCAGAATAGTGTGATGTGGTGGATTGCATTGAAGCATGCTGCGCTGAAAAAAACTTCCTCATGCTGTACCTTTTTCCAGCACAGTGGTGTGAAATACCAGAGAATGGGGCTTTTTATGCTGTCCATGCATCGAGCAGAACTACCCAACACATCTGCTGTGCAAGGGTCCTAAAGAGTAAAAGGGTTCATGCACCCAAATCTTTTACAGGCATGTTATAAGCTTAGAATAATTTCTTGCCACTTTCCCATGCCCAGGGAGCCAACAGTGCAGTATACAGCCTGCCATACAAGCGAATAGCTAGCTGCACTCGGCTTTGATCTTTACCTGCAAATGCCTGTCCGATGTATATCCCAAACACGTATACTTATTTGGGAAGATTTACTAAAACTGAAGCACACAGAATCTGGTGCAATTCTGCATAGTAACCAATCAGTTTCTTACTTCAGCTTGTTCAATTCAGGCTCCTTTCACACTTGTGCAACCCCAAGTCGCGGGACATGTGGAATTCCATGTATGTCTATGGGAGTTGTTCTAATTGACACTACAGAAATTGCTGCAACTTCAGAATAATGTCCTCAACTACTTTGATTTGACTTCAATGCCAGAGAGTGTAAAAGTCTCATTAAAGTAGGACAATGTTGCACTGTAAATCACACACTTTGAAGTCAGCTAGTGCGAAAAGGAGCCCAAAACCTACAAGCCGATTGGTTACTATGCACAACTACACCAGTTTTATTAAAGCCTCATACACACGGGCCAAATATCGGCCCAAATTAGCCGGTACAGTAGATACCAGCCAACATTCATCCGGTGTTTACAGGTCTTTGTTTGACAGAAGCCGATTTCATGACTAGCGTCTGTTGAACGAGCATGCTGGGACACCAACAGTGGATCGGCATCTGCTCAGCCAATGGCTGCAAGCACAGCGGGGAGATCACTGTACTAAATCGTATAGTTGGTACAGAGACACTTACTTGCAGACTGAACGAAAAAAAAACTTACCGCGTGTACCAGGCTTTAATCTCCCCAGCCATTCACTTGTAAGTCAGGCTGTACGCTGCAGCTCCCTGGGCACAGAAGAGTGCCAGCAAATTCTACTAGGTAGTGATGCGCCAATACTGGCACCGATACCAAGTATTTTCACGAGTGCTCCTGGTATGGAAACTGATATTTTGAACAGGATTTGAACATGAATGAGGTGCGATTCCCATCTGAATCGCATAGGGTTTCACACATTTATTTTATGTGAACCCAGGCTGAAGTCACTAGGAGAAGCCTAGATTTACACAGGAGCAGTGGGGAAACTGCATGTGATTCAGACAGGAAATGCACCGCATCAAATCGTATGCCACTCAGTGCCATTTTTTGCACATTTCCTTTGTATGCCAACATACATGTTCCTGTAAAATTGGCTATATGTCTAGGTGGGTACTGAAGTGATCACCAGCTGGAACTGTGAGCAGAATGAGGAACGTCACTCACCACACCATGGGTCTCCAAAAAAATGGGTCCAAAGCTTTATCCAGCGATTACAGTAACGTTTCGGAGCCTTGCAGGACCCCTTTAAGTGACACTAAAGGTTCCTTTTTTCTTTTAAATAACAAACATGTTATACTTGCCTCCACTGTGCAGTTCATTTTGCACAGAGTGGCCCCGATCCACGTCTTCTGGGGTCCCCCAGCGGAAGCTCTCCCGAGGGGGATACCTTGCGGGTGCGCTCCCGAGTCATTCATACGACATCCATAGCCAACAAATGTATGACTCAGCCCCGCTCCCTGGGTCATTGGATTTGATTGACAGCAGCGGGAGCCAATGGCTGCGCTGCTACCAATCTATCCAATCAAGAGCCGGGAACCCGTGGAGAGAGCGATGGCAGGGACGTGCCGTCGCTCAGGTAAGTAAAACGGGGGGCCGTACACTGCAAGGTGTTTTTTCACCTTAATGCATAGGATGCATTAAAGAGGAGTTCCACCCAAAAATGGAACTTCCGCTTTTCGGAAACCTCCCCCCCTCCGGTGTCACATTTATCACCTTTCAGGGGGGTGCAGATACCTGTATAATACAGGCATTTGCACCCACTTCCCGGGAGAGACTTACTCCACTTACCGCCCCCCAAACGCCTTCTGTGAAACACACTAGGTCCCAGGAGACAGCGGGGACCACTGAGAAAGCACCGCGCTACTCACGCATGCTCAGTAGGGAACCGGGCAGTGAAGCCGCAAGGCTTCACTTTCTGATTCCCTCACCGAGGATGGCGGCGGGGGCAGCAGAGAGATGAGCGATGGCTCGTCTTCTGCTGCCGACATCGCGGGCACTCTGGACAGGTAAGTGTCCATTTATTAAAAGTCAGCAGCTGCAGTATTTGTAGCTGCTGGCTTATAATTTTTTTTTTTCCCCGGGACCTCCCCTTTAAGGTGTAAAAAACACAAAGGTTTACAACCCCTTTCATCATCACATGCCTTGCGTTGCTAATTGTTGTAACAGTGTGATAGCTGAATAAAGGTACTGACCTATTTTTTTTAGAGACACTTTATGGGTTATTTACTAAAGCTAGAGAGTGCAACATCAGGCTCACTTCTGCATAGAAACCAATGAGCTTCCAGGTTTTATTACCAAAGCCTAATTGAACAAGCTGGGGTTAGAAGCTCATTGGTTTCTATGCAGAAGTGAGCCTGATGTTGCACTTCCCAGCTTTAGTAAATAAACCCCATTGTGTGCTGGTGACATTCCTCATTATGTATGAACACAAATCGCACCGCAAAGCATCCGTACTAGCATTGGTGGGTACTGGTCCGAAAATATCAGTACTAGTCGATAAAAAATAAAAAAAAGGGGGGGGGATTGGTGCATCCCTACTACTAGCCATAGAATGTGGCACCCCTATTTGGTGTCATAAAAGAAAATGGCTATACTCTTAAATCTTTGGATCAGCGTTTACCCACATGTGTGCGTATACATGCTCCCCGGGAGCCGGGTATAGGAAGAGCGGGTACAGGCTGCAGTAGTCGGCCTCCAGCAATACATGCGTGGGTGACAAGTACAGCCATTCCCATGTACGGCGGCCTGTCTGCAGCACCCGTGACTCCACAAACACGGAAAAGCGCAGTGAATTTCCGCTAGGCATATAAGCAGCCTGTGAAATCTCTGGGTGTCTGAACCCCAAGGCTACGTTCACATCGTGCATTTTAGGTGCGACAGCCTATTGCAGGGGTCTCAAACTGTTTGCGGCACTACAAGTCCCATCACGCCTCTGCCCTGAGGGAGTCATGCATATAACTGTCAGCCTCGCAAAGCCTCATGGGACTTGTAGTTTTGCAACAGCTGGAGGGCAGCCAGTTTAAGACCCCCAACCTATTGAATGGGCTCTTCCTGTCGCGCCAAAGTAGCCCAAGCGCCTTTGGTGACACGCACCTTAGCATGTTTTTAATGTGCCAAATGTGTTTGGGGTGGCATTAAAAAAAAACGCACGCTGTGTCATTTTGGCGAGCTTCTGTGACACTCAGGTGTGAATGTGACCCAAGAGAAGGGCAGTCCAAGGGAGGTAGGTAAGTAGGTAGGTTCCCCTCCCCCACAACTCACCGTGCTCCCATCTTTCATCAGGATCTTCTTGACAAACATAATCCGGTTGGTGCTCCTCTTCTTCTTGTCTTGGCTCATCTTGCCCTCCTCATCGTGCCCAGCGCCTGCTGACCCCACCGAGGCTCTGGTGACTATGATGGGGGCTGGCAGTGCCAGGGGCTCGTCGGTGTCCAGGGCTGGCGGCCTGCCGAGCTCTATGGTGGCCACCAGGAGGGCGCTGTTGTCTGCGGGAGCCGGGTGTAGGGAGAGCGGGTACAGGCTGCAGTAGTTGGCCTCTCTGAGGGGGAGCTGTGCGGCTTCCAGCAGGATAGGGTACTGGACAGGCGCTATATACTCGAGTCCGGAGGGAGGCTCGGGCCGCTCAGCTCCGGTGCCCTCTCCCGGACTTCTCTTGTCCCTTGAGGGATCCAGACTCCAAGTCCGGTCCGGCTGGACCTGCCTACTAACACACTCACTGACCGGCAAAGTGCGGCCTCCGGCTTCTCTTCTCCAGGAACGACTGCGTACTCCCACCACTCACCGGATGCGCGTCACTCTCCACACCGCCCAGACTGCCTGACACTTGCCGGGGGGAGACGCGTCACCGGACGGCTGCTGCGCGCATTCTAGCCGGTAGGGGGAGCCCGTCACACCAAAACAAAGCACATGGGGTGCAGAGAGCACGCAGCGCCTTCTAATGGTGACCTTCCATGGCTGCAAACATTCCACAGTCTCAACTGCCACTGCTCTGCATGGTCTCTGGGCTGGGCCAGCTAGAACCAAAGCACTATGGCTTAACACACAGGTTGTATCAGGGCTCATTCACATCATAATGTATCTATTAACACATGTGCTTTTTGTAATGTGTTGGTGTGCATTTTACACACATTGCATTTATTTTTTGCATTTTACACAAAAAAAGTAGCACATTTTTGTTTTCTTTGGTAAAACCAGGGCTTTTTTTCAGGGGGAACTTGGGAGAACTCAGTTCCACCACCTCTGGCTCAGACCCTTTGGTGCCTGCTTACCACAATCACTTGTAAACACAGAAGTCTGGTTTCTGTGTTTACAAGTGACAGCTCTGCACTCTGTATGTAAACCCCTGAACTCTGCACTCTGTATGTAATGCAATCCTGGTATTTAATGCCCCTTTACGACCCTCCTACTGTTTGTGAAATCTGAACGAGGTCGTGGTTGAGTTCCTGCACCTATTTTCTGAGAAAGAAAGCTCTGGGTAAAACTCAATATGTGCCAGTTCACACCACCTGCAGTCCAGTGTGTTTTTTTTCTGCATCAAAAACACATAGAAAGTAGGTTATATGGTTTTCAATGGCATAGTTCACACCAGTGTGATCAGTTCCAGGGCGTTCCAGTTCCAGAAAAAAAAATTAGAACATGCAGCATTTTTCCTGCACTGGACTGTACTGGAACACAGAAAAAGCTTCAAAAACGTACTGGAATGCACCAGAACACATCAAAAACACACTGGAATGCACCAGAATGCATCACAAACACACTGGAATGCACCAGAATGCATCACAAACACACTGGAATGCACCAGAATGCATCAAAAACGCACTGGAGTCCACCAGAATGCATCAAAAAACGCACTGAAAAACACATGTCCTTATTTAAGGTTCAGAAAAATGGGGGATGCACCAGAATGCACCTAAACACACCAAAAACGCACTGGAACACATGTCCTTATTTCAGCTTAAAAAATGAGGGGGAAAAATACACTGGACTGCACCAAAAACGTACTGGAATGCATCTAAAATGCGTCAAAAACGCACATCCACAAAAGCATCTGGAACGCATCCGGACTGCGTTTCTATGGTGTGAACTGGCCCTAACCTGAAATGCTTCATTTTTCCTGCACTGGATCGTAGTGGACCGCTGTAAAAAGCATCAAAAACTCACTGGAATGCATCAGAACGCACCAGAATGCACCCTAATGCATGCAGAAAGGCATCTGGAATGTATCCGGACTGCGTTTCTATGGTGTGAACTGGCCCTAGAAGTTTATTGTAAAAAAGAAAAAAAAGAAAAAATAGCGCAAGCCATACTTTTTGTTTTTTTCATAAGGAACTATAACTTTTTGGAGGGCCTGGGAACTGGGAATTGGGAATGAGCTTGTAGGCAGGATGCCTGCAGTGTGTGTGTAGTTAGCACCGGGCTGCCCAGTTCAGAGGGAAGAGGTTAAAGTAATATTAAAGTCTTGTTTTTTTTTCTTGCCGAGTGCCTCCTGCATATTTACTGCGGCAGGTCGGCTCTATTGCGCAAAATCATGTACCTGTACGTTATTCCATGCAATAGCCACTGAGGGGGGACGACGCGCACACGCTACAGGAGGCACGATCGTGCACTGATTGGACACAGGGGTGCCAATAAGCAGGTCTGGTGGATCCGATCTCCGCCGGCCATCCGTGATTGTTCCCAGGGAGGCAGAACAGCGATCTGCCTATGTAAACAAGGCAGATCACCGTTCTGACAGGGGGGAAGATGGAGATCTTGTGTTCCTGCTAAGCAACAGGAACACAGTTCTCTGTCTTCACCCAGTCAGAGTATCCCACACACAGCTAGCAAGCACCCCCTAGGGACACACTTAACTCTTTGTTTGCCCCTGGTGTTAACCCCTTCCCTGCCAATATCATTAGTACAGTGACAGTGTATTTTTTTTAGCACTGATCCCTGTAATAATATCACTGGTCCCCAAGAAAGTGTCAAAAGTGTCAGTTAGGTGTCTGTTTTGTCTGCCAAAATGTCGCAGTCCCACTAAAAATCACTGGTCAGGCCATTGCTAGTAAAAAAAAATGCCATAAATATATCCTATAGTTTGTAGAAATGTTTTCTTTTTTTTATCCAAAACGTAGTAGAATACATATTGGCCTAAATTGATGAAGAACTTTGATATTTTTTTACAGTTTTTTTTATTGGATATGTTTTAAAGCAGCAAGAATGTTGTTGTTTTTTTTTAAATTGACGCTCTAATTGTTTATAGCGCAAAAAATAAAGACAGCAGAGGTGATCAAATACCACCAAAAGAAAGCTCTATTTGTGGGAAAAAAGGATATAAATTTTATTTGGGTACAGCATTGCATGACCGTACAATTGTCAGTTAAAGCGACGCAGTTCTGTGTGCAAAAAATGGCCCAGTCATGAAGAGGGTAAAACCTTCCAGGGCTGAAGTAGTTAAAAATAACAGACAAGTTCTACTTACCTGCTCTGTTGCGGTGGATTTTTACAGAGCAGCCCTGATCCTTCTCTTCTCGGGTCCCTTGCCTGTGTTATTGGCCCCTCCCTTCTGTCGAGTGCCCCCACAGCAAGCAGCTTGCTATGGAGGCACTCCTCATTGGCTCACTGACTTTGATTGGCAGCAGCGGGAGCTAACGTCGCCCTCTGCTGTGTCAGACGATGAGGAAGGAGAGTCCCGGATAGCAGAGGCTCTTATGCAACATTGCTGGATGGAGATGGGCTCAGGTAAGTATTAGGGGGCTGAAGGGGGAGCTGCACACAGAAGGTTTTTTATTTAAGGCTTGGTTCAGACCTATGCAGTTTGCTTTTGATCCTTTTCCGCATTGCTTTTTGTGGTGCATTTTGCACTTATGTTTTTGACACATTCTTTGTGGGCTTTTTTTGATGCGTTTGTGCATTTTTTATGCTTTTTTAAAAAATGTTGTCCAATTTGTTGTTGGGTGGATTAACCCCTTCATGCCGACATAACGCAAATATGCGACCTCGGCTTCAAGGAGTTGTATCGGCGTGATACCTGCTGCCTTTCGCGGCTCGCCTAGGTTACCAGCCGGCACGACCAATGACTGGCCGTAATCTTGAACAAAGACCGCACATCCCTCCATAAAGAGTACCTGTCACTCCCTTTCACTTTCACAAGGGATGTTTATATTCCTTGTGACAGTACTGAAAGTTATTTAAAAAAAAAAAAAATTATTAAGGGGACACTGTAAAAATATTTTTTTTTTTTAAAGCGCCCTATCCCTCCGCGCTCGCAAATGTAAACAGTGTTCAACCACACACTACGTGTTTTCTGAAGCTATGAAAGTCTATTGAAACAAAAACGCACCGTTTTTGCCCTGACCTTTTCAAAAAAACTCAGCAGCTGAAAAAAGCTTAGAAACCATGTTAAATGGACTGTAGTGCATTTCTGCAAAAAGCAATAAAAAAAAGCATGTGAATTGAGCTTTAATGCATTAAAGCGGAGCTCCACCCAAAAGTGGAACTTCCGCTTTAATCACTCCTGGCCCCCTTACATGCCACATTTGGCATGCAATTTTTTTTGGGGGGGGGGAGTGGGACTTCCTGCTTCCGCCTATAGGCCACCTTGCCGTCTCCTCCTCACCTCCTACTAGGCGGCCCCTCCCTCTCGGCAATCATCTGGGACACGTGACAGGTCCCAGAAGATTTCCTGTCCACCAGGAGAGCGCATTGCGACTTACGCATGCACAGTGCGCACCCAGCCGTGAAGCCACAAGAAAGCATTTGGGTGGCTGCACTGCTGCCCGATTGCTATCACAAACTCCCAGTACCGGCACACACCCCCCATGTTTTCCAAGCTCCGTTTGCCCCTGTGGGACCGAAATGGTGTGTGCCGGCGGGTGGAGGGTAAGGAGAAGAGCGGACCCTCGTCCGCTCTCCTTCCCTTCTTGCTGTAACCCAGAGAGCGACATCTAATGCCGTGTACACACCATCAGTTTTCTCGTCGGGAAAACTGTCATGTTTTCTCTTGGATGAGAAAACCGCCGAGAATCACGACAGGAAAATTTAGAACATGTTCTAAATTTTCTCGTCGCGAATCACAGCGTTTTTTTACCATAGGGAAACACTGCTAGGGAGCCTACACACGGGTGGTTTTCTCAACCAAGAGAAAACCTCACGGAAAAAACGGCCGTGTGTACATGGGGAAAAGGGACCAAGCCGGTCCTCGGTTTTCCCATCAGGTTTCTCGGCGGTGTTTTCACCGCCGAGAAACCTGATCGTGTGTATGCGGCATTAGACATCACTGTCAGCCTCTAAGTGTCCCCGGCTAGCATAGCCGGGAAGCAATGTTTTACAATGCGATCTGCATTGCAAAACATTCAGTGGAGCCTAGAGGAGACATCCAGGGCCTTTTAGACCCTGGTTGTCTCATTAAAGAGAACCTGTCACCTACAAATCATTACATAGAGGACGTTCCATCCTCTATGTGATAAGGAAAAAAAGTTAAGGAAAAAAAAGTTGAAGCCCCCCACCTCCACATACTGTATATGCACATCTGAATGTAAACACATACGTCAGTGATGCCTACGCATGACAACGTTGATTGCGATACACATGTTTCATATCACAGCGCATGCCAGCATAAGAGCAATAATTCTAGCACCAGATCTCCTCCGTAGCACTAAACTGATGACTGATAGGGGGCTTTTGAAACATTGCCTATAGAAAATATAGGGTAATGGTTGCCAATTCACGGGCGCACCCAAATATAATGTTGGAGATGTTGGGTATCTATTTACTCGTACAACCTCATCTTTTATATTTTACCAATCATTGGGGTAGTTTATTGTGTTTGTTTGCCCTAGAATTCACTTTCACCTTTGCGGTAATATCGTGTGACATAAAAAATTGGACCTACCACTATTTTATTCTATATGGTGTCTGCTTTCAGAAAATATATAATGTTTGGGGGGTTTTGTGTAAGTACAGTTCAAGCTGGTGCAGTGGCTAGCACAAGTAGAGCCCCGCAGCCACCAAGAATTCAAAGACAGGCTTATCCAGCCCATAGTGTCCTTCCCGCTGCATTTGCGAATCCTGATTGGCAGCCCACCACTTCTGCAGCACCTGTACTTCCCCCATTCACTGGCCAACCCGAAATTCAGGTGGAAACTGATTTTAGTACCCTTGACTTTCACAAGCTGTTTTTCACAGAAGATCTGTACAGATCTATTGTGGACCAAAGCAATTTATACGCTGGTCAATTTTTTTGCCGCAGATCCAAATTTGATCCTTGCCAGAGAATTTGCCTGGAAACCTATTACAGTTCCCAAATTTCAAACCTTTCTGGGCCTATCCCTCCTCATGGGCATAACTAAAAAGAGTAAGTTACGATGATATTGGTCCACTGACCCAATTCAACATTTGCCCGTGTTCTCTGCTTCCATGACCAGGACTAGATACAAGCAAATCTTGCGGTTCATGCATTTCAATGACAATGAACTCTGTCTTCCTCAGGATGACCCTGAATACGATCGACTCCACAAAATTCAGCCCCTCATAAACCACTTCAACCAACAGTTTGCGTTCAGCTTTCATGTAAAAGCAATCCTAGCAGCTCATTAGCCGCTAGACTGTTTTTACAAGCAGTGGGAGGGAACATCCCCCCTCCACCCCCCGCCGACTTCCATGGTTTTCTGGGGCTCTCCTGTCCTACCGGGGACCCCGAGAATGACAACGGTGGTTCCACCTTTGTCGCCTGTTCTCTTCAATATCTATCTCTGCCCTCTTTTTGAAATCATCAGTAACCAGAAGTTACTTTACCACTCTTATGCAGATA
The DNA here is from genome assembly GCF_905171775.1 of Rana temporaria. Lineage (NCBI taxonomy): Eukaryota > Metazoa > Chordata > Amphibia > Anura > Ranidae > Rana > Rana temporaria. Next base: position 262,775,149 of record NC_053489.1, on the reverse strand, counting down.
ACACACAACTGTATTTTCGCATCTGCAACAAAAAGGATCATTATCTCGGACTAGAGAAATGCCTTACTTTGATAGAAAATTGGATGACGAAGAGTTATCTTAAACTCATCGAACTTCTCCTGTTTCACGCCAATCGAAATAATCATCCTGCAACAACATGGACACCCCCGCCCATTCTGGGTAAAACCATCACCCCTATCACCAAAGTCAAAAGTCTGAGTCATTTTTGACACCCACATGACAATGGATGCACAAATAGGGTCAGTAGTCAGCGGATCGCACCATCTGCTGTGCCTACTACGCAGACTCACTCCCTTTATCCCAAAAGAAGACATAGCAGTCGTGGTGGGAACAATTATCAACTCCAGACTTGACTATGCAAATGCCCTCTACCTCGGACTCCCAAAATACCAAATCACTCGTCTGCAAGTCGTTCAAAATACGGCCGCTCGACTCGTGACTGGGAAAAAACCATGGGAATCAATCTCACCTTCACTGAGATCCCTTTATTGGTTGCCTGTAAAATACAGAATCACCTTCAAGGCACTCTGTCTAACGCATAAGTGTGTTCAAGGAAATGCCCCCCAATATCTATGCGAAAAACGAAAAGCTCACAACCCCAATCGCGTTCTGCAATCCACCAACCAAAATCTACTCCAGATACCCAAAGCCAGATACAAGTGCAAAGGAGAACAAAGATTTGCAGTCCATAGACCTAGACTATGGAACGCTCTACCAACCAGCATCCGACTGGAGGTGAACTACTTGGCCTTCAGAAGAAAAATCAAAACCCATCTCTTCTGAGGGCAAAAAAAGTTTACCCAGGGAATGGATACTGTGACGAGACTCTTTGCTCGCTCGATTCTGCTCTCCCGACACTCCTCTGCTACTATTGAGTCAGCTTGCAGATTGCAACGTCTGATGGTCCAGTTATCCAAGGTTCCGGGCAGGGCCGGCCTTTGGGGTGTGCGAGCTGTGCGGCCGCACAGGGCGCCATGGGCAACAGGGGCGCTGTGCGACTGTCACAGCTCGCAGAATGTGAGTCGCAGACTCACAGACAGGTGCGGGTGAACGGGGTGCTGCCGAAGTGTTAGACTGTTCCTTTCCCTCCTCCTCCTCCTCCTCGTCTCACACACAGAGCAGGTGGTGCTGGTAGCGGAATGCAGCTTCTAACGAGAGTCGGCGAAGTTCTGTGAAGGGGAAGCTCCAGTGGATGGATCCCATCCCACCGCCTTCTGCAGCCTGGCCGACTGCCCAGAGAGAACGTAAGTACCCGGACGGCTGGCCGTGCCGCCTCCCTGTGTGCCTGGATAGGAGAAGAGGCGGCCGGCGGGGACAGCTGCACATGGAGGAACTGATCTTTCCATATTCCTCCTGCAGCCGCTGAATGACCGCTTCTTCTACGGGTGTTCATTGGCTGCAGAAAGAATATGGAAAGATCAATTCCTCCATGTGCAGCTGTCCCCGCCGGCCGCCGCTTCTCCTATCCAGGCACACAGGGAGGTGGCCGGGTACTTACGTTCTCTCTGAGCGGTCAGCCAGGCTGCAACAGGCGCTGGGATGGGATTCAACCACCGCTCCGGTTATACAGCTTCTTTTACTGCCCCCGTGCTCCCTGGTTCCTCCCAGTTCTCCCTGCATACCCCCTCTGTTTAATAGTCCCCCCAGTGCTCTCTGATCCCATGCTCCCTGGCTCCCTCACTGTGCTGTCCAGTACCCCCCACTGCTCCGTCCAGTACCCCCCACTGCTCCCCAGCTCCCCCCACTGTGCTGTCCAGTACCCCCACAGCTCCCCCTATGCTCTCCCTCCCACTGTGCTGTCCAGTACCCCCACAGCTCCCCCCTATGCTCTCCCTCCCACTGTGCTGTCCACTACCCCCACAGCTCCCTCTATGCTCTGCCTCCCACTGTGCTGTCCAGTACCCTCACAGCTCCCCCTATGCTCTCCCTCCCACTGTGCTGTCCAGTACCCCCACAGCTCCCCCTATGCTCTGCCTCCCACTGTGCTGTCCAGTACCCCCACAGCTCCCCCTATGCTCTGCCTCCCACTGTGCTCCCCAGCCCCCCCCACTGCTCCCCAGCCCCCCCCCGCTCCCCAGCTCCCCCCCCGCTGTGCTGTCCAGTCCCCGCCAATGCTCCCCAGCTCCTCCCCACTGTGCTGTCCAGTACCCCCCACTGCTCCCCAGCTCCCCCCCACTGTACTGTCCAGTACCCCCCACTGCTTCCCAGCTCCCCCCCACTGTGCTGTCCAGTACCCCCCACTGCTCCCCAGCTCCCCCCACTGTGCTGTCCAGTACCCCCACAGCTCCCCCTATGCTCTCCCTCCCACTGTGCTATGCAGTACCCCCCCCACTGTGCTGTGCAGTACCCCCCACTGCTCCCCAGCTCCCTCATGCTCTTCTTCCTACTGTGCTGTCCAGTCCCCACACAGCTCCCCTATGCTCTCCCTCCCACTGTGCTGTCCAGTCCCCACCACTGCTTCCCAGCTCTCCCCCCCCCACTGTGCTGTCCAGTCCCCCCACTGTACTGTCCAGTCCCCCCACTGCTCCCCCTATGCTCTCCCTCCCACTGTGCTGTCCAGTCCCCCCCACTGTGCTGTCCAGTCCCCCCACTGCTCCCCCCTATTCTTTCCCTCCCACTGTGCTGTCCAGTCCCCCCACTGCTCCTCACTCCCACTGTGCTGTCCAGTCCCCCCCACTGCTTCCCAGCTCCCACATGCTCTACTCCCCACTGTGCTGTCCAGTCCCCCCACTGCTCCCCCCATGCTCTCCCTCCCACTGTGCTGTCCAGTACCCCCACTGCTCCCCAGCTCCCCTTATGCTCTCACTCCCACTGTGCTGTCCAGTCTCCCCCATGCTCTACCCCCCACTGTGCTGTCCAGTCCCCCCCCACTGTGCTGTCCAGTCTCCCCCACTGCTCCCCAGCTCCCCCCATGCTCTCCCTCCCACTGTGCTGTCCAGTCCCCCCACTGCTCCCCCATGCTCTCCCCCACTGTGCTGTCCAGTCCCCCCACTGCTCCCCAGCTCCCCCTATGCTGTCTAGTCCCCCCACTGCTCCCCTTATGCTCTCACTCCCACTGTGCTGTCCAGTCCCACCCTCTCCCCCTCTCTCTCCCTCTTCCCCCCCACTCTCTCTCCCCACTCTCTCCCTCTCCCTCCGCTGTGGATGTGGAATGATTCAGTGACACAGGGGAAAATCCTAGAGGGGTTGTCACCTTGCTGGATTTCAGATGTTGTATTGGCTGCATATATCTGATGGGTGAGGAGTGTGCCCTGGAAGGGGTGCTGATCGCCTGTGTGCTAGATCCACGCATCTTTCTGCAGCCATTTTTACTTGCTTGAATTTTTTTATCCATTCTGAGCATGAGTGGGGCCTCGTGTCAAAATTTTGCCTAAGGCCTAGAGCCGCCTCTGCATACTGCCCCCCCCCTCCTGAAACACTGCCCCTCCATCATTCTTCCCCCTCGTCACACTGCCCCATCATATTTACCCCCCCCCCTCCTGTCACACTACCCCTGTCATACTGCCCCCTCCTGTCACACTTCCCCCATCATACTGTTCCTTCTTGTCACACTGCCCCCTTCTTTCACACTCCCCCCTCTGGTCAAACTTTCCAGATACCCTTCTTTGGTCACACTGCCCCCCTCCAATCAAAATACCCCATCACACTGCCCGCCCATTCTTTTACAATAACCCCCCTATCATACTACGGTTTAGGGGCCCTTCATGGTTTCATGCACTGGGGGTTATAGTTATGCCTCTGCTCTTCCGGCTGCTACTCCTCCTCCCTCCCAGGTAACGGGCATAGATAAGACTGCCTTTTTTTCCATTGCTTCTCTCCCTCCAGACAGTAGGCTCCAGCCCCCTGCAATTAACAACAGTTTCCACCCACCAGCAGGGCTGTCTTAATGAGAGGGCACACCTGGGCACTGTCCAGGGGCCCCAGCTGCATGGGGGGGCCCTGTCCTTTCCCCAAAGCAGCTGATCCTTGAGCCTGGGCTGCCCCAAAATTGGGGCAGCCCGGGCTGCCGCTCTAAATCCCAGATATCCCTCCAGCACTCTGACCCCTCTACACCATAAATATCCCCTACCTCCTACTTACTGGATTTCTGTTTACCTGCACTCCATTGTAGGGGCCCCAGAGCATTACTTTGCCCAGGGGCCCATGATGCTATTAAGACAGCCCTGCCCACCAGTCCAGCACAAAGATTACGCTGAACTGGTGGCATGTGGGATGAGGAGGAGGAGGAGCATGCACTTAAATTGTCTGTTGTTAAAACAAATTATTTGTTACAGATATTTTTTTCCTCTTTGTGTATGTTTAGGTGACCAGGGGGCGAGGGGTGAAGATGGGGGGGGGGCGCACCACAGGATTAGCTCACACAGGGCGCCTGAACACCTAAGGCCGGCCCTGGTTCCGGGATCCGAATTACAGCTATGTGCCATTCGGACCCATTAAGAACACACACCAGGCAGGCTGTATGTAAGTTCAAACAGAACTCTCTTTAATGGCCGCATTCTGCTGGTTATATACAGTTTACAAGCTTATCAATCAAAGAACAATAAAATCTCCACCCCTTTTCACACACTGGGGCTTCCATACAGATTATAGGTAGACACTCTGGTGCCGACCCTGACAAGACACATTTCTTTAGATAATGACATTAGTGAAGTTAATTACTAATTGTAACAGAATACAGAATAACAGAATAACAACGAAGCAATCAGATTAACCTGAGCCAATTATCTAATCATTTAGCCTGACGAGGTGAATAGGCGTCTCGTCTGCAATTCCCCACGATACAATACACATCTCTTAAGGTCTTCTTCACACACACAATGGATCAATTGACCTTTATAATAGAGAGCTGGCTGGTGGTGGGACATTAGCATTTCAACAGTCTGTTATGCAGAGGAATGAGTCACTCTGGCCCACATGAAATCACCTGTAATATGTACCACCTCATGTAATGCATGAATTATGATTTATTAGCAACCCTCTCCTGTGTAACAGATGTCAAGTAGAAACACTTTAGCATCCCAAGGTCCATGACAGATACTAAGCGCCCAGAGGCGATTCAGTTCGCATGTGTTGCGCTATATAAGTTTCTCACTCACTCGCTCACTCACCAGCTGACAATAGAGCTGATCAGAGACTAGAACGGCTTCAATTGTCTCTATGGCCTAAGAAACCAGAAGCTACGAGTATTTCCTGTTGTATGTAAACAGCAATTGCACCATGCATGTGAGGTATCACCGCGAACATCAGATTGATGGCAGTATTTTTAGCAGTAGACCTATATACATACGATTTTGTGTGTTCGATACGGTGCAAAAAAAGTCCAATTTTCTGTAGGCTCTCTTTTTTGTTCTGTATAACAGAAATTAAGAAATTTTGTTTTGTTTTTTTTTCTCAAAATTTTTGGTGTTTTTAATTTATTTAGCAAAAAATAAAAAACCCATTGGCAAATAAATACCACCAAAAAAAATCTCTTTGTGTGGAAGACATGATAAAACACGTGACAGTGCTGAAAGCTGAAAACTGGCATGGGCAGGAAAGTGCCTGGTATTGAAGTGATCGAAAAGGTGAACTTTTAGGTTGTGGGTGGTGGGAGGACCGGGATGATGAAAGGGAGTTTTTAAAGTGAAGCTTCACTTTAACTGGTTAGTCCCCTCCTCGGTGTTACAAAGAATGGGGTTTGTGGATTATTTTGTTGCTTTTCATAATAAGGTCCACACAGTAAATCATAGTATGTCATAATTTTCATACGTAGTATATTTTCATAGTAAGTCATAATTAAAGTTTAATTCATACTAGTAGTATTTTATATGTTTTATACTTTTTTGTTTGCTTCTTCCAGATTAAACCTGTACATTTATACCATGCAGTTCAATAATTGTGTAGAATATACTGTCTTTCACCTAAATGGCCTTTTAATGAATTGATTGATCTAATGTTGGTCTTGAACAGACGCAGAGTGTAAGAAACTTTCTTTACCACCCTGGTTTCTAAGGTACACATCGCACCAAGGTGATCTGATCTCCTGGAATACACGAAACAAAGAGTATAATATATCAGCATTACCTATGAAGTGTTCTTCTGCTGATCCGGAAACCATTCATGCAACTTTCATAGTACTGGCTGCTTTTGTTTGCTTTGAGCCATGGCAACAAGTGCCAAGTTAAATAAACTAGTCATCAAAGCTGCATGTTGAAGACTTCAATTGATCTTTCTCTAGTTTTAACTTTTTTTTCCCAAAGGAATACTACATTTTTCTTACCACTTGTCTAGTTAAACTCTTACTTTGGATATTAACAAAGTCATCGGTGAGAGTATCAGGTAAGTAAATACCAAGTATTATGCAGGAGGAAAGGAAATGAAGCATGGAAATAATGTGTGGCTTAACTTGTGGTTGAAATGCTTGTCTAAGAGGTTTGTGGTTTTTTAATGTGTTTGTAAAGTCACAAGAGAGTTTTAGTATCATTTTTCTATAGGAATTAGTGTGAATTAGTGTATATAAATACATTTTATTTGCTGACACTTTACACGGAGTACCTAAATATAGCTATGCAGATGTGTTTTTAATGTATAACACTATTTTTGTAGGTGTATTCCTACTCTTTTTAAATCTTCTTCTTTATGTTTTTAAAGTGTCAAACATGTGTAATTCCTTTTTAAATATATGTAATATTTGACCCTTGGGCATCCTAAAAGTCCATCAACACAAAATTACCTCTTTCTGATATAATTGAGACGTGGTTCCCAGATGTACACTTTATTGTTAAAAGTATTGGGACGCCTGCCTTTACACGCACATGAACCTTAATGGCATCCCAGTCTTAGTCCGTACGGTTCAATATTGAGTTGGCCCACCCTTTGTAGCTATAACAGCTTCAACATCTCCTGGGAAGGCTTTCCACAAGGTTTAGGTATGTCTATGGCAGGGGGTCTCAAACTGGTGGCCCTCTAGCTGTTTGCAAAACTACAAGTCCCATGAGGCATTGCAAGGCTGACAGTTACAAGTATGACTCCCACAGGCAGTTGCATGATGGGACTTGTAGTTTTACAACAGCTGGAGGACCGCCAGTTTGTGACCTGAACTGATGTTGGACGAGAAGGCCTGGCTCGCCGTCTCCGCTCTAATTCATACCAAAGGTGTTCTATCGGTTTGAGGTGCAGGCCAGTCAATTTCCTCCACTCCAAACTTGCTCATCTATGTCTTTATGTCTGGGAGGGGTAGCATGTGAGACACAAATAAAGGAGGATTGAGGAAAGCTAAAAGATGTTTTTTGTTTACTTTATGAGGCTTGTTCATCACATAGTAAGGGTCCATTTACACCAGCTGCTGCATTACAAAGCAGTGGCTGGTGTGCGTTGTGGTGCAGGCAGTGCTGATGGGCTATTCCCGGCACATCGTACTGTTCATTTTGTTTTTAAAAATGCTCAAATACCATCACAACGCAGTGGCGTGAACAGGCCACACCAGAGAAAAGGCTTTTTGCCTTGAGGTGGGGGTGTGATGGGAATAGCTGCCCAACACAGTCCTGCTGCATCTGGTGTAAATGGACAATAACTAGATGTGGAATTTGTTTAGACTGTCATGCAGTAGTCTTTAGTTGTACTGTAGGATCCAAAGGTGTTGTTAGACACTGGCACCTAGGGCACCCTAAGTTCTTTTGCCACCATCAAAAATATATATACAAAATATACATATTTATGCTAAACTTTGGTTGTGAGATTTTTTTTTATCTGGCACATCCATTATCACATCCCCAATTAGGAACTGTATTTCTCTCCTCACAGAATTATGGTAAGCAGAACGTTAAGTGAATTAGAGAGTAACTAATTACTGTGTTTCTATGTATACCAATGCTTCACCAATTTATATCTCTTTTTCATTTAGTAGAATATTGCATATTGATTAACAGGGATTATCCATTTCATGTAAAATTTGCTTTTGGAACACTTTCTATTTTATCTACTTTTGAACAAACTTTTCAACTAAGTATTTTTAAGCAGTTATGGTACATTTTGATTTTTAATTTCAGCTACATAATCATAATTGCAAATTAGATTATGTTTAAAGCCACACTCTAGACAAATATAAAACTGATTGTTAAAATCTAAAGTTATTGTTTTTTTTTTTGTTTTTTTTTTTTCAGTTTAGAGTAAGGAATTGCTAAAACCTGTCATTTTAGTTTTTGCATTCTGTGTCTTCTTGTTCAGAGGACTTAAAGTACAACTACAACTTTTTTTTTTTGGAGAGGGATTAGAACCCCTGCCAGTTTATTTTTATTTATTTTTTGGACTGTCCGTGTCCACCTCTGGGACGTCCTCGACACTGGGACGTCCTCGACTTTGTGGGGTGATATCTGAATGATGCCTGCAGCTACGGGCATCATTCAGATACCACTGTCTTCAGCCAGCAATTCTCTGCACGATAAGAATGATCAAAGCGACGCCCCCCCTCCCGCCGCCATCCGGTGCTTCTCAGGGCTCTCCCGTGCCATCGGGGGCCCGGAGAGTGAATCGGCCGGTGCTGGCTGGAGAGTGAATCGGCTGGTGCTGGCTGGGAAGCATAGAGATGACTGGTGACCAGATGGTCACCAGTCATCTCTATGACCGTTGGACACCCAGGTGCGACGTTATGACGTCACGCCCGGTACCCGGAAGTAAACAAAGCCGCAATCGCGGCTGTCGGCCTGAGATCGGTGAATTTTTTTCACGATCTCATGCTTGTAAGCCTGGAGGATAGATGTGGGGTCTTATTGACAAATTGGTTATTTGCAAAACCAAACCAATTTAATATATTCCAGCAATATTTCACCTGCAATAAAAATGATATGAACTTAACAGCAAATACACTCTATGTTTTTACACTCTAATGTTTTATCATTCTTTTAGCTGCATAATCATGGCTCTGGCAAGCGGTCATTGGATTGAAATGAATGTCTGCGGTGATCCACCAAGACGTCGGTAGGAGATATACCCTGCATTTTACAATATCCTTGTGAATGTCTGAAAGAAATACAATTGAAAGCTGAAAGATTGGTTTTCAATAAATGAATACTTTAGCTGAAGCACAGTCAGGAATTATCATTGTTTATTACCATCTTTGACTATAACATTACTGGCGAAAAAAATAGTCACTGATTTTTCAAGCATTTTATAAATATAGTAAAATTTTTGACCCTTGTATAATGATTTTCTACATAGCCATCCAGTGTAACTAAAACTTAATGTGGACCTAATGTTGGGTCAATTCAGATAAACAGAAGCGGTAAACAACTACCGTATATACTCGAGTATTAGCCGACCCGAACAGAAGCAGAGGCACCTAATTTTACCACAAAAAAATGGGAAAATATATTGACTCGAGTATAAGCCTAGGGTGTCCATCTGCATGCCTCACTTTGCCTCACTGTGTCCATGTGCATGCCTCACTGTGTCCATGCCTCACTGTGCCCATGACTAGACTGACGTTTAACATGGGAGTCTAGGAAAGGGGTGCCCGGCATTGAAAAATCGATGCTCCCCAGCCGTAGGTCCCCCAGACAACAAACTTTGCACACTTGTAGAGGAGAAATGGGGCTAAGTTCGGGGTCCAGGGGACCTACGACCGGCCAATACCGGGTCCCTAAAGTCACCAGAGATATTACCGTTTAACATAGGAGTCTATGGAAGGGGTGCCCGGATTTGAAAAATCTGTATTTCCCGGCTGCAGGTCCCCCGGACAACAAACTTTGCACACTTGTAGAGTGGGGCTACATCTGTGCCAAGTTTGGGGTCCAGGGGGCCTACGACCAGCCGGTACCGGGTCCCCAAAGTCCAGGAGATCAGGCGCAAAAAGGTGACTCGAGTATAAGCCGAGTGGGGCATTTTCAGCACAAAAAATGTGCTGAAAAACTCGGCTTATACTCGAGTGTACCACGCAATATGTATAATAAGAAGCTCTGTGCAAATACATATGATGCAATCGCAAATCTAGGTGTTGGTTATCACATATTGATGGACAATGAATAGTCCATAGAATTTGAGTAATTGGCCGATATGAAATTGGCCCACAGTGACACATGAAACACCCAAGAAAACGTGATAGGATTAAAGATGCAGCTTCCACCTCTGCACACACTGCCGCTTACCAGCTATAAATGATCTCCTATTACGGGAGATCACACGTGCTTTTGAATTGTTACCCAGCCCGGGGCTTTAAGAAGCACACCAATAGTCTCAGCGTCTTCACCAGTGGAGATCCTCACAGGTATATGTATCCAATTGATCCCCATGAGAAAATAAAAGCTTCCATAGTATAAATCCTTAGAAGTGAACAGTGGCCAAATCCTTGTGGGATAGGTTCCAACAGATATAAGTTTATATTTTATAACCTATATTCTACAGAAACTTATTGGACAACATTAGCACTCATTCAAGTGTGTGGACACCAGTTACTTTAACTCGCTCTATGAAAAGGACCTGTATGAGTTATTTCAGGTTTCTAATGACAAGGGTGCTGGCACCAAGGAAAGAGATTGCAAAGACTGCAGGTATCTGGTAATGAACAGCAAAATGTGGAGAACTTAGGGAAGAGTTGCCTAGATCTAGCAACTTTGCTGAATGTAATCATTGTTCCAATCCATGGAGTGCAGGGAGATAGGTGGGACGTGGTTTTTGGTGGGCAGAGAAGCAGCAGGTAAAAGGGTGGAAGTAGTGACATGCCTAAAGCTAGCCATGGCAATGAACCAGTCAAAATTAACCCATGGATGGCTCTATTGGCACACTCCTGCCCAACATCCTTCGACCGGAAAATCAAAAGGTATCAGGAGTAGCATTGTCAGTCAAACAACATCTACATCCAATCAGATGCATAGTTCATGGACTAGGCTTCTGTTTTTTTTTTTTTATATACAAGAAAAAACCTAGGGCTCGAGGCACAGTATGACCCCTCAGGATTTTAGAAGGCGGACCAGGTATGAGTTAAAATTTAAGTTTACACAATGAAAATTGTATAGATCATAAAATGGTATACACAAATATACAATATATGACACACATGTATCCAATGTTAATAGCAAATTGATGCCTTATAACATGTGATCTCAGCTACCCTGTGTGCTTTGATGGGCTAGCAAGAGTACATGTTAGGATAAATGACACCTGACATGTTTCGGACTGAAATGGTCCTTCCTCATAGGCTTACTGTCATTAGAAGAGTTATAAAGTATTCTACAATATAAATAATCAAAATTAGTACAATAAATGTGATATATATCTCAAAATCACTTTCTCATGATTTCTCTCTGAGCGATAATGTTGCATGATCACAACCATATTGATGTTAATAGCATTCAAAGTTATACTTACATAGGCAAGCTAGTTGCATATTAAAAACCAGGAAGATGGATATAGGCTGGGTGCTCCTGACTAGGGATGAGCTTCGTATTTGAGTCAAACTCATGTTCGACTCGAACATCGTATGTTGGATCGTTCGTCAAAATACGAACAAAGCGGGTCGTTCGCGCCAAATTCGAGTTACGTTTCACAGACCATAATTCACTGCGGCATCGCTGGCTGATGATTGGCCAAGCATGCATTATGACCCGCATGCTTGGCCAAACACAGCTTGCAAAAAACTGAGAGCCATAATTGGCCAAAGCCAGGGTGGCTTTGGCCAATTATGGCTCAGGGGGTTTAGTACACGCCCCACACTATAAAAGGCCGCCTGCAGGTGGGCCTTGTGTAGTATGTTGCGGTGGTTAAGAGAGGACAGTGTCATTTTTTGCAGGTAGATAGAGCAGGCAGGCTAGTCAGTTAATGTTACAGTGTGTAGAGGATATATATACATCCCAGGTGTTGTACATATATTTATACCAGCCCTCAAAATTTCCACTCGCCTGCTAGCATTTGGCGAGTGGATTTAAGCTGGGGGCGAGTGATGACAGGGCTGCATGACCAATGACCCTTCAATCTGTGCCTACACTTAAAGCCCCGATGCGATTGGCGGCCGAAGAGGAAAAGTTCATGCTTGGGAAAAGTAGTCTAGTGAGCTGCGCACAGGCAGAGCAGTACACAGGTGCTCTCCTTACAATTCTCATTAAGCTATGGGACCTAACAGTATGACCTCTCTGAGCTTGCCCCCCTCCCCCCGACCAATTTAGCTGGAGAGCAGAGAGCAGGGAGCAAGAAGTAATGAGTCAGGTGGAGGATTGCGAAAATTACCACTCCGGGTGTCCCAGGTAGGCAGTGCAGCGCTCACTGAAAGTTGCCCTGACATGAGTGTGGCAGCCTTCCAGTTTGTGCCGTTTTCTTCTCCTTGTGCTCTATATGTAGGTGTCCAGCAGTTCAGCCTGAGCACTGTGAGCAGACTGGTCTCAATGTGTGCTGTGCGGTGTCAATGTGCGCTGTGCTATGGTGTCAACGGCTGTGCAGTTGTGTGGATCTCGGCGCTGGATTGTACTCCCTCCCGCTGTGCTGCAGCTCCTCTCCTAACTGCCAGCCTGAATAAAAGGGGGAAGTGGGGACATGCAAGCGTGGAGCCGCACACACAGGCTCCTGATGATGAGATGAATAGGAGAGGGAGAGAGAGGATAGATGGATGGATGGGAGTTGCAGAGGAGACAGCAAGAGAATGGGGAAGAGATCCAGTTCTAGTGCCCTGTTCCTCTGGTCTGCCCCCAGTGCCCTGTCCCTCTGGTCTGCCCCCAGTGCCCTGTCCCTCTGGTCTGTCCCCAGTGCCCTGTCCCATTTTGTTAAAGTTGTTTTTGGTAATATTTAATTGTGTAACTTGATTCTGCATAAAACATTTAACAGTGTCATTCCATGAGATAATCTACGAGGGCGTGTTTAGGGGCGCAATTAGGCGTGAAGCAGTGTATGAATTAGGTGGGGCAACTGGTGGCGAGTAACTCTTGAGGCCTGGCTAGTAGCTCAGGGCTTGAAATTTTGAGCCCTGTTTATACACTGTATAGTTTAGCTAGATCAGTTCTTCCTAATTTACTGGCAGGCAGGTGATTGTGCTAGCTGCAGTATTCTTACATGGTTTATTGCCTGTGTCCTCTGTAGTTTGCACCTAAAGCTACTTGGTGTGTACTGGCCGTGTGCTCTGTAGCACATGTATGTACAGTACGTACAGGTACGTCCTGTACTAGTACCCAGCCGAGACCCGGTCCGAAGCTCCGGGACCCGCGGTTCCGATCGCCGCTGGAGTCACGCGATCGGTCCCCGGAGCTGAAGAACGGGGAGAGCCGTGTGTAAACACGGCTTCCCCGTTCTTAACTGTGGCGGCTGCATCGATCGTGTCATCCCTTTTATAGGGGGACACAATCGATGACGTCACACCTACAGCCACACCCCCCTACAGTTGTAAACACACTTCAGGGAACACAAACCCATCAGCGCCCCCTGTGGTTAACTCCCAAACTGCAACTTCAATTTTCACAATAAACAATGCATTTTAAATGCATTTTTTACTGTGAAAATGACAATGGTCCCAAAAATGTGTCAAAATTGTCCGAAGTGTCCGCCATAATGTCACAGTCATGAAAAAAATCGCTGATCGCCGCCATTAGAAGTAAAAAAAAAAATGAATAAAAATGCAATAAAACTATCCCCTATTTTGTAAACGCTATAAATTTTGCGCAAACCAACCGATAAACGCTTATTGCCATTTTTGTTACCAAAAATAGGTAGAAGAATACGTATCGGCCTAAACTGAGGAAAAAAAATGTTTTTATATATTTTTGGGGGATATTTATTATAGCAAAAAGTAAAAAATATTGCATTTTTTTCAAAATTGTCGCTCTATTTTTGTTTATAGCGCAAAAAATAAAAACCGCAGAGGTGATCAAATACCACCAAAAGAAAGCTCTATTTGTGGGAAAAAAAGGACGCCAATTTTGTTTGGAAACCACGTCGCATGACCGCGCAATTGTCTGTTAAAGTGACGCAGTGCCACAAGCTGAAATTTCACCTGGTCAGGAAGGGGTATATGTGCCCAGTAAGGAAGTGGTTAAGTGGGCTGAAAGGAAGCATTTGTCTTTTAGACACATGCCCCTTCTATGACACTGCAGTGAGAGGCGCGCCTCCACTGCAGCATTTTTATTGGACAGCTGGGACCAATGGTACTTTACCATTGGCCCAAGACTCCAAGCTGTTTATTGAGCTCAGTGCCTCTGACAAGAAGTGAGAGGCACTGAGCTCATCCTTTCAGTCTGCTGCAGAGTGTGGCTGCTTGTATTTAAAGTGGCCGCTCTGTATTCAGTTTCTGACAGGCTGCGCAAGGAGCCCAATATCTCTAGAACCATAGGTCGTAGGAGCCCCACATTTTTACCCCAACAATTTGGGGTATCTATGACCCCAGGTCACCAAGCTATGACCCTTAAAGCTTGATTTTTTTTTATTTTTTTTATGTTCATAGCAGGTAAGGCCCCGCCTCCCCTGACTGCACATTCCTGCTTCCCTGTGCATGCTGGATATTGTAGTCATTAAGCAGAGCTGCTTTATGAGGCATGTGAGGACTCAAACTACACTTCCCAAGTGGTTCAGCTCACTTTATAAGTCATCTGCTCGTCATTCTGTTGCTATATTGTAGTACTGTGTGCATTTCTCCCACAGGCCTAGGTACACCACACCCGCCCGTGACATTGCCAGAGGCATTTATTTGCAGGGGGCCACGACCCCTCAAAATGGAAACTGTCCCCAGCAAATGGAAATTAATGATAACCCTACCCTGTGATCGGTAATCTGATATCATGAAAAAAGTCACTAAATTCTCCTTACTGTCACTCACAAGGAGAGAATAAGGAAGATGCAAAGCACATCATTATGTGCCCTAATGGTACATAAATAAAGTACATAAAGCATGCGTGAGAATCTAGTTGTACTGCTTTACACAGATTAAGGTAAAACTAAAGGCAAACTGTCTATTTTCATTTTGTATAGTGTATTGAAAATGTTTTATTTCTGTCAGTCTCCCATTAACCACTTCAATACAGGGCATTTCACCCCCTTCCTGCCCAGGCCAATTTTCAGCTTTCAGTGCTGTAATATTTTGAATGACAATTGCACGGTCATGCAACACACTGTACCCAAACAAATATTTTTCTCCCCACAAATAGAGCTTTCTTTTGGTGGTATTTGATCACCTCTGCGGTTTTTAGTTTTTGCGCTATAAACAAAAAAATATGACAATTTTGAAAAAAAAAACAATATTTTTTAATTTTCGCTATAATAAATATCTAATTTAAAAAAATAGTAAATTATTTCTTTCTCAGTTTAGGCCAATATGTATTCTTTTACATATTTAAAAAAAAAAAATCGCAATAAGCGTATATTGATTGGTTTGCGCAAAAGTTATAGCGCCTACAAAATAGGGGATAGAATTATGGCATTTTTTTTTTTTTTACAAGTAATAGCGGCGATCTGCAGTTTTTATCATGACTGACATTGCGGCAGACATATCGGACACTTTTTACACTATTTTGGGACCATTCACATTTATACAGCGATCACTGCTATAAAAATGCACTGATTGCTGTGTAAATGTCACTGGCAGGAAAAGGGTTAACACTAGGGGGCGATCAAGGGGTTAATTGTGTGTCCTAGGGAGTGATTCTAACTGTGGGGGGGAGGGGATTCACAAGGGGAGGAGACTGATTGGTGTTCCTCGGTACTGGGAACACACCATCAGTCTCCTCTCACCTGTCAGGATGTGGATCTGCGTGTTTACACTGAGGCCCCGTACACACGTCCGAGGAACTCGACGTGCCAAACACATCGAGTTCCTCGTCGAGTTCAGTGTAGAAGCCGCAGAGGATCTCGGCGGGCCGACTTTCCTCATTGAACAACGAGGAAATAGAGAACATGTTCTCTATTTGGCCCGACGAGTTCCTCGTCGGCTTCCTCGCTGAAAAGTGTACACACGACCGAGTTTCTCGGCAGAATCCAGCTCCGACAGAGTTTCTGGCTGAATTCTGCCGAGAAACTCGGTCGTGTGTACGGGGCCTCACAGACTCACATCCCTGCTGTGTGACAGGCAATCGCGGGTGCACGGCGGAAATCACGGCCGACGGGCACGTGCATCAACTCCTGAGTGACACGGCAAGCGTGTGCGCCCCCTAGAGACTCGGGAAGCCAAAGACATCATTTGACGGTGGCTCAGAGGGACAAAGGGTCCCTGCAGCTGTCATATGACTATACCTCGGTAGGGAAGTGCTTAAGGAGATTTTTTTTCTTCACTCCCTGACCCATAGCCAAAACAGGAAATTAGAAGAAATCCCTCCAAAGTGAGGAAATACCTGGTTATCACCAAAACTAGTATTTCCATTTACAGATTTCCCCCCTATTACTGTTTCCTTTTACTTTTACTAATAATGATAAACAGGAAAAACTGAATGGGAGAACAGACAGCAATAAAAACCTGACAGGTGTTCTAATCCCTCTCCACACTATTTAAAATTGTATAAATGTTTGCCCTTAGTTCTATTCAAGAGCTGATCTCAGGGTTTCATTTAACTTGCCGACCAGCCGCCGCAGTTATACGGCGGCAGGTCGGCTCTGCTGGGCGAGATTACGTAGATCTTTGTCACCTTGCCGTTCAGCCAATAGGTGCCCGCACGTGCGCCCCCCGCTCGCCCCTGACGCCGACACGCGTGCCCGGCGGGCGCAATCACTGCCAGGCACCCGCGATCGTTCGTTACAGAGCGAGAACCGGGAGCTGTGTGTGTAAACACACAGCTCCCGGTCCTGTCAGGGGGAGAAATGCCTGATCGTCTGTTCATACAATGTATGAACAGCGATCAGTCATTTCCCCAAGTCAGTCCACCCCCCTCCCTTCAGTTAGAACATACTTAACCTCTTCCTCGCCCCCTAGTGTTAACCCCTTCCCTGCCAGTGGCATTTTTATAGTAATCAATGCATTTTTATAGCATTGATCGCTGTAAAAATGCCAATGGTCCCAAAAATGTGTCAAGTGTCCGAAGTGTCCGCCATAATGTCGCAGTACCGATAAAAATCGCTGATCGCCGCCATTACTAGTAAAAAAAAAATATTAATAAAAATGCCATAAAACTATCCCATATTTTGTAAACACTATAACTTTTGCGCAAACCAATCAATAAACGCTTATTGCGATTTTTTTTTTTTTACGAAAAATATGTAGAAGAATACGTATCGGCCTAAACTGAGGAAAAAATTTTTTTTTATATATTTTTGGGGGATATTTATTATAGCAAAAAGTAAAAAATATTCATTTTTTTCAAAATTGTCGCTCTATTTTTGTTTATAGCGCAAAAACTAAAAACCGCAGAGGTGATCAAATACCACCAAAAGAAAGCTCTATTTGTGGGAAAAAAAGGACGCCAATTTTGTTTGGGAGCCACGTCGCACGACCGCGCAATTGTCAGTTAAAGCGTGCCGAATCGCAAAAAGTGGCCTGGTCTTTGACCAGCAATATGGTCCGGGGCTTAAGTGGTTAAAGTCTCACTAAACCCACATCATAAAAAACTATCAATAAATGCTGTATTACATACTGCTCATACTCAGTTACTATGCGATTTGTTTTCTGTATTCTGCAAAAAACCTGGTTGATCCTGCAGCTTTCTATCTCCCCCTTCTGTCTAGGTTAGAAAAAAGGTACTTATTCTTTTTTTTTATTAAAATGATTGCAGTGCCATCATCCACATACAGAAATAGAAGGGATATTGTATAATAAACAGTGTGTGTTTAGTATCACTTTAAATTTAAAGTGATTGTAATGCTTAAGTTAAATAAAAAATGTAATATGTTATACTTGTTTTGTGCAATAGTATTGCAGAAAGGACCCGTGAACCTTCTCTTCTTAGTTCCCCACCAGCACTTTGGGCTCCTTCTCTTTTGTGTGGGCTTGGGTTGTATGCATCTATTGACCCATACAATTGCGGCTCAGCCCTGGTTCCTGCTCTCTGGTCCCCGGTAAACATTGCCCTCCACAGGAGTAGGCTTTGTGTACCCCATGAAAACAAGGCCTTTAGTGCAGGGCCGTCTTAATAGCATCATGGGCCCCTGGGCAAAGTAATGCTCTGGGGCCCCTACAATGATGACAGTGCAGGTAAACAGACATTAAGTAGGTAGGAGGCAGACTGAATCCCCTTTGCATCTATCACTCTCAGTGCCATCATGTGGCCCCCAATTTCAGGGCAGTGTGGGCTTAAGGACCAGCTGCTTTGGGGAAAGTGCAGGGGCCCCCCATGCAGCTGGGGCCCCTGGGCATTGCCCAGGTGTGCCCTCTCATTAAGACAGCCCTGCTTTAATGAAACATGGAGATCAGCTTTAAAGAGATGAAAAACCTTCTGTTTTTACCATCTTAATGCATTTTATGCATTAGGATAAAAAGCCTTTTTGGTGCAGCAGCTCCCCTCAGACCCCCTAATACTTACCTGAGCCCCATCTTTGTACAGCGATGTCCACGAGTGTCTCGGCCATCCAAAACTCTCCCTCCTGGTTAGCTGAGACACAGCAGTGGTGCTATTGGCTCCTGCTGCTGTCAAAGTAATTTAGCCAATCAGAAGAGATAGAGGGTGGGGCCAGGTCGCGACTCTGTATCTGAATGGACACACAGAGCTGTGACTCAGCTCAGGTGCCCCCATAGCAAGCTTCTTGTGGGGGCACTCGACAGGAGGGAGGGGCCATGAGCACCAAAGAGGGACCCAAGAAAAGGAGGATCTGGGCTGCTCTGTGCAAATCCACTGCAATAGAGCAGGTAAGTATAACGTGTTTGTTATTTTTATAGAAAAAAAGACTTTACAATCACTTTAAATAGAAGGTCCGGTTTAAAAAAAATAAAAATAAAAATAAAAGTCAGTAGCTACTAACACTGTATCTGCTGACTTTTAATAAGGACACTTACCTGTCCAGGGTGTCCGCGGTGATGGCAGCCGAAGCCGAGCAATCGCTTGGGTCTCGGCTGCCCCGCCGCCATCCTTGGTGAGGGAATCAGGAAGTGAAGCGTTGCGGTTTCACCGCCCAATTCCCAACTGCGCATTGCGCGGCACTACGTGAATGGGCGATGTCTCCTGGGACGCACACAAAGTCCCAGAAGACACCGCTCCCCCATTCCCCAGGAGGCAGCACAAGGAGGAGAAGAAAGAAGACGGACCGTGGATCAGGAAGTGGCAGATTAGGACGATCTGCCTAGCAACAGGCACTTCAGGTATGTATAAAACCTTTTTTTTTTCTTTTTTTGCAGCATTTTTGCATTTTTATTTTCAGGGTGGAGCTCCGCTTTAAGATAAATAGAGTAGCCTTTCAATTAGGCACATTTCCAGCGTCTGCTGAACTGCATTAGCATCTTAGTGATTCATTTTAAATGTTGTTTGTACTCTAATTTTAACATTAGTCTGTGGTATTGCTCAGGGTTTTATTTGTTCCTTGTTTTATGAATGTAATATTTTTTTTTTTTTGGTATTTCATATCAGCAGATGGAAGCACCCAGTGATTAAGGGTCCTGGCCTCATCTGATTGTACTTGTGAAATTTCATTATAATAAAAGCTACATTGTAATACGAGGGAACTTGATGTCAACCAAAGTGCTGGTTGTAATTCTGCTAGACAATTTGTGCTAATTCTTGCTATTTCCAAGGATTTAACATGAGTACAATGCAGTGAAAGTACCGTCTAGACTAGAGTGAGGAATCAGTGATATATTCTGTGGCTCAGTTATTTAACCATTTGCCTAAAAGAGCTCCTTTCCTTTTTTCCCCTTGTTTCTGTTCTTTATTCCCAAAAAGTAACTTGCAATTACTATTTTATGACTGCAGTGGTAAAAGGAAATCAAATCCTCACTGCACTTATATTTAATTTTCTGCATTCAAACAGGGCTCAAGGGCACCTGTGTCTCCTAATTCTTCAAACATACAAACACATTCATCAAGAAATGAACAAACCCCCTGGCTGTCGTTCGTACTGGAATGACTATAGAGGTAGTAGTGTTAGATATAATGGACTGTAACGCTAATTTATCACGCATACACCGTGATTGAAAGTGGATATTTACAGTATTTAACCAAACATACATTTCCTTAATCATATATCCTTTTATGTTAATCTTAGATTTTCTAATCTTAAAGGTATCCATGCACATAATTTCATTGTCATCCAATCCAGGAAATAAATGTTTAGGAGACATACATGTCTATGTGTTAGTGGTGGTGGGTGTGTGCTTATCAGCAAAATCATTTATGTATCTTTTTTTAGCTGCAACGGTACAGCCTCTTTAAAGTGCGGCAACCAAACAGATCATACACAAAATACAGGGAGAACAACCAATTATAGTGCAATTACACTGCAAACACATTTTGCATCAAATAATCTGTAAGCATCATTTGATACTGACCATTCTGCTGAGTATTGCAACTCCTGCATGGTACAGAGGTCAGTAGTAGGTAGACCGGTGTACAGAGGTCAGTAGTAGGTAGATAAGTGTACAGAGGTCAGTAGTAGGTAGAGCAGTGGACAGAGGGCAGTAGGATGTAGGGCAGTGTACAGAGGTCAAAAGGCAAGGGACAGGGCCAGTAAGACAGCTGGACGAGGGTCAATAGGGCAGATGACAGGTGGTCAGCAGGGCAGTGTAGACAGGGGTCAGCAGGGCAGATGACAGGGCATCGGAGAGGGGTCAGTAGGGCAAAGTGTGGGGGAGCAAGAGGGCACAGTACCAGGTGGGCAGGATGGCACAGTGGGACAGGAGGGCACAGTACAGGGGGCAGGAGTGCATAGTACAGGGGGCAGGAGGGCACCATACAGGGGGGCAACAGGGCACAGTACGGGGGTAGAAGGACACAGGCACAATATGGGGAGGGGCAGGAGTTGCACAATGTGGGGAAGGGCAGGAGGGCACAGTACAGGGGGGCATCAGGAGGCCACAATACAGGGAGTGTCAGGAGGGCACAGTACAGGTGAATATGAGGGCACAATAAAGGGGGGCAAAAAGACACAATATGGGGGATAAGAGGACACAGTATGTGGGTCAGAAGGGTACAGTATAGGAGAGATCAGGAGGACACAGTACGGGGGCAGAAGAGTACAGTATAGGGGGCAGTAATGTATAATACATATGATCTCCTCAAGCAAAGCAGTGCAGGGAAGCTGCTGTCACAGATCTTACCTGTTCTGGCACAATGTCACTGGGCTAAGTCTAAGTTTTGGTGTTTGGTGTGTGCCTATAACGTGTGTTAGAAGTATCTTACAAATTGACAACTTTGTGTAAAATACATTTTCATTTTCTTTTCTGCATTTTCCAAAAACATATGGCAAAAATGTAGTTTTTAACAGGCTCACTATGCTTTTTAAAAAACACCTTGGAGTGTTTGCTTTTCAAAATTGGGTCATGATGTGGGTCTTTTCACTGTCCTGGTGCTCCAGGACTTCCAAAAATGTCATAGGTAGTCAAGAAGTTAGATGTGTAATTTTATGCCCCTTGAAAGCCCAAAGGTGCCCCTTGGAATTTGGGCCCCTTTATGCATCTAGACTGTGAAAAAGTCTCACACAGGTATTTTTTTTTTCTTTTTTACATAAACATTTTGTTGAAGATTTAACCAGAATTACAGAGAATTGACTCCAAATGCATTACATCATGTACGTGGATGAATACAAATACAAAGTGAAATAAGTCAAAATGCAACAATTCCATCCAATGATCATGGTACTAAACTGAAAAGACACCCCAATGAGGCTATAACAAATGAACAGCAGTTATCACATGTGGTATTCTTATACTCAGGAGGCATAGCAGAATGTGCTTTGGAGTATAGTTTTAAGTATAGTTCTGCTGTGTGAGACATAACTTGTTAAAATGGCAACTCTGCAGTAAAAAAAAATATTACATTTCTTACTTTTCACAAAAAATTGTGACAAAAAATTACAACTTAAAAAACTCACCATGCCTCTTACTATATACATTGGACTGTCTGCTTAAGTGTCATTTGGGGGGTATTTGTCCTGTTATGGCATTTTAGGGACTCAACAAACGAGATAGTCAGTCAGTACTTCAGGTTTGATCAATTTTCAAATATATACAGTATACCATAGTTTCTAAACTCTATAACTTTCACACAGACTAAATAATATACACTGATTCCGGTTATATTTACCAAAGAAATGTAGCAAAAATGTTTTTACCTAAACTTATGAAGAAAGATTATTTCCAAAAGTTTATAACAGAAACCCAAAAAGTTTATTTTTTTCAACATTATTTTTAAATTATATAGCAAAAAAATATAAAAGAAAGTGGTGATTAAATATCACCGAAAGAAAGCTCTACCGTTTCACAAAATGATAAAAAATGAATAGTACAGTGTTGCATGAGTATTTGTCATTCAAAGCGTGACAGCGTTCAGAGCTGAAAAATGGCCTGGACTGGAAAGGGGTGAAAGTGTCTGGACTTGATGTGGTAAATTATTAGTAAACAGGGCCGTAAATAATATTTTTTCCTGGGGGGGGGGGGGGGGGGTTCAGGTCTTTCAAACTCAAAAGCATTGTTTACACTTATGTTGGGGGAGGTGCAGTAAAAACATGTGACAGCAGAGTGGGGCCATGAGGCTTTGCAATGCAGGTCAGCAAAAATGATCCCCCTGCAATAACACAATTGTCACGTACCTGGTTATAGAGCTCAACGTGCAGGGAGCGGCCTCTCGTAAGCCTCCGACCCAAGACCTCCTGGTAGAATGGGCAGAGGGTCAAGAGTCCGGAGGGACACAAGTGCCTGGTGGTAAAGCTGAGTAGTGGTCCAGGAACGGTAGCAGGTAGGTATGCTGGTTCAGGCAGGGCACTTGAGCAGCAGACAAGACGGTGGTATGGCACTTGCAGGTACAGGGATCAGGCAGGTAAGTAAGCCGGTCGGGTCACCGGTAAGTGGTTCAGGTAACGAGGAAAGTCCAGAGAATAGTGGTAGTCCAAGCCGGGTCGGTAACACGGGCGGGCAGCGACAAGCCAGGGATTGAGCAGGAGCAGTAGTCAGATGAAGCCGGGGTCAAAGGCAGGTTGCAGACAAGGAAGGTCAAGGAAAGCCGGGTCAGGTAAACAGGTGAACAATAGGTAGCAGATGCAGGTTCTCAGGTAAACGCTGTAGACTGGTCAGCAAGATGGTGAGGGACTGACCAGTTTAAATAGCGTTTCCTTGGCGCCAAACGCCGTCAGCTCCCGCGCCGCGCGCCGCACACACGAACGCGCGCATGCGCGCACAAACGCGCGCCAATGCGCATGCGCTGGGGCTGAATTCCCCTGACATTGACAGGACTGCGGAATCTCCTTTCGTGACATTGCCCCCCCTCTACGGGCAGCCTCCGGATGCCCAACTGGGCCAATCTTCTTGGGTGTGCCCTTTTATAAGCTTGGATCAGTCTCTGGGCATGAATGTTGGCTTCTGGTTCCCAGGAATTTTCTTCCGGACCATAACCCTTCCACTTCACTAGGTATTGTACTTGGTTACGTCTCTTCCGACAATCTAGGATGGATTCCACCTCAAATTCCTCCTCGCCGTCGATAAGTACCGGCTCGGGGGGACCGACATTCCGGTCGGTGAAGGGATCCGGGATCGCAGGCTTGAGTAGTGCCACATGGAAAACTGGGTGGATCCGGAAAGAAGCAGGTAGTTTTAACTCGTAGGCCACTTCGTTAATCCTCCTGAGAATCTGGAAAGGCCCCACAAACTTGGGACCAAGTTTCTTGGACGGGCAGGCTAGTTTTAGATTCAAAGTGGACAGCCAAACATGGTCTCCTGGAGCCAGATCAAGTTCCCCCCTCCTCCTCCTGTCGAACACCTCTTTATTATGTTCTTGGGCCTTTGCCATTGTCTCTTGGAGTAATTTGTTATTAGTGGCGAAAAAATCCAAGGTTTCTTGGGCAGCTGGTACTGAGCATTCCGGGATAGTGTTGGATAGGAAGAGAGGGTGGAAGCCATAATTAGCAAAAAATGGAGATTGGTTGGTGGCCGAATGGACCGAGTTGTTGTAGGCGAACTCTGCAAGAGGCAATAGAGAGGCCCAATCGTCCTGTGAAAAACTGGAGAAACATCGCAGATATTGCTCGAGCGTCTGATTGGTGCGCACCGTTTGGCCATTGGTCTGCGGGTGGTACGCAGAAGAAAAGGAAAGATCAATCTTCAGTGCCCCGCACAGAGCCTTCCAAAACCTTGAGGTGAATTGCACCCCACGGTCAGATACAATATTAGCAGGTATGCCATGAAGTCTCACAATCTCTCTTATGAACATTTTTGCTGTTTCAGCCGCAGAAGGTGTCCCCACCATTGGTAAGAAGTGCGCCATCTTTGAGAGCCTATCCACCACCACAAAGATAGTGGTATATTCTTCCGAAGGGGGTAGCTCAACAATGAAGTCCATTGAAATCCTTCTCCACGGTTTCTCTGGAACAGGCAGTGGTTTGAGTAAACCCCAAGCTTTGGTTCTGCTACCCTTATGCTGAATACAGGTGATACAGGATTCTACGTAATTTTTACAGTCCTGAAGTAGTTGGGGCCACCAGAAGGTGCGCTGGAGGAGCTCAGCCGTCTTATGTATCCCAAAATGACCAGCTAGCTCATGGTCATGGCAGGACTTAAGAGCTGCTACTCGTAGCTGTTGAGGGACAAAAATCTTGTCCTTGTTCCAGAGTAAGTCGTTCCCTTAACTGTAGAGTAGGATCTGGAGCTAAGGAACTTCCTGAAGAAGCCTGCCTGATTTGAGAGAGAAGGTCTCCTTGTAACATGAGAAAATTTCCAGGGGTAAGGATGGTGTCTGAAGATAAAGGGGCTTTAAGACCACTGAACATCCGGGAGAGAGCGTCGGGCTTGGTGTTTTTTGATCCAGGTCTGTAGGTTATATGGAACGAAAAACGGGTGAAGAACAATGCCCACCTGGCCTGGCGTGGCTTCAGTCTTTTGGCAACCTTTAAATACTCTAAGTTCTTATGATCCGTGAAGATCAGAATAGGGTGTGCAGCACCCTCCAGGAGGTAGCGCCATTCTTCGAGGGCTGCTTTGATTGCCAAAAGCTCCCTGTCCCCAACATCATAATTCCTCTCGGCTTCTGAAAGTTTGCGGGAAAAAAAAAGCGACTGGATGTAGGAGAGATTTGGACCCCTGTCTCTGAGAGAGCACTGCCCCGACCGCCACTTCAGAGGCATCTACTTCCAAGGTATAGGGTAGGACCGGATCAGGATGCTTCAGGATAGAGGCTGAAATAAACAGATCCTTCAAGGTGGCAAAAGCAGCTTGTGCCTCGGGAGACCACTGAAAACGGATGCCCTGTTTGGTTAAACTTGTGATAGGAGCGATTATTGAAGAGAAGCCCTTGATGAATTTACGATACAAATTTGCAAATCCCACGAAGCGTTGGACTGCTTTTTTATCGA
Organism: Rana temporaria; assembly: GCF_905171775.1. Lineage (NCBI taxonomy): Eukaryota > Metazoa > Chordata > Amphibia > Anura > Ranidae > Rana > Rana temporaria. The sequence continues at coordinate 262,749,775 of NC_053489.1, read as the reverse complement.
TGGGAGCAGGCCACTCTGTGATAGCAGTGACCTTTTGAGGATCCATCCTGACACCTTCGATTGAAATTATAAGACCCAGAAACTGAATACTTTCTTGTTCAAACTCGCATTTCTCGGCTTTAGCGTATAGGCTATGTTGACGGAGCCGAGCTAGAACTCTTTGGACATGCTTCCGATGATCTGGCAGGAAGGAAGAGAAGACCAGGATGTCGTCCAGATAGATAATGACGAATAGATCAAGGTAGTCTCTAAATATATCATTTACGAAATGTTGGAAGGTGGCTGGGGCGTTGCACAAACCGAAGGGCATAACTAAATATTCAAAGTGCCCGAATCTGGTGCGGAACGCTGTCTTCCACTCGTCTCCGTCTCTAATACGGACAAGGTTGTAGGCCCCGCGGAGATCGAGTTTGGTAAAGATGACGGCTGCTCCTAGTCTCTGGAATAATTTGGGGACAAGAGGAAGGGGATATCTGTTTTTAATTGTGATCTTGTTCAAATCCCGATAGTCTACGCAGGGGCGTAGAGAATGGTCTTTCTTCTCCACAAAGAATATGCCGGCTCCTGCGGGGGATGTGGAAGGACGTATGAAGCCTTTTTCAAGGTTTTCGTCGATATAGGATTTTAACGTGCACAATTCCAGTTCTGTCAAGGGAAATATCCTACCGAACGGGATTTCTGCACCAGGTAAAAGTTCAATTGGGCAGTCGTAGGACCTGTGTGGAGGTAAGGTTTCTGCCCCTTTCTTACTAAAAACATCCAGGAAACCATGATACGCCTCCGGAACCAGTTGACGGTTTCCAACTTCAGAGTCTAGACACATTAAGGGAGATGAGGTAACTGCAGACTCCTGGAGGCAATGTTGGCGGCAGTAAGAGGAAGGGAAGTTGATCTCCCCGGACTCCCAGTCAATCTGGGGATTATGAGTCTTTAACCAGGGCATTCCCAAGATAACAGGAAAGATAGGTGACACAATGATGTCAAAACAAAGAACTTCCCGATGGTTGTTAGCAATGAGCGTGTATAAGGGGGCAGTTTCCTGTGTGACAGGGCCGGATCTGATGGCCGATCCGTCGGCTAAATGAACGGTGAGTTCCGAGCGTCTAGGTCGAAGAGGAACTCCATGTCAGGCGGCAAAGGAAGCATCCATGAAGCCGCTGCAAGCGCCAGAATCAATAATCACGGGTACTTGGACGTCCCTTCCTGGGAGCTGCAGAGAGATTGAAATTACCAGGTGAGTATCATTATTACATAAAGTGGATGAAAGGGTAGAAGGCAGAACTGAACACTTACGGAACTTGACAGGGCAGGTGTTTACATAGTGTCCGGATCCTCCGCAATACAGACAGAGATTATTGCGTCGGCGCCGCTGGCGCTCTTCCAGGGTTAGAGAGGGCCGCAGTAGACCTAGTTGCATTGGCTCTGGGGCATCGGCAGAGGTCGATACAGCATTTGGAGGAGGTAGGTACGGAGAGCTTGGTACCCGTGGCATCATCCATGTGGATCGTGCGGGACCGGACGTACGTTCAGCACGCCGTTCCCTTAAACGTCTGTCGATTTGCACAGAGAGGAGGATGAGGGCTTCAAGCGTTGCGGGAATGCCCACTCGAGCCAGTTCGTCCTTTAATGAGTCCGAGAGGCCCGCACGGAACTGGTGACGCAGGGCAGCATCGTTCCAGTTGGTGTCGGAACTCCACTGTCTAAATTCAGCTACATAGTCCTCTACTGCCCTGCGCCCCTGTTGGAGTGCACATAACGCTGCTTCAGCGGTTGCCGCTAACTGAGTATCCTCATAAATAAGGTCCATGGCTTGAAAAAAGGCAATAAGATGGTTAAGGCATTCTTCCTTGCGTTCCAGCAGGCGATGTGCCCAGGTTTGGGGTTCGCCGGATAACAGCGAGATGACGAAGCCCACTTTTGTAGCTTCGAGCGAGAAAGTTCTAGGTTGTAGCGCAAAGAAAAGTTCGCAGGCGTTGCGGAAGGCTCTGTATTTGCTGCGGTCACCAGAAAATCTTTCAGGCGTGGGCACACGGGGTTCCGGTGGCAGCATCACTACAGAAGGGGCGGCTGAAGTTCCGGATGCCGCAGGAGCGGTTGTAGCCAAAGTTTGGACGCGCTCCTCCAGACGGGTATAACCCTCTTGTAGGTTCCTTACAGCCGTAGTAAGACCATCCAGATGGCGGCATAAGTCCTCCATAGGAGACGCTCCCTGCGTGGGCTCGGTCATGGCTGACCAGTACTGTCACGTACCTGGTTATAGAGCTCAACGTGCAGGGAGCGGCCTCTCGTAAGCCTCCGACCCAAGACCTCCTGGTAGAATGGACAGAGGGTCAAGAGTCCGGAGGGACACAAGTGCCTGGTGGTAAAGCTGAGTAGTGGTCCAGGAACGGTAGCAGGTAGGTATGCTGGTTCAGGCAGGGCACTTGAGCAGCAGACAAGACGGTGGTATGGCACTTGCAGGTACAGGGATCAGGCAGGTAAGTAAGCCGGTCGGGTCACCGGTAAGTGGTTCAGGTAACGAGGAAAGTCCAGAGAATAGTGGTAGTCCAAGCCGGGTCGGTAACACGGGCGGGCAGCGACAAGCCAGGGATTGAGCAGGAGCCGTAGTCAGATGAAGCCGGGGTCAAAGGCAGGTTGCAGGCAAGGAAGGTCAAGGAAAGCCGGGTCAGGTAAACAGGTGAACAATAGGTAGCAGATGCAGGTTCTCAGGTAAACGCTGTAGACTGGTCAGCAAGATGGTGAGGGACTGACCAGTTTAAATAGCGTTTCCTTGGCGCCAAACGCCGTCAGCGGGCACGCGCACTCCCGCGCCGCGCGCACTCCCGCGCCGAACACACGAACGCGCGCATGCGCGCGCCAATGCGCACGCGCTGGGGCTGAATTCCCCTGATGTTGACAGGACTGCAGAATCTCCTTTCGTGACAACAATGCACACATTTGCAGTGCTGGTTTCACACTATTGCGATTTGCGTATTTCCCCGCATTTAATTCGCATAGCAGGACATTGTGACCGGCTCCATATCTCCTCAGCGACTCCGCAATGCAAGGGAAGCCCAGTACATGGAAGAGAGGAGACTGAGGGAGGGAGAAAGCCGCCGCCTGTCTGTCAGCACAGGGTAAGTGAGCTGGCGATGGGGGGTGTGGGTGCGGTCACTGGAGCAACGGTGGACGGGGCATGCCGCCGCCCCCCTCCCCGACCAATGGAGCACCAGCCACCACTGGATTTATTCAAACCTTAAAAAGAAATTTTCTGAAATCCTTTAAGAGATTAAAAAAAAATAGTGCACTGCCTACCACAGAATTTTTCCTTTGCACCTGGTCAATAAGGTTGGCTTGTATTCAGTAGTAAATTCAGTTTTTCAACTTGTACCTACAGGTAAGCCTATAATAAGGCATACATGTTGGTACTGTGAATATCTCCTAAACACGTGGTGTTTAGGAGATATTCACATGGAAAGCAGCCATTGACATCACTGGCGCATGCACTCTGAATAGACAGCATACCGTTTGGTTGTAGTTCTCCTGGAAATCACAGGAGTGCAGTTCGTTCTGGACTTCTGTGAACCGTTTTTAGCTGACAGCTGGCTAAAGGCTGCTGTCAGCTGATGTCACTCAGCAGGTCCAGGCAGGGGAAAGATCACAACTTTTAGGTTGGGATTCACCCAGATCCCTGGACTGGCAGCTTGCTCAGCCTCTCAGTGAACCGCTGAGAGCCTGAGCCAGCTGTTCCTGCCTCTCTTTTAAAGTTAAAAAATCCCCCTCTTCCTCCTAATAACCCCTCCAAGAAAAGATTCCTGCTGCAAAATATCTCCCTCCCTTAAATATTTCCCAACATTTTTAATCCCGTCTCTAAACCAGGAGGGGTCTCAAACTGGTGGCCCTCCAGCTTTTGCGAAACTACAAGTTCCATCATGCCTCTGCCTGTGGGCATCATAATTGTAACTGTCAGCCTTGCAATGCTCATAGGACTTGTAGTTTTGAAACAGCTGGAGCGCCGCCAGTTTGAGACCCCTGCTGTAAACCGACCCCCCAAAGCAAAAATATGTCCCTCAGTCTACACTCTCCCCCCAGCAAGATTGCTTATTATGAAGAAATTCTCCCTTCATTCATTCAAACTCCCCTCCCAGAAGCAAATCCCTGCCATTAACCCCCCCCCCCCGTAAACTTCTCTACAAGAAGAAGCAAACCCATCCCCCTTTCCTTACCCCCCCTCCACCAACAAAAACTCCCCCGGGCAGGAATTCTCACCCCCTTCTTCCCCCAAACAGAAAGTGTATACCTCTTGACTTACCAGGCCTCAGGTTTCAGCTTGGCACAGAAGCAGGAAAACTGTCTGCAGCCCCGGCCTCCTGGCTGTGTCATATGAAACCTCCAGGAGAAGCCTTGGAGTTCCTTCAGCCATGCACTCCTAATTTCCAGCATTCAAGACCTGCATTGGGGTACTGCAAGCATTGGGACCACACAGGAATTTCATGCCTTTTGGGGGGACCCCTTATTAAACTGATGAAAATTAGGCACAATAAGAAGTGGGGCTGGCTGCTGCACTCCGAAACTCTGATTGCTCTACTGTGCTGAGGCTGAGCAGTATGGCATGATGCTTTGGGGGGGGGGGGGTTGAACACCCCTGACCCCCCCTTATCTATGCCCTGATAGTAAACACAGTAACAACAGAGTGGATAAGGCGGAAAGTATGTTTGGAGGTCATCGTATGTATGAAGCATCACTGTTAAAGCTACCTTACTGTCTTAATTTTCAATAATTTTGGGGGTAAATTTGGTAACTAAAATCTACCATAATTCATGGCATCTTCTAATCCATTGTCACCTTGGCTACACTGGCTGAAATTTTTACGACACAAGGTTTCAGCTTAGCCTCACTCCAAGCTTGTCTATCAGCTTTAGACCATATACTGTTTACCCTGCCTAAACCTGCCCATTAATGCCTTGCCCCGCTTATCTTGCCTTATGTATAAGCTGGAGACACATCATTTGATGAAGATGGGATATGTCGTTTACCAAGTAACTTGCAGGGCTTTTGGATACTATGGGGAAGCGCATGGCTAGTGGAAGTGTGAATTCTAATATTAAGCTTTAATTTTTAAACAATTATAATAGGTAGGGAAAATTTGGAGCAGCAGGTAACCTATCCCTGATCACTGCTGAGAGATTAGAATGTTTAAATAACAGGGAGACCACAAGTCTTTAGTTCTATTTTAGACCTCCATAACTGGCAGTTCTTAATCAGGATACCATCCTACCGTTATGAAATACATTATACATACATACATCCATTGATTGGTTCCTATTCTGAAAGGCATACGAAGGCTAGAAATAATTGTAATGATTGAGAGTCATGTTGATTCACATATATGTAAATCCATTAAAAATCCTAATCTGTGGGAACTCTCCACTAAGATTTTCATTTAATGTTTTAGCATGTACATATACAGTATACATGTACATATACAGTATATATACTGTGTATATCTATATAGATATAGATATCTATAGATATATATCTTTATATTTATTTATGAGGAACTGCTTTGACATACAGCATTTTTTTATGTCTATGCATACTATACATACAGTTAATATGTATTTCTTGTTATTAATTGTGTAGGCATGGGCACGCTTTGGCAGTTGCAGGAAATATAGCATTTATTTTTGGAGGTTGCTCAATCAGCAGTAATCTGGTAAGCAAATAGTTGTGTGTTGTGTTATCCTGTTACTAGGTTCATTGTATATTTTACGTCAACAGCTTTTCTAAAGTGGATTTGAATGCAAATAAAGTAAATGTAATGCATAAAAATTTGGTCAAAAATGCATAGTGAAAATAGAATTTTCTCATAATATCAATTACGGGCCTTTGACTAAATTAACTTTCCCTGCCATACTTAAACAAAACTGGTCTTCACATTAGAGAAAGGCCTAGTTATACTAGCATTAAACAACTTTCTATCAAAATATATGCCATTCGAAAGCAATAACTGAAGTCTACACATGGTTGATTCATTCACTGTCAAAGCTCTTTCAGCTTTTATATCAACCTTGTATACCCTAAAAGTCTGTAAGTTGCTGTAAGTAGGATCCTAGTACTGTAAATTATGTAGTGTATGTGGCACTAAGACTTCAGATATACCCACTTAATTTGCAATGTTATAACATTTTTACAAGTAAATTAATAAACTGTCAGAGATGAAGAGTAATTTTACTAGTCTCAATGACTATGGATTGGCAAATATCATAACTGTAGACTCCTTGTCAGGTCACCTGAGTCCAGGGGGCAAATACACCCCGTTGGGGGTCTGGAGTTAACAGCAAGGTAGTGGACCCTATGGCTGACTGCTGCGGATGGAGCTTGAGGTGATACAGGAGAGAAGGTACTCTGTAGTACCAACACAGATGGCACTGGGAGCTAGAACATGATATTTCCCAGGGCATGGAATCTAAGAGCCAGAAGATGTTCACCAGAGGCCCCTAGTGGTGGGGATGGATTTAGCTGCAGTCTGGCTCCAGGTCACGACCCCTAGGGCCTCCCAGCTCACGTTCATGGTAGACTACAGGGGAGGTAGAGAGGAAGCAGCAGATTGTGACAACAAGGAATAGTCAGGAGACTGCAACAAGCAGGTAAGGATAGTCAAGAACAAGCCAAGATCGGTAACTAGAATGAGATGTAGAACATGCAACAAGTAACACACGGAAGCCAAACACACAATATTGATCAGCAGGGCTGAATTGCAGTGCACAGGTTAATATAGAGTTCCCTTATAGGGGCTGGGGTGGAGCCTTGAAAAGAGATTACTTAAGCAGCCAGGTGAGAGTGGCTGGCCTCTTAAAGGGGTTGTAAAGGTTTGTTTTTTATTTTCTAAATAGGTTCCTTTAAGCTAGTACATTGTTGGTTCACTTACCTTTTCCTTTGATTTCCCTTTTAAATGTTTTTTTTCTTTGTCTGAATTTCTCACTTCCTGTTGCTCCTCAGTAAGCTTGCCAGTAAGCTGGCTGGGGGTTAGTCAGCATACTCGTCCCCTCCCTTGGGACTACATCCCTGAAGGGAGATGCTGTGAACGAGCGCGCTGACTAACCCCCAGCCAGAACAGCTCGGATGATGGGGGCAAGCTTACTGAGGAGGAACAGAAAGTAAGAAATTCAGACAAAGAAAAAAAACATTTAGAAGGGAAATCGAAGGAAAAGGTAAGTGAACCAAAAATCACTAGCTTAAAGAAACCTATTTAGAAAATAAAAAACAAACCTTTACAACCCCTTTAAGCTGAACACATGGAGAGGTAAACTGACAGATAAACATTACTGCAGATCCATGAAACTCCTGTTCTAATCTTACTGAAATGGAAGAGCACTTCAATTAACACCAGATTTAATGACATTTGATACTTTCATTATTGACACATTACCTGAGTACAAACAAATTGATATTAGCAGAGCTTGCCTAACTTGCCCAACAAAGTTTGAAAAAATATGGAGGCCATGCTTAATAGCAGTTCTGTACCTGGTTTAAATGTTCAAAACATAAAAAGGTTTGCTAGATGTGAATTCTTCTATTGCATTGCCCAAAAATATCATAAATAAAATACCTTTAAAAATACTTTGGCTTAAGCACTAAAACAAATTGTTTGTTAAATTTCCTATTGAAATATTTTATCATTCTCTCAGAAGTATATGCATTCTTTATTTTTTTTAAAAACGATGTATACGAACATTCAGTCATTTTTATATCCTAATACTTTTTCGGTTTTGTAGGAAAAGAATCCATTGTATTTGAATGACTTTCACATGATCACAAGTAAGATTTTGTTTCATGTGTGTTTTTGTTAATAGCTGCAACCACATGTGTATTAGAAACTCCAAGGTCCTAGATAAAAGTCCTAAAGAGAACCCTTTACAACCTCCACAAAAAAAAAAAAACGCTCTGGATCAAACTCCTAGCAGGACCCTATCACAACTACCACAGGTATAACAAAAATCTCCAGGGTTACCGGGTCAAACTTCTAGCAGGGAGTGATCACATCTTTTAATAATTTTCAGTATTTTTATTGAGCCCCAAGATTGCTATGTTTAAATGAAATGTTAAATATTCTTCTTGGTTAAGTCTTAAATAGCTAAAACCAAAGGGGAAAGACCTTTGAAGGATAAAGAAGAGCTGCTTTCAGAGTAAATAATATAATGAAGCACATTGTTCTTAAACATGAGCAACTTGTGGCTTTGTATAGCTTCTTTGGGCCAGATTCAGATACAATTACGTTGCTCCACGGTAGCGTAACGGATCTGATTTACGTTACACCGCCGCAGGTTTACAGCGTAAGTGCCTGATTCTCAAAACTCTTACCTGTAAACTTGCGGCGGTGTAACGTAAATGCGCTCGGCGCAAGCCCGCCCAATTCAAATGGGGCGGGCACCATTTAAATTAGGCGCGTTCCCGTGCCGAACGTACTGCGCGTGCTCCGTCGGGTAAATTACCCGACGTGCATTGCGCTAAATGACGTCGCATGGACGTTATTTGTTTAGACGTTAACGTAAATGGCGTCCAGCGCCATTCACGGACGACTTACGCAAACGACGTGTTTTTTTAAATTTTGACGCGGGAACGACGGCCATACTTAACATGGCTTAGTTCAACTAGGGCTCAGCCCTAATTTTACGGGGCGTAACTCGACGGAAACTACGGAAAGTTAGATCGACGGGCAGCGCGGATGTTCGGGGATCGCCGTAACTAGTCATTTGCATATTCTACGCCGACCGCAATGGCCTCGCCACCTAGCGGCCGGCCTAGAATTGCATCCTTAAGATCCGACAGTGTAATTCATTTACACCTGTCAGATCTTAGGGCTAGCTATGCGTAACTGATTCTATGAATCAGTCGCATAGTTACGGCCGTCCTATCAGGAGATACGCCGTCGTATCTCTTTTGTGAATCTGGCCCTTAGATCCTATGTGTGAAAGAATAGTTGGCCCCAACTGCACTCAAATAGACCCTAGGATGAAAAAGTTTCATCTTGCTACTGTACATGGTTAGGACTGCATAATTCCTAAAATTAACCAAAAATTACTTTAAAGTAACACCTTCACAGCTTTATATTTACTCATTATCCTTTTCTTCTGCCAAAGCTGCACAAAATGATTTTCTTCATATCAACTACAGGCGGTTCCCTAGTTACAAACATCTGACTTACAAACGACTCCTATTTGCAAATGGAAGGAGACAACAGCAAGTGAGAGAAAATCTACCCCTTGGAAGGGAAATTCACTCCTGTTATGCCGCATACACACAACCGTTTTTTCCGCTGGAATATACTCCAACGGGTTTTTTCGACGGAATTTCGCTCAAGCTGTCTTGCATACACACGGACACACCAAATTCTGACAGTCAAAAACGTGGTGACATACAACACTATGACGAGCCTAGAAAAATTAAGTTCAATGTTTCCGAGCATGCGTCGAATTGTTTCCGAGCATGCATGTTTTTTTCTCTGTCGGAATTCCATACAGATGAACAGAATTTCCGATTAGAAATGTTTTTTGGCGGGAAAAAAGAGAACATGTTCTCTTTCTAAGTCCGTCCGAATTTCCAACAGAAAAAGTCAGATGGGGCATACACGCGGTCGGAAAAGCAGATTAAAAAATTACTTTTTTCATCGGAAATTCCGACCGTGTGTACGCGGCATAAGAGTTATTATGGGAAAAGGGTGTCTCCACTGAAGCTTTATCACCAAGGCTTGTTTCCACAACAGCCCAAAATGTTCTAAATCCAATTGTTATTGGAACAGAAAGTGAGATGAAATCTTCTGAACAGGGAACAGACAGCAAAACAAATGTTACAGGGGTGATAACCCTTCCGTATGCTATCCAAAAAGCTTAAAAATAGTTTTTTTTCGCTGGAGCGACACTTAAAAAATGTAGCTTGTTTGTAACACGGGGACTGCCTGTATATTCTAAAACAGATAATATACAGCTCACAGATTCTAACCAACTAATCCCATCCAAGCTTCCCCTTAGCTGCTGGAAAAAAATTGCCACCCTGGCGGATGACTATATGTAGATAAAACTATACAATCATTGACATATTATTGATGTTTACAAATCCTTTTAAAGCGGAGTTTCAGGCTTTTTTTTGTTTATTAAAAGTCAACAGCTACAAAAAGTTTAGCTGCTGACTTTTAATAAACAGACACTTACCTGTTCCATGGTCTAGCGATGTGGCCGCCCAGAGCCTTGCTCCTCTCCCACCTCCTCTTCTTGGCGGCTCCATTGGAACTGTGGGCCCTCGACTGTAACAGCTTGTGGCTTCATGGCCGGGCACACACTGCACAGGCGTGAGCCGCGCTGTGCTCTCCCAGTGGGCAGGCAGCCTTCTGGGACCTGTCACATGTCCCAGAAGATTGCAAGGGGGGGCACCTAGGGGAAGAGGAGGAGTTTCCTAGGCGGCTCGTAGAAGGAGGAAGTGGGCCAGCAAAAAAAATTACATGCCAAATGTAAGGGGATGTGTGGCATGTAAGGGGAGTGCTTAAAGCCGAAGTTCCACTTTTGGGTGGAACTCCGCTTTAAATTCGGACGACAAGTCCAAATTCTCACCAGATTGTGCAACCCAACATGTATCAGGGTCAAAGAAAGAATGTGCTTCCAAAACCAGAGTGATATCTTTTTATATACCAATTCTACACCTTCATATCTCCAAAATAGTAACCCAATAAATATAAAACTATATATAGTGTAGTATTTTTACATCCACCATATCATTTCTATCATCTATAATATTGTGCACCATCCAGTAGTCTGTGCTCCACCATCACACCCACATGCCAAAATACCCGTACCAAAATGTTATATCTTCCACACTTTCATCAAAAAGGCCTCCATCCTCCTCCACTGCACTCCAATATTCTCCTGATCCTCCACGTAAGATTTATCATCCCCCCCCAATTTTTTTTTTATAATAGTGTAATACAGTTACACTAATTGAACAAAATTATAAATAAATGTGCTCATATATAAGTAAAGGTGCTCATAACGTGTCCAAATATAACACCACATTTCCTTCAATCTCCACACATCAAGTGTGACAAATATTAGTAAACTGACCAAAAATTACAATATGCTTTGGTGTCATAGTGTACCAACCTTTTTGCATGTTGTTTTTACAATGTTCCACCTTAAGAATGGTATATGGGAAACTATCACCAACATGCAAAAAGGGTTGTACCCTATGACACCAAAGGCACATATCATAGATGCTGTTGGTAAGCGTGCATTTTGTACACTTTGTGGTGGAGCACTTATATGAGGAGTATCTGAGGCACCTTTAACCACCTCAGCCCAGGGCCGTCTTAATAGCATCATGGGCCCCTGGGCAAAGTAATGCTCTGGGGCCCCTACAATGGAGGCAGTGCAGGTAAACAGACATCAAGTGGGTAGGAGGCAGACAAGCTGAGCTTCCCCTTTTGCGTGGTTCTCCGCATTAACTATATAAACAATCATTCTGTACAGCAAAGAAACAGTGGGAAAAATACTACATACATAAAGTAACAAAGCTGTCCTGTGCATACAATATATCTGCTAGATTGATGTCTCCCTATCACTATGGCCCCTCTGCACCGCTACCAGCTTGCCTCCCCTGTGTATCCATCACTCTCAGTGCCACCATGGGGGCCCCAGTTTTGGGGCAGCGTGGGCTCAAGGACCAGCTGCTTTGGGGAAAGTGCAGGGGCCCCCCATGCAGCTGGGGCCCCTGGGCAGTGCCCAGGTGTGCCCTCTCATTAAGACAGCCCTGCCTCAGCCCCAGAAGAATTGGCTGCTCAATGTCATTTTTCCCCACAAATAGAGCTTTCTTTTGGTGGTATTTGATCATCTCTGCGATTTTAATTTTTTGCGCTATAAACAAAAAAAGAGCATTAATTTTGAAAAATGCACTGATTACTGTAAAAATTTCACTGGCAGGGAAGGTGTTAACACTAGTGGGCGATCATGGGGTTAATTGTGTTCCCTAATGTGTGTTCTAACTGTAGGGGGATGGGACTGACCTAGAGGAAATTGCAGATTGTGGTTCCTAGCTATTAGGAACTCACGATCTGCCTTTCCTCACAGAACAGGACAGGGATTTGTGTGTTTACACACACACACACACACACACGTCCCTGTTCTGCCTCTCGTGCCCGCGATCACTCAAGGCCGGCGGTCATTGCGAGCATCGGCACCCCTGCGATACAGCCTGCTAGCCCGCTTAAAGTGACCAACGTACAGCTACGACGGTTTGTGCAGTGGAGCCAACCTGCTGCAGTACTGCTGCATGTTCACATGCAATCATCACATATGTGTTAGCGTCTTGCTTTTCATTAGTTTGCGTTTCAGAGCTGGTATATTCACTTAAGGGGACAGCTTCACATTATTTAGCATATTGTCATTTTTGGTTGGTGTCAATGCTTACTAATATTTCTCACACTTATGCCAATATATCTTACCCAAACTCAGTGCCCACATGTCACCAGTCTTAATGTTTCTCTTAACCACATGCCGACCAGCACACGATGATATACGTCGACACAATGGCTCCGCTGGGCACGCGCCGTGAGCTCTGAGTCCGACCACGGGTCCTGAAGACTCGCCTCACAGAGAGGAAGAACGGGGAAATGCTTATGTGAACAAGAATTTCCCCATTCTTTCGAGTGACAGGACACTGATCACAGCTCCCTGTAATCGGGAGTGGTGATCAGTGTCATGTCACACGTAGCCATGCCCCCCCACAGTTAGAACACATCCCTAGGACACACTTAACCCCTTCAGTGCTCCCTACTGGTTAACCCCTTCACTGCCAGTGTCATTTTTACAGTAATCAGTGTATTTTTATAGCACTGATCGCTGTATCAATGACAATGGTCCCAAAATGGTGTCAAAAGTATCCGATGTCCAAAAATCGCTGATCGACGCCATTACTAGTAAAAAAAAAAAAAAATGTTTTAATAAAAATGCCATAAAACTATCCCCTGTTTTGTAGACACTATAACTTTTGAGCAAACCAATCAAACGCTTATTGCGATTTTTTTTTTTTACCAAAAATATGTAGAAGAATATGTATCGGCCTAAACTGAGGAAATTTTTTTTTTATATATATATATTTTTGGGGGATATTTATTATAGCAAAAAGTAAAAAATATTGCATTTTTTTTTTTCAAATACCACCAAATGAAAGCTCTATTAGTGGGGAAAAAAAGGACGTCAAGTTTGTTTGGGAGCCACATTTCACAACCATGCAATTGTCCGTTAAATAGACACAGTGCTGAATCGCAAAAAGTGCTCTGGTCTTTGGCAGCCAAATGTTCCGGGGCAGAAGTGGTTAACAGACTCCATCTCCACTTTCACACACTCCCTCCCACTACAAATGAGGTTGTATATTTTGAGTCTGTAGTTTCCGACTCCTCTGTCTTTTGGGGACTGAATGCTCAACTTCCATAACTTTGCCATGAAACTTCACCTTCCCTCCTCCTCCTACCCTCCCCCACTCATAGGAAGATGCAAAGAAAGGTGCAGCTGTCTAGCTGGGAAAATATCTATCCCAAAAACTTTTTAAAATGTGTCCAAATATAAAATCATGTATCCTCCAAACAATCCCCATGCCAATATGCCTTGCCCAAACTCGGTACCCACATGTCACCAGGCTTAATCTCATTATTAACCATCAACCATATTGATGGAAGCATAAAGAAAGTATTCAACCACTTCCCATTCAGCTACGTACACGTCGCTGGACTTTCAGTGATTATACTGGGATAATGCTTGCAGCATAATCTTTTCAGAGCTGGTGGTCGTCTTTCTTGTAATAGCAATCGGAGCAGCTACCCAGCTTCTGGATTGCTATTACAAGGCCCCCCCCCCCCTGCGCTGCCTTTCGTGGCTCTCTTGGGCTCTCCCCACCTCACCAGGAGACCCAAGTGACCAGCCAGCGCATCCACTGGCTGGCTGGATAGCTGAACAAAGATGGGATTGACTGTTTATAATAGTAACCAATGATATCAGTTCTCGTTTACTCCAAAACCACCAGTCCCATTTTTTGAAAATCGAAGGCATTCATAAACACTGTTCTTGATGTTTTTGAAGGCCTTAAAGTGCAGAGGAAGGATTTGGGGTCTTAGACCCCAGATCTTTCCATAAAGATGTCAGAAAGAAAAAAATATAAAGCAACAATGTAAGAAAATAAAAAGAATTATAATTAAAGTGCCCCCATCCTCCGCTGCTTGCGCACAAAGGCAAACGCGCGCTTTGGTCCTGCGCACACACAAACAATGATCTCCCCACACACAGAGGTATCTCCACGAATGTCAGATCATGGGCAATAATTCTAGCACCAGACCTCCTTTGTAAATCTAAAGTGGTAACCTGTAAAGGCTTTTATAGCATCCCCTTTGGATAGTAACATTTACAGCATTTGACGTTGTTGCAGAGGCGTGCGCAATTTTAAAACAATTTAAAACAAAAAATTTCATCTTGTATATATATATTTTAAATGGGTTATGTATTGCATTTTTTTGCATTAAAATGCAAAAAAGTGTATTTTTTCCCCAAAAAATGCATTTGAAAAAGCCCACCAATTTATTCTCTAATATTTGGGGGTTCTAAGTAATTTTATAGCAAAAAAAAAATATTGATTGTTACATGTGAACAAAAATGCACAAAAATGCACGCAGGCAGCCTATATGAATAAATGGATGTATGGGCTTACCTGCACAGTCCAGTTTGATAGGCATGCATGGAGGGATGCACAGTCTGCACACAGATATATGCTAGTACAAAAAGATAAACCGCTGCTCTTTATGCTGTACAGGGCTCTGCACCCTCGTGAACAATCCCTAACTGTGTCCATGGGATTGTGTTTCATCCTTGGATATTTTAATGTACAAAATACTGTATCTTTTACAGTGTACATCAAACTATTTACAGCCATTCATGAAAATGTGTTATATTACTGTCTGAGTCATGGATTGAAAACTGACATAACAGAAAAGAAGTTTTGTTTCAACAGTTACTTCCAATGACTTAACATGTGAGCCAATTCCCCAGACTGGAAAGATTCCAACACCCAGAGAGGGTCATGACATGTTGTAAGTATTTCCTAATTATTTAATAATTATTTAAAATTTAAGTCACAGTATTCTATTTCAGGTAAAATCTAAGGGCATATTTATATATTTTGCCTAATTGTACCCAAAGCTTTTGTGTTTTGTATGTTAGAAATGTTAATCTGGTCCGCTTCTTATTGCTTTCTTTGTCTCTGTTTGGGAGATGCTTTTAACCCCCTCCTGCCTAGCCCTGGTGTCCCTTAAATATGGGGGTGGTTGGTTATCACAGTGGTCACATGATGAGGAGCTGGTCCTACCAACTCCTGATCATTAAGACGGACCAGAAGCTGTCTTTGACAGCTTGGTCACTGTGCTGGGAGAGGGCTCTAAGCACAGAAACCTCTGTCACCGATGGACGCATATGTGCGGTGTGTGGGCATCAATATTTTCCTCAATAATGTCCTCGGCCACAAAAAGGGGTACTGCAGGCCCCTGTCCTATTCAGGATCATCAATTGAAACTATTAAGACTTATTCAGAGTGAGTCGTAGTGGGCTGAAGATGGCGGGACAGGAGTACTAATCTGTGACAGGAAAGTGATGTGCTGGAGGAGAAGTGTTAACCTCAGATGAGAATCCCTGCACCTCTAGTGTAACCTATTCCATAGCCAGGCTATTAAAAATAGTCTCATTGGATTGGGGTGCTGTTACTGGCCTTGCCATAAAAGATTTAATTTGAACAGAGACAAAGATAGCACTGTGAATCTTGTATGACTAAGGCCCCGTACACACGACCGAGGAACTCGACGTGCCAAACACATCGAGTTCCTCGTCGAGTTCAGTGTGGAAGCCGCCGAGGAACTCGGCGGGCCGACTTTTCCCATTGAACAACGAGGAAATAGAGAACATGTTCTCTATTTCCTCGCCGAGGTCCTCGTCGGCTTCCTCGGCCGAAAGTGTACACACGACCGGGTTTCTCGGCAGAATTCAGCTCTGAACCGAGTTTCTGGCTGAATTCTGCCGAGAAACTCGGTCGTGTGTACGGGGCCATTGTCTTTGCACCGGTATCCTGTTGCAAATATTAGAAACTGCATGTTCAGTGAAGTCTCCCTGAAAACTTCTGCTGGAACGCCCCATAGGGCCAATATTGGTATAAGGGAATTGTTGAATTGTTTTTCTGCCTAACCATACCAATAATTGGATTTGCTTCCCTGGCAAGTTAACTGACTAAGTGGTTCTCTGCCCCACGAAAAGTTTCTTTGCAAGATGTAACAAGAAAATACTTTTGGTGTCCCCTTGTCAGGCAATGTAGGCTACCATTGTCTTGTAAACCTTACTCAGGCCTCCTTGAAGATTCTGAAAGGCTTGCAATGCTAGAAAAAGGCTTCCTTCCATTCAAGATTTTTTTAAAGACTTGGGGAGTCTGCGCTTCACCGCGCTCCAATGGCCTTGCACTTGTTTCTTCAGATTGTGGACTCCCCAGCCCCAGAGACTGGCATCAGAATCATCCTATCTCCCTGGCTTCAATTAAAGCAGAGAGAGAGGGATTATAGATGCCCCGAGGCTCCTATTCATCACCACAGCATTGGAAGGGGGATCCTTTCTATGCATCGTTTTCTCACTCCTCACTGGACTGTCTCGCCGCATCATTATTTTCCATCTCATCTCCCCCTTGGCATTTTCAATTTTTAACAGTTACCCTCTTATTCAATCTTTCTATTTACCCTCAGGCAAGAGTGTTAGGATTATCGTTATTGTTCCCTCTCTCCCTGCTTTAATTAATTACCATTAATTAAATAGTTCTATATTATAGGTGTCCCCAATTAGCTCCTAATGAGTGGATATAACTCCACGAAACGCGTATAGCCTTCCTATTCGATGTTTCATCACAGAAATCATGTGGTCATCAAGGGCTTTAATTAACTGGTTGAGTTATCAATTAATCGATCATGCTATGCTACCATTTCATACACTCTTGGGTAGTCTGCTGACATTTACGTTAACCATGTGCTATATTGCCTACCATGCTATCAACTTTATGATTATACTGTGATTTATCAATCATGTTTTATCTTATTTTGTACTATATTTTTTGATGCAACATAAATGTCATAATATGCATTATGCTCTAGTCTTATGAATAAACTAGCTGTTTACTATATATTGATTGTCTCGTCCAATCCAAGTGTTGTGTTTCATTCAAAACCCCACTGCCCTTTTTGTTCATATTTTTGGGGGATGGAGACCTGTATGTTATACAAACCATGGTCTCATTTAAAGTCCCAACTATTTTTTCTTTTCAAAAGTAACTTTGAGACACCTCCATTGTGATCTGTTAAATCTGCAGTCTGTCCTATAAGATTTGGCCTCCTGCACCTTCTGAAGTTCAATAGGCTTGAGTGAAGAAGGGCGGCTTCCTCTTACTAGTCTGTGGCCACAGTCGAGACTTTTCCTCCTGTGCACCAACAAAAGTCAGTTGCTAGGTTCCACTCTTTCCAGAAACTGTGCCAAATCTTGTAGTTTCCAGTGTTGAATGTAATGCCATGCCTGAAGTTTATATAGCGAAGTTATTGCTGATTGGCAGGCAAAATCTGTCACTATATATGGCCCCGTACACACGACCGAGGAACTCGACGTGCCAAACACATCGAGTTCCTCGTCGAGTTCAGTGTGGAAGCCGCCGAGGAACTCGGCGGGCCGACTTTTGCCATTGAACAACGAGGAAATAGAGAACATGTTCTCCATTTCCTCGCCGAGGTCCTCGTCGGCTTCCTCGGCCGAAAGTGTACACACGGCCGGGTTTCTCGGCAGAATTCAGCTCTGAACCGAGTTTCTGGCTGAATTCTGCCGAGAAACTCGGTCGTGTGTACGGGGCCTAAATTTTGTGCAAGCCTGATGGCCAGATCACCACAATTTCTGTGTTTCTGCATGAGTGTTTTTGATGAAATCTCAAAGCGTTTTGCCACTTCCCAGATGTATACCATACCGAAACAATGCAACATTCTACTTTTGTTGACTGCACTAGAATGCGCTGAACTGGTGTGAACTAGGTAATTGGAATCAAAGTTAGACACTTTCCATGAATTGTTGATGCAGAATAAAAACGCACTGGACTGCAGTCCACTTTCTCATCCATAGGATCTCTGAAGGCAACCAAGTTATAATAAGGCAAAGACACTTGCTGCCCCAGACACTAGGGGACAGCATCCACCCCTGAAAGTGCAGTGCATAAACATACATCAGCCATTCCATTTGGATAAAGCTTAGAGAACCTGTTAGGCCTCGTACACACGACAGAGTTTCTCGGCGGAATTCACCGAGAAACTCGGTCAAAACCCGGATTCTGCCGAGAATCTCTGTCGTGTGTACACTTTTGGCTCGATGGAGCCGCCGAGGAGCTCGTCGAGAAAATAGAGAACATGTTCTCTATTTTCTCGTTGTTCTATGGGAGAAGGCGTCCCGCCGAGCTCCTCGGCGGCTTCATCCCAGAACTCGACGAGGAACTCGCCGTGCCAAGCACGTCGAGTTCCTCGGCCGTGTGTACGGGGCCTGACTGTAAACTGGTCTTCTGATGGTCTTCTACTATAGCCGCCTTAATAGGGTTTAGAATTTTGCACAAACACATCCTTGTGCAGCAACCTGTGCAATTTAATTTCTCTGCCACTATAGACTGCATGCAGGCCCAAAATGCACCCTGAGCTTGGCAAGACATTTTCTATCATGCTGGCATAAACGCATGTGCCAATTTCCTGGATTCTGTCCCTTCATGGGGTAAGTGGAAACAACTACTTAAGAGTGTATTGACCACATGCTTAATGAATGTGACAACCTGTTAGGTGTCATTATCCTCGTCAGAATAAGATGATCATTGGCGGATCTTATGTTTTTTGGAGCGTTGCGTTTAGGGTTTCTGCATCTAAAATAATGCAAAACACCTTAATTTGCATAATTTCCTTGAGCACTCTTTTAAAAACCATGGCCCACATTGTCCCCTCCTACCTTTGCTAATCTTCTGTGCCCCTAACAGGTGTGGCAAGTTCATATTTGCACAAAATATATGGAAAAAAGCATATTACCTTTTACCAAAAAACAGGAACAATGTCTCTTTAAGAGCCATCTGCCTTCCTCCACTAATTTCAGAAACAGTCTCAGGTGAGCTCAGACAGCATTTCCAAAGGCAGACAGACACAGTTATGCCACATACACACGGTCGGAATTTCCGACAAGAAAAGTTTGATGCCTCTGTGAAAATTACAATCCTGACCAGGTTACTATATTTTTTCTGTACTTTGCTGATCATGGTCCCTGTTAACGCCACTCGGTGGTTCCAATCCAAAATTCTCCATTTTATGTGGGGTACCAAAGGCCACAGAATAGCAAGGGCCACAATGTATGCTCATAAGGATATTGGTGGACTAGGAGTGCCCGACTTTAGGAAATACTACGTGACAGCACAGCTTGCTCAACTAGGCCAACTCCATAGCAAACACTACCAACCAGATTGGGTTTCCATAGAGTCCTAGGCAAGTTTGCCACCTGCAATGGATCTTGTCCTTTGGGTCCCCCCGAAACATCTTAGGGCTATACTGAGCCCAATGCATTCCCCCTCTCTTTAGGTGTAAGACACAAGCTGCAAAATATTACCAGCTAGCTAGCAATTCTAGTCTTTGTGAGCCTGTATTTTAGAGCAAGCTATCTATAGCAAATTAAGGGCAATGTAGGTAAATGTTTCAGGGTCCAGATCTGAAACTGGGCCTCTGCAGCGTCTGAGTGTAGTTCTAATGCTGTGCCATTAGAGATGCTGGTGAGCTCCTTGCCCGATTCCTTGAACAACCTTGCCTTATATCTTGTTTCTGGTGAACCTTAAATCCTTTGCTCCTTCCTTATCTACTTCAGCCATTACCCAACCCCTGCTTGCTCTTTTCCTACTAGGCACTCCAGGTGGCTGCGACTTGGCATTAGCTCGTGCTTAGACTCTGTACCTCAAATGAGCCTGCATCATTCGCTTGGAGGAACTGCTTGTATATTTCCAGCTTCTAGTGCTACAACTGGCTTCCGAGCCTGATCTCATGCCATGACAGAATGTTTCAAATTGGGCAAGGACCTCTACTTTGAAAAGGCAACAGTTTTACCAGTTTTCAAAATATATTTTTTTGAGACCTGATCAAAGCCAAGTCAGCCGGCGGATGTGGGGTCTGGTAGCTCGGGACAAGCCGCAAAAGGCACCGGGATATTCCCTCCCGCTACGTGTAATAACAGCCGAGCGGCTGATTAGCTACATTGGTTGTTATTACAAGAAAGCTGACCATTGGCTCTAAAAAAAAAAAAAACGCACACCACACTTTTCAGATACTTATTTGTAAAAAAAAATCTAAATCATTTATCATTTTCCTTCCATTTCACATTTATGTGATACTTTGTTGGTCTATCACATAAAATCCCAGTAAAATACATTTACATTTTTGGTTGTAACATGAAAACAATGTTCAAGGGGTATGAATCCTTTTCCAAGGCACTGTACTTTACCTGTTCAGATTATTGTTTTTTTCAACCAGCGGGTTGAATGAAAAAAATAAAACTAACAGATCCCCACATCAACACATGTGATATTGATGCAGGGATCTCCTGACATGGAGGAATCCACCCCCCCCCCCATCCCACATCCAAATACACATATCAACACATTGGCTATGAGCACTGATTAAATGCTGGTTTTCCAAGATGACCATTTAACAAAAGCGGGTCGACCATTCAACAGAAATACGTAGAGTTGCTGTAATTATATGAGGAAACCAAATCTGGTCCTATATGGTACTGAATAGGGGGTTTCTACTGTTTTTTTTACCCACTGAATACATACATACAGCTTTTTTGGTAAGTTGTTGGTTAACCTATTAACTTTTTTTTTTACAGCATGGTGAAAAGAAAAATATATTTATTTGGAGGATGTTGTGATAAAAGTGCAGAACAATGTCTCCCAGGAATGTATTCATTTGACCTAGGTAAGAAATAAAAAAACTGAATTTACAAGACACACCGGCTTTAAAAAAAATGCATATCACATTGACTATGTGCTAGGTGGCCAGTAGGTCTGTTGAGAGGGGGGGGTCAGCCAGCCCCCCCATACTGAACCCAGGCTCCACTGGGTCAGCATGGGGGCCCAGCAATGGTGGTGCTAGGGGTAGGGTGGAGAGCTTCAATGCAGAGAGGGACTTTTTGCCTATCTTTGGTCTGCAGCTATAACTCTGCAGCTCTTGACAAATAATATATATTTCCAACCTGCCGGCACAGTGCTGTACCTGGCAGATAAAGGAAAGAAGTAAAGGGTCATACACACCAGCCGAACATCGTGCTGCAATGGTCGGTAGAATAGAAACTGGCCGACATTTGGTTCATGTGTACAGCAGCCGGTCCAATTAGCCGGCTTCTGTTGAAGGGGCGTGACCGAAAAATGGCTGTCGGACGGCATCCGATCAGGGCCCAGTTTTTTTTTTCATTCAGCCTATTGTGTACCAGGCTTAAGGCACCTCTGGAACCATGTTTTACGTGTCTGGAGCTGCAGGGAGCTTTATGCCAATGCACACACTCTGGAGTTAGGTAATTGTAGCCAGTCAGTGGTTGGCATGCTGACACTTTTAGTAAAGATCAAACAATAGCTTAAATGTGCACAGAGCAAATTATGTGGCTCTACATTCTACTTTTCTAGTTAATGCTTTCCTCAGGACTTCATATTCCTCAAAGACATACTGGGATTGATTTACTAAAACTGGAGAGCACAAAATCTGGTGCAGCTCTGCATAGAAACCAATAAGCTTCCATGATTATTGCCAACTTTTAATTGAAGAAGCTTATTGGCTACCTTGCAGAGCTACACCATATTTTGAACTCTCCGGTATTAGTAAATCAACCTCACTGTCTACAGTTACAAAAAAGTCTGCAAGAATTTTCCCTATTCTTGTCCATGGTTCTCCATATTGATGATCACTTGTACCATTGTGGGCTTTGTTGTAAAAGAGGAGTGAAAAACTCAGTTGCTGCACATGGTGAAAAATATGACTATGGGTTTTTTATTTTTCATAGAAAAAAACATTACATCTAATTGATGACTGTGGGTAAGAACTCTTTATAGAAAAAACTTTTCTTGCATGGTTTTATTAAAAAAATAAAATAAAATAGAAGCCTTTTTTTATCAGCATGAGAACATACATAGTTAGTCAGGGGTAACAACGGCACTAGTCCGTCTAGATCAACCATTAAAAAAAAACACAAATTGAAAACCTCCACATAAATTATCCTATAACTATTGTTGATCCAAAGGAGGGCAAAAAACGCCAATAAAGTATGATCCAATTAGCTCCAGTGGGGGAAAAAAACTATTTTCCCAGGAGGCAATGGTATTTTCCCTGGATCAACTACTACCTGTGTTATTACCATTAAAAAGTGTGGAGTGTGCATATATAGTTTGAGACACTGGAGTATAGGGTTCCTTCTCCCAGGAGGGTTCCAGAGGTGTAGGGACTGCTCCTGCGAGGCAGCCCATAGACTGAACATCTGCTCCAGTAGGTCTAGGAAGGGCCAGGAATAAAGGCTCAAATGGACTTGCTCAGAACTGACTTCAGAAATTAGGTCCACGAGAGATTAGGTCCTGAGAAGCACCATCTCACTCACAGGTTTGGGTCCAAAGGAAGCTGGAAGGAGGAAGCTGTCCTGGGGACATGTGAGTAGTGACCTTAAGTTTATGCTGGAGGCTGCTGTGTGCTGAGTGCTGCACTGGGTATCAATAGTTGCGCATTGGTGCAGGGTAACCAAAGACCCAAATATTTGTCTCATTGTGTTCAGCTGTAGGGCCTTGGACTGTTCACTATTACCTACTACTGTTACTAGAAAAGACTGTATTTTGTTCTTCAACCACTGTGCAGCATTTTGGAGTATACCATGCCCTAATCCCCATCCTGTTCTCAAGTTTTCCAGCAGTAAACCACAAAAAACTCTAGACTGTTTATTGAAGCCGGAGTGAATGGACCATTGCTTGGGGGACTGGTAGGGGAGAGCTTCGAGTTCGAGTCAAACTCATGTTCGACTCGAATTTGGGGTGTTCACAGCAAATTTAAAAAGCCGCGGAACACCCTGTTAAAGTCTACGGGAGAAATCTAAAGTGCTAATTTTAAAGGCTAATATGCAAGTTATTGTCCTAAAAGGTGTTTGAAGACCCGGGTCCTGCACCGGGGGACATGTATCAATGCAAAAAAAAGGTTTTAAAAACGGCCGTTTTTTCGTGAGCAGTGAATTTAATAATGGTTGTGAATGGCATGAGAAATAGCGCATGTTTCCCGTACTTAGAACTGTCTCTGCACAAAGTGTAATTTCTGAAGGAAAAAAAGTCATTTAAAACTGACTCGCAGCTATAATGAATTGTCGGCTCCTGGCAATTCAGAGAGAATTCATTCATAAAAAAAGTGTGGGGTCCCCCCAAATTCAATTACCAGGCCCTTCAGGTCTGGTATAGATATTAAGGGAAACCCCGCCGTCAATTTTACAAAAATTACGTGGGGTTCCCCCCAAATATCTATTCCAGACTCTTCAGGTCTGGTGTGGATTTTAAGGGGAACTCCACCCCTAATTAAAAAAAAATGGCGTGGAGTTCCCCCAAAAATCCACACCAGACCCCTTATCCGAGCACGCAACCTGGCCAGCCGCAGAAAAGAGGGGGGGACGAGAGAGAACCCCCCCTCCTGAACCGTACCAGGCCACAGGCCCTTAACATAGGGAGGATGTCCCCATGTTGATGGGGACAAGGGCCTCATCCCCACAACCCTTGCCCGGTGGTTGTGGGGGTCTGGGGGGGCTTATCAGAATCTGGAAGAACCCTTTAACAAAGGGGACCCCCAGATCCTGCCCCCCCATGTCAATTGGTAATGGGGTACATTGTACATTGTACCCCTACCATTTCACAAAGGAAGTGTAAATAGTTGTAAAAAAACACACACACCGTGGAAAAAAGTCCAGCGGTGGTAATCCACTCTCGGTCCTGGCTCCCCGCTCCAACGTTGTTGGTATCCAGCGACGGGTGATCTCCTCAGCGAATGACGCTGCTGGAGCTAGTGACATTTCTTATATAGGTGAGGCGGGGTCACCCGTCACATGACCCCGTCCCCCTCTGACGCACCCTCTGCTATGTCACTGGGGGAAGCCCAGGCTTCCCCCTCGCGTCAGAGAGGGTGGGGTCACGTGACGGGTGACCTCGCCTTATCTATAAGAAATGTCACTAGCTCCAGCAGCGTCATTTGCCGGGCTGTCTCCGGTGGAGACAGGCGGCCGGCGATGCTGCGCTCTGGATCCCGGATGATCTTCTCATCGCTGGACTGGAGAGGAGATCACCCGTCGCTGGATACTGACAACGTTGGAGCGGGAACCCGGGACCGAGAGTGGATTACCACTACTGGATTTTTTTTAATAAAGGACTTTTTTCCACGGTGTGTGTGTGTTTTTTTACAACTATTTAGACTTCCTTCATGAAATGGTAGGGGTACAATGTACCCCATTACCAATTCACATAGGGGGGGGCAGGATCTGGGGGTCCCCTTTGTTAAAGGGGTTTTCCAGATTTTGATAAGCCCCCCACCCGCAGACCCCACAACCACCGGGCAAGGGTTGTGGGGATGAGGCCCTTGTCCCCATCAACATGGGGACATCCTCCCCATGTTGAGGGCATGTGGCCTGGTACGTTCAGGAGGGGGGGCGCTCTCTCGCCCCCCTCTTTTCTGAGGCCGGCCAGGTTACGTGCTCGGATAAGGGGTCTGGTGTGGATTTTTTGGGGAACTCCACTCCATTTTTTTTTTAAATTTGGGGTGGAGTTCCCCTTAAAATCCAAACCAGACCTGAAGGGTCTGGAATGGATATTTGGGCGGAACCCCACATTTTTTTTTTAAATTGACGGCGGGGTTCCCCTTAATATCCATACCAGACCTGAAGGCCCTTTATTGTTGAATTTGGGGGGACCCCACGCATTTTTTTTATTTTTTATGAATGAATTCTCTCTGAATTGCCGGGAGCCGACAATTCATTATAGTTGCGAATCAGTTTTAAATAACTTTTTTTCCTTCAGAAATTACACTTTGTGCAGAGACAGTAAAATTTAAAGGAATATTTCACTTTTATTGTTTCACTTTAAGCATTATTAAATTCACTGCTCCCGAAAAAACTGCATTTTTTAAAACTTTTTTTTGCATTGATACATGTCCCCTAGGGCAGGAACCAGGTCCCCAAACACTTTTTAGGACAATAACTTGCATATTAGCCTTTAAAATCATCACATTAGATTTCAAACGTTTGAGTCCCATAGACTTTAATGGGGTTCTAAAGTTTACACAAACGTTTGGTGTGTTCGCAGGTTCTGGTGCGAACCGAACAGGGGGGTGTTCGGCTCATCCCTAGTGACTGGCGGCCTGTGCACTGTTTAGGAAAGAACAGTAAAAATCAGTGGCCCCTGTGGGGTAGCATTATATAATAAATCCTATGTTATAATTTAATATAAAAAACATTGTGATACAGCATGAAATTGTATCATTTGTGCATTTTGCATACACTTAGCTCAATAAAGCTTATTATTCAGTTATGCTCTATTGATTACAAATTTATTTCAGTTACCCTAACATGGGAGAAACTTAAAACAAATGGAGCTGCTCCCCAAACCCTGAGTCACAGTGTTGCAACTGTTGGGGAGAATGTTTTTGTTTATGGTGGCATTCATCATGGAAGAGCTGTAGATGACTTGCATATGTTCAATACAGGTATGTAAACAAAGATTTTTCATCATACCAGTAAGTATATTAATCAATTGTAATGCATCAATTTCAGATTACTGAAAGCAAAATATATGTCAAAATGGGGTTAACATCGTACTACTACTACTAAGCAATCGTCTGTCATGGCTAAGGCTAGAGCTACTTGGGAAATTTTTATTAGCTCAATCACACTACTAAAATTACTGTCAAGTAATCACTATCGGGTAAATTTATGAAGCAGCTATACTTTAAAA
Organism: Rana temporaria; assembly: GCF_905171775.1. Classification (NCBI taxonomy): domain Eukaryota; kingdom Metazoa; phylum Chordata; class Amphibia; order Anura; family Ranidae; genus Rana; species Rana temporaria. The sequence continues at coordinate 262,723,678 of NC_053489.1, read as the reverse complement.
CACCAAACACACTATGCATTCGCAATGTGCTTTACAAATGTGCTTAGCCCTTCAATGGTTTTAAGACTCTGGAACCAGTGGAGTGCTATTGAAGTGAATATTGCCTAGTACACACGTATGGGATTCCCGGCGGTAAAAAGTCCGCTGGGAATCCCGAGGTGAAAACAGAGAACCTGCTTGGTACGTTTTTTCCCCCTACACACAAGAGGTTTTCCCGACAGGAAAACTGCAATGGAGCTTTGGTCGGGAATCCCAGCCATGTGTATGCTCCATCGCAGTTTTTCACATAGGAAAACTGCCGGGGAAAAAGACCCCCGGGAACCCCGGCAGGAAAAAAGAGAGCTGGTTCTCTCTTTTTTCCCTGCAGTATTCCTGTCGTCAAAACTGCAATGGAGCATACACACGGCCGGTTTTCCCAGTCAAAAGCTCTCATGGCAGAGTCGTGGCAAACCGGTTTAATGTACGAGCCTTATGTGTTTGACACGGCCTGCTAAAGTTTAGTGGCCAGCCTCTCTTCCGTTCATAAAGTTCTCACGCAGTATTAACTAAAAAGAACTTTGTAACACACAATAGGCTATACACCATGGCCATGGTAAAATACAGGCTGCACTATGGTGCCTGCATAATTCTTGGGCCAAAAGCACTAGGCAAAACATAAAACAGGAAACCAATGATCTTTTTACTGTCTGTAAAGCCCTGTTCACGCAATCGGATATCTTGCCTACACACCATCGGTCAAAAATCCGATCGTGTCCAAACGCAGTGACGTAAAACACTACGACGTGCTGACAAAAATGAAGTTCAATGCTTCCGAGCATGCGTCGACTTGATTCTGAGCATGCGTGGAATTTTGACCGATGGACTTACACACAGACGATCATTTTTTTCTATCGGTTTTTTATCCATAGGAAAATTTTAAAACATGTTCTATTTTTTTTCACCGATGGAAAACAAACCGATGGGGCCCACACACGATCGGTTTGTCCAATGAAAACGGTCCATTTTCATCAGACAAACCGATCGTGTGTACAGGGCTTTAGGGTTCTTTCACACTGTCCCTCTGCGGTTTCCCTGTGGCACAAGGTTTTGTGAGGGTTACCCGCTCTTTCCCATAGACTTCTATTAGGTGGGATGTATTTTATGTGTTTTATGAAAGTGCACCAAAAGTCCTGCATGCTGCATCTTTGGTGTGCCTGTATAAATGCACAAAAAAACCCTAATCTAATAGAAATCTATATAAAATCACAGGTAACCCACACAAAAGCCATGAATCTGCACCCACGCTGAGGAAAAGCCAAAGTGAGGCAGCATGAAAGATGCCTGAGGGTAGCATTCTGACCACTACTGTAAGGAAAACATTTTTCCCACTGACCACCAATGTAAGGGGTAATTTTCCTACTAAACTCCAGTGAGTTGGTTTTAGCAGAGGTTCCCTGAGACCTAAACAATATTTTAAAGTCTTCTTTGGGGTAAAAAATATTTGGATTTGAAGGTTGGATAGCAATTAGAGTAGTGATCAGTTACTAAACAGGTGGGACAAATGGCTTCAAAATATGTATGCTACTTAACCAGGTTAACGTAATGATCATGCATATCTCTACTTTTAATATGTTTTCACATTTTAAACATACAAACAGATTTCAAAAAACATTTTTAGAATTGGATATTTACATACAGTAAAAACAGATTCTACTAGAGATATCCCTTTATGTTTCACACTTTTACAAATCCATATTAAAACCTTAAAACAGATCTAGGTCTTTAAGATTTACTTGGTTATAGAGTTATACTTAAGCATCAACCGGATCCTATATCAAAGGTTCAGTCTTTCATATCTAAATAAGTATCCATGGGTGCTCCATCGCTTTACTACAGTGGGGGAAATAATTATTTGATCCCCTGCAGATGTTCTAAGTTTGCCCACTTACAAAGAAATGAAGGGTCAATCTATAATTTTTATCATAGGTGTATTTTAAATGATAAAGACAGAATATCAACCGAAAATCAAGTAAAATAAGTATTTGATCCCCAAGCAAATCATGACTTAGTACTTGGTGGAGAAACCCTTTTTTTGCAGGCACAGAGGTAAGATGTTTCTTGTAGTTAGTGACTGGTTTTGCACACATCTCCTGTCCACTGTTCTTTACAGATCTTCTCTAAATCCTTAAAGGAGTTGTAAATGAAAAGTTTTTGTTGGGCTAAAAGTAATGTCTACAAGTTAGCCAGATTGAATAATGTACTGATTTGCTTAAAAAACGAGTAAATACCTTTTAAAATAATTCATCTAGATCCCCTCCGGCGTTCTAGTTTCTACTCTCTGTTTTACTTCCTTGTTTTCAGCGCTCGTTCATGTAAACGACATCGCCGTATGAATAGAACTACATTTCCCTGTATGCATTGCGGCTTCGCTTATGCGCAGTGTTAATTTGCTTTAAAAAACAGACACGAGAGCTCTCCAGCCTATTTTAAATAAACTACCCACTATACCGCCAAACGATGAATATTCAAACACAATGAATACACAGAATACATCCTGTTACTGATAAATGTTAATGGTTTTTATAGTAATGTATTCTCGGGGCTGGGAAGTGAAGTATATCATGCTTTAGTGTCCTGCCTGATTTGCAATGCCTATAATGACATTTTAAATACATTTCGGAGTTTGCGCATTAAAAAAAAAAAAAAAAACTTAGAGCGTCTTGCCGCAAAAATGTAGTCCCCAGGAGGGGGCGAGCACGTCACTGACCACAGCATGAAATCTCCCTTGACTGTGGTTATCTACAAACAGACAACCAGGAAGTGTCCAGAACAGAGAAAAAATATAGCAATATCAGAGCAAAAACGAACAATGAGGAAATGAAAAGAGGACTGCACTAAGGTAAAGGAAGCTATTTAGAGAAAACAAATCCTTTACAACCCCTTTAAGGATTCTTGGCTGTCTCTTGGCAACTCCAAGCTTCAGCTCCCTCCATAAATGTTCTATGGGATTAAGGTCTGGAGACTGGCTAGGCCACTCCATGACCTTAATGTGCTTCTTCTTGAGCCACTCCTTTGTTGCCGTAGTGGTAGGAGTTGGGTCCCTGGGGTTGATTTACTAAAGGCAAATCCACTCTGCACTGCAAGTGCACTTAAAAGTGCACTTGGAAGTGCAGTCACTGTAGACCTGAGGGGAAGCTCTTTTGATGTTATCATCCAATCGTGCACGTGAAGTGCAAAGTGGAATTGCCTTTAGTAAATAAACTCCATTGTCATGCTGGAAGACCCATCCACCATCCATCTTCAGTGTTCTGGCTGAGGGAAGAAGGTTCTCATCCAAGATTTTACAATACATGGCCCCATCCATTGGCCCCTCAATGTGGCAAAGTCAGCCCGTACCTTTAGCAGAGAAACAGCCCTAAAGCATCATGTTTCCACCTCCATTCTTGACTGTAGGGATTGTGTTCTTAGGGTCATAGTCAACATTTTTCTTCCTCCAAACACGGCTAGTCGAGTTAATGCCAAAGAGCTCAATTTTGGTCTCATCTGACCACAGCACTTTCTCCCAATCCTTCTCTGAATCATTTAGATGTTTATTGGCATGGCTGTACATGTGTATTCTTGAGAAGGGGGACTCCCCATGTTTGGAGGAAGAAAAATGCTGACTATGCCAAGGCAACAAAGGAGTGGCTTAAGAAAAAGCACATTAAGTTCATGGAGTTGCCTAGTCAGTCTCCAGACCTTAATCCTACAGAAAATGTATGGAGTGAGCTGAAACCTTGAGTTGCCAAGAGACAGACAATAAACCTTAAGGATTTAAAGAAGATCTGTAAAAAAGAGTGGACCAAAATCCCTCCTGAGATGTGTGCAAAATCCCTCCTGAGATGTAGTTGGTCACCAACTACAAGAAATGTATTGCCTCTGTGCTTGCCAACAGTGGTTTCTCCGCCAAGTACTAAGTCATGTTTTGCTTGGGGATCAAATACTTATTTCACTCACTGAACTGCAACTTAATTTATAACATTTGTATCATGTGTTTTTTCTGGGTTTTTGGTTGATTGTCTCATTGAAAAAACACCCATGATAAAAATTATAGACCCTTTATTTCTTTGTAAGTGGGCAAATTTACAAAATCTGCAGGGGATCAAATAATTATTTTCCCCACTGTATATCCTACCTGTAAAAGATAAGATATGTCTGAGGCCACAACCTATAATTCGATATACCACACAAAGGAGACTTTATAGCTATCCTCATTAATTGAATAACAGGTTGGGTGTAGTAGCGCTTGCCCAATAAATAAAATAAAATAAATAAGGTGACAATCCAGAATAAATGAAGGTAAAAAACGTCAATCCACCACCGACTGTGGGTCTAAAAGTGTTCCACTCAAATTAATGTCCAAAGAATGACCACCCAACATTTAGAAATCAAATGTGGTAAGTCATGATGAGTGGTAAATAATAATGGATAAAGAAACAACAATTATGCCAATCTCAGCACAATGTAAATCATTAAGAACAGTGATCACAATAAAGATAGTGACATCCAAAAAAGTGCTTCAATCAAAAAAGTGCATGGTGCAACATGATGCAATACAAAATAGTCCACAAAATAATCCAAAAAAGTAGCATGCATAAGTGAGCATGAACAAAAATAATTAAAAAATGTAAAATGTGCCAATCAAACAAGAAAATCAAATGAAATACTGGCAGTGCAGTGTTAAAAAAGTGTGTCCAGTGCACAATCCGTGCAGAAAAATAAATAATGTTCTTTAAGAAATATTTCAATCAATAAAATTAAATAAAAAAGTGAAAATCTATATATACAATATAAAGTGCAAATAGTGCTCCAATGAATCCATTAAAGAAAACTTGAGTGGTTGATGCTGAACGTGCAATCGTGCTTGTATAGAATCCTTCAGGCTCCCCACAGTGTCTGGAGAATAGTGTGTTCCAGCCCCTTACCTCTGGAGGGCTTTACATAAAGCCTCTATGTTAGTAATCCCAAATACGGCGGCTTGCTGCTCCACTCCCATATAACACGGCTCATGGGTTAAAGATGACTCTCAAATGACAAAAGGGAAGCCTCCATAGCATAAAATCTTACGATTTATTAGGTAAAACAAAGTAAAAAACACTCACAAACAGATGAATGTAAACAGCGTGTCTGTCGTTGTGTCTCCGCTCTGCGGCCGCGAGCGGATGACGTCACCAGCAGCTCTCCACGTCCTCACGCGTATCGTGACTGACAAAACGTCACTTAATCATAGGATGGAGAGCGGCTGGTACGAGGGTGACTTATATAGTGCCGTGGCGGCAAATAGTTGACAAAAGATCTGAAACATTTAAATATGCAACGCTACTAATGGGGCTTCAAAAACAATGACTGGATCGTTCATTTTTTCAAACATATATTATCAGGCTAAAGTGAATTAAAAGCGGAATGCACTCCCTCCAGTGGTGGAAAAGGCACAATGCAAAAGGATTAATAGGAATAGGTATACCTCTACCCCCTGCTGGATGGCTAGGGAATAGGTGAAAGGAAGGAATGACAAAGTTGGAATATCTAAATGGCACATATATATCCAGACAGGAATAATGGTCCAAAATGTTTTCATAACACTGGGATAATCCCCGAATGTGGGAGGAAGATCATATCAGGTGGGAACCACGGATGAAAATAGAATATAAAATAACTGATCACTTTGACAAGGGACAAAAATGTATATCCATATAGGTCTTCCAAATAAAGTAATGTATCCACATAAATTGTGGGTAGGAATAGATGGCCTTAATGATAACTAAAACCTCTAAAAGCAATGATTATGATATAAAAACACTAAAATAGGTCATAGTAAAAAGGAGAAGGATAAAAAACTAAAAATTAGATATAAAACAATTAAGATCAAACTCAATGTTATGCCCGTGCGGTGTTAAAGTACACAATTCATGTATCCAACGGGATTCCGCCTGACTAATTTTTTGTATTTTGTTATCTCCTCTCCAGTGGGGTTTGTATTTCTCTATGCCCCATACCTTAAGTGAGGAGGGATCCTTATTATGATAACGCTCATAATGGCGGGACAGGCTGTGTTTTGGGTACGCATTAATAATGTTTTGTGTATGTTCACGTAGTCTTATCCAAAGTTTTCTTTTTGTTCTGCCAACATATTGGATTTTGCATGGGCATTCCAGGAGGTACACGACCCCTTCAGTATCGCAGGAAATAAACTCTTTGATTTTATATTCTTTTCCTGTGACACTGGATTTAAAGTTTTCCTTTTTCTTTTTGCTCTCTTTTGTGTGTTTACATGTAAAGCATCTTTTACATGGGTAATATCCTTTCTCATTGAAAAAAGAAAAACTTTTTTTCTCAGGTGGGTCGAGAACATTTTTAGCGATCATGTCTCTTAAAGTAGGTGCCCTCCTATATGTAAACATTGGTTTTTCTGGCAATATTGATGATAAATGGCGATCGGCTTTTACAATATGCCAATATTTCTTGCAGATTGCTTCTATTTGCTTATGTTGTACATTGTAGTCCATTATTAGGGGAACTTTGCCGGCAAAAGAATTAATCCTAGTAGAGTCCTGGATCAGCGTATCTCTATCTAGTGCAACCACATCTTAAATTTTTTTCTCAATAAAGTCTTGTTTGTAGCCTTTTTCAACAAATCTCTTGCCGACAAAATCAGCCTGTTCCAAAAATACGTCAGTCTTTGTGCAGTTTCTCCTTAGTCTTAGGAACTGGCCCTTAGGAATATTTTCCAACCAGGGAGTGTGATGACAGCTGTCTAAGGGTAGGTAGCTATTTCTGTCTACCGTTTTGAAATGTGTTTTTGTTACCAACTTAGTTTCTTCTTTGGTAATCTCCAAGTCCAGAAAGCTGATTTTCTCATCACTAATCTCCCATGATAGTTTAATGTTTTTCTCATTAAAATTCAAATAAAAACCAAAGTCTATAAGACTCTCCCTATCTCCTGACCAAATAATTAAAATATCATCAATAAAACGTCTATATAAAAGTAACTGTGGTGGTTTTCTGTTATATAAAACTTCTGCTTCCCATTCAGCCATGTACAAATTTGCCACACTAGGGGCATACTTAGCGCCCATCGCAATCCCACATATTTGTTTGAAGTAATCACTGTCATACCAGAAGTAATTATGGTCTAAACTGTATTCTAAACAATTGGAGATAAAATTCTTTTGTGGGGTTTTAAGATCACTCAGATTATTCATAGCCCAATTTGTGGCTTGGATCGCTTCTTTATGATTTATAATCGTGTAGAGCGATGATACATCTGCTGTGGCCATGTATATAGAACTCCCATCAAGTACAATAGGATGTTTTGTATCTCTGAGGTAAGCTTCAGTTTTCTTCACCAAGGGTTGCAGAAACCAATCTATGTATTCTCCTGGTTTCTGCAACCCTTGGTGAAGAAAACTGAAGCTTACCTCAGAGATACAAAACATCCTATTGTACTTGATGGGAGTTCTATATACATGGCCACAGCAGATGTATCATCGCTCTACACGATTATAAATCATAAAGAAGCGATCCAAGCCACAAATTGGGCTATGAATAATCTGAGTGATCTTAAAACCCCACAAAAGAATTTTATCTCCAATTGTTTAGAATACAGTTTAGACCATAATTACTTCTGGTATGACAGTGATTACTTCAAACAAATATGTGGGATTGCGATGGGCGCTAAGTATGCCCCTAGTGTGGCAAATTTGTACATGGCTGAATGGGAAGCAGAAGTTTTATATAACAGAAAACCACCACAGTTACTTTTATATAGACGTTTTATTGATGATATTTTAATTATTTGGTCAGGAGATAGGGAGAGTCTTATAGACTTTGGTTTTTATTTGAATTTTAATGAGAAAAACATTAAACTATCATGGGAGATTAGTGATGAGAAAATCAGCTTTCTGGACTTGGAGATTACCAAAGAAGAAACTAAGTTGGTAACAAAAACACATTTCAAAACGGTAGACAGAAATAGCTACCTACCCTTAGACAGCTGTCATCACACTCCCTGGTTGGAAAATATTCCTAAGGGCCAGTTCCTAAGACTAAGGAGAAACTGCACAAAGACTGACGTATTTTTGGAACAGGCTGATTTTGTCGGCAAGAGATTTGTAGAAAAAGGCTACAAACAAGACTTTATTGAGAAAAAAATTTAAGATGTGGTTGCACTAGATAGAGATACGCTGATCCAGGACTCTACTAGGATTAATTCTTTTGCCGGCAAAGTTCCCCTAATAATGGACTACAATGTACAACATAAGCAAATAGAAGCAATCTGCAAGAAATATTGGCATATTGTAAAAGCCGATCGCCATTTATCATCAATATTGCCAGAAAAACCAATGTTTACATATAGAAGGGCACCTACTTTAAGAGACATGATCGCTAAAAATGTTCTCGACCCACCTGAGAAAAAAAGTTTTTCTTTTTTCAATGAGAAAGGATATTACCCATGTAAAAGATGCTTTACATGTAAACACACAAAAGAGAGCAAAAAGAAAAAGGAAAACTTTAAATCCAGTGTCACAGGAAAAGAATATAAAATCAAAGAGTTTATTTCCTGCGATACTGAAGGGGTCGTGTACCTCCTGGAATGCCCATGCAAAATCCAATATGTTGGCAGAACAAAAAGAAAACTTTGGATAAGACTACGTGAACATACACAAAACATTATTAATGCGTACCCAAAACACAGCCTGTCCCGCCATTATGAGCGTTATCATAATAAGGATCCCTCCTCACTTAAGGTATGGGGCATAGAGAAATACAAACCCCACTGGAGAGGAGATAACAAAATACAAAAAATTAGTCAGGCGGAATCCCGTTGGATACATGAATTGTGTACTTTAACACCGCACGGGCATAACATTGAGTTTGATCTTAATTGTTTTATATCTAATTTTTAGTTTTTTATCCTTCTCCTTTTTACTATGACCTATTTTAGTGTTTTTATATCATAATCATTGCTTTTAGAGGTTTTAGTTATCATTAAGGCCATCTATTCCTACCCACAATTTATGTGGATACATTACTTTATTTGGAAGACCTATATGGATATACATTTTTGTCCCTTGTCAAAGTGATCAGTTATTTTATATTCTATTTTCATCCGTGGTTCCCACCTGATATGATCTTCCTCCCACATTCGGGGATTATCCCAGTGTTATGAAAACATTTTGGACCATTATTCCTGTCTGGATATATATGTGCCATTTAGATATTCCAACTTTGTCATTCCTTCCTTTCACCTATTCCCTAGCCATCCAGCAGGGGGTAGAGGTATACCTATTCCTATTAATCCTTTTGCATTGTGCCTTTTCCACCACTGGAGGGAGTGCATTCCGCTTTTAATTCACTTTAGCCTGATAATATATGTTTGAAAAAATGAACGATCCAGTCATTGTTTTTGAAGCCCCATTAGTAGCGTTGCATATTTAAATGTTTCAGATCTTTTGTCAACTATTTGCCGCCACGGCACTATATAAGTCACCCTCGTACCAGCCGCTCTCCATCCTATGATTAAGTGACGTTTTGTCAGTCACGATACGCGTGAGGACGTGGAGAGCTGCTGGTGACGTCATCCGCTCGCGGCCGCAGAGCGGAGACACAACGACAGACACGCTGTTTACTTTCATCTGTTTGTAAGTGTTTTTTACTTTGTTTTACCTAATAAATCGTAAGATTTTATGCTATGGAGGCTTCCCTTTTGTCATTTGAGAGTCATCTTTAACCCATGAGCCGTGTTATATGGGAGTGGAGCAGCAAGCCGCCGTATTTGGGATTACTAACATAGAGGCTTTATGTAAAGCCCTCCAGAGGTAAGGGGCTGGAACACACTATTCTCCAGACACTGTGGGGAGCCTGAAGGATTCTATACAAGCACGATTGCACGTTCAGCATCAACCACTCAAGTTTTCTTTAATGGATTCATTGGAGCACTATTTGCACTTTATATTGTATATATAGATTTTCACTTTTTTATTTAATTTTATTGATTGAAATATTTCTTAAAGAACATTATTTATTTTTCTGCACGGATTGTGCACTGGACACACTTTTTTAACACTGCACTGCCAGTATTTCATTTGATTTTCTTGTTTGATTGGCACATTTTACATTTTTTAATTATTTTTGTTCATGCTCACTTATGCATGCTACTTTTTTGGATTATTTTGTGGACTATTTTGTATTGCATCATGTTGCACCATGCACTTTTTTGATTGAAGCACTTTTTTGGATGTCACTATCTTTATTGTGATCACTGTTCTTAATGATTTACATTGTGCTGAGATTGGCATAATTGTTGTTTCTTTATCCATTATTATTTACCACTCATCATGACTTACCACATTTGATTTCTAAATGTTGGGTGGTCATTCTTTGGACATTAATTTGAGTGGAACACTTTTAGACCCACAGTCGGTGGTGGATTGACGTTTTTTACCTTCATTTATTCTGGATTGTCACCTTATTTATTTTATTTTATTTATTGGGCAAGCGCTACTACACCCAACCTGTTATTCATTTACTTTGAGTGCGTGAGCATTTTTAGTAGTGGCTGCTGCTTATTAGCTGTTATATATGTTATCTATTGTATTTTAGCTTATTATTACCTTGGTTAGGTTGATTTGCGCATTAGTTCCCCCCCATTTTCATATCCTCATTAATTAACACCACATTTCAATACTAATAATTAAAAACCTGTGTTCAAGATACTCAAATATTAGAGTGATCCCTACACTAACCTCCATTATTATTATCCATATCCTAACTAATAAAGTAATACCACATTACATTTACACAAACAGAGAAAGATTAATCGACAAACCTAAAGTGGGGAAAAAAAGGGGGGAAGAGGAGGGCCCAGGTCAGATTTTACTATAAATATTGTGAAAATACTGCCAAAGTTCTTCCCATTGCTGCCATATTTTTGGCCATGCTTATATTGATGCAATTCATTGCCGAAATATGCTACTACTTGCTACTTGTGTAATTTATACCATAGGGCCCAATTTTTGTCAACATGTTTAGCAGCTGATCATTACTCCAAGGCCCCGATCACACCACTGCGGTGTGTGAGCACACAGGCATTAACGCACATTGTTAATTGTGTGGTGTTCATTTCAATGGGCTGCCTAATAATGCAAAATGCATTAAATAAGGTACACGTTACTACAGTGTAATAAAAATGGCCCATTAGCAATTTATTTGTGGCGATTTTGTAGTATGTACTGTATACAGAGCTGGCCATCAGACCGTGCCTTCGCATTGTTTCTGACAGTAGCCAATTCCTTGGTTGTACAGTTTTTTATGATTTTTTTTGCCATAAACAACACCTTTTATATAGAAAATCAAAGGTTTGCCAAAAAACATATGCAGCAGTATCAGAATAATAAAATCAATACTTTCAGGTAATGTGTATTGCATTTTGAGTGTATTTGAGTATAATGTACTAATTAGGAATGAGTGCTGTTTAATATGTCTTTCTTTAGTATCTGAAACATGGGTACCAGTCAAAACATCTGGCTCACTTCCTGAGGCAAGGTAATAATTATTACTAATTATTATTATTATACAGGATTTATATAGCATCAATGTAATGCCAATGTAATACTTACACCATTTATTGTCATTTGTGTTTTAATGTCACTGTCCATTTAATAATGGTTGTATAAAAATCAGTAACTTTGTTGCTCAGGTTGGGACATGCATTTGCTGCTGTTGGACATCAGATATATATGTTTGGCGGGAGTTCTATGGATGGCATGTTCTATAGTGATGTGCATATGCTGGACACAGGTAAATTTATTTTTTAGTAAAGTCAAAATGATTCAAATGTAATAACAGGGAAATCCACTCTAAATCCTGACTATCGTAAGCCTATCAATAAAAGTTTTAGAGCCGGTTCACACTGGGGCGACTTGCGATCCGACTTCATGTCGCCTCAAGTCGTCCCAAGTCGCGCTGTAGAGAAAAACAATGGAAGTGAATGGGAGCTGTGTTAATACACACGACTCAAGGCGATCCGACTTTAGAAAAGGTTCCTGTACTACTTCAATCCGACTTGTAGGCGATTTGTACCCATTGATTTCAATGGAAGTCGCCTCAGAAGTCGGATCACTGTCTTAACTGAAGCGACTTTCCAGGAAGATAACATACATTTCTCAGGCAAACCTCTCCTGCCCCCCTCCCTCCCCCTCCCTCTCCCAGAGCTGATTGTTGTTTTATTGACCACTGGAAAGTCTCCTGTCCTGGAGACGACTTCAAGTTGTGTTGTAAATCGCCCCAGATCGCTCTGTGGTTCATGTTCAAGTCGTGTCGGAGTCGCCTCTGAAAGTCGCGCTGGAAGTCGTGTAGCCCTAGTGTGAACAGACTCCTCGTCTCAGATAGGCATATATTTCACTAATTATAAAAGCAACAAATGAATTAGATTAACACATCAGAAGTGTTTCTAATGTATTCATTTTTAATTTGAACTAGAATTAAGGTGGCAGGGTACTGTTCTAACCGTGTATATTTGTTTAACAATTGTATTTACCTAGCCTAGTGTGCGCCATACATTGTAATTATCTATACTTGGACTACAGCATTAGTCCCTAGGGTATAAATATGAAGGTCCATATGCAGTAGAATAATAATAGTAGCATGGATATAATCGTTTTGTTTGTAGACAGTTGCATGTTTAATAGACTTTATGACAAACTGATGATTTGCAAGCAAAGCTTTTCATATTTAGATACTAATATTTATTTTTAATTCTCTAATATATTTGGTCTTATTTAGCCACTTTAGTTTGGCAGTGTTGTGATATCAAAGGTGAAACCCCAGCAGGAAGAAAATACCATTCATTTACAGCACACCATGATAAGGTACTGTAATAGGCGCATTTACACAATATTGATTGATAACAACAAATTTGAGTCTTCTGACCAGGATTTACTAGTTTTTATAAAACTGCATGTGTTGAATTTTGGGTGACAACTTTTGTTTTAACCTTATCTGCTTCTGTGTACCACCCCTGGTAATGAAGGGTCATTACTTCATATATTTACAGGAAATGCTAGTGGTAGATTAATAAGCACCCAACCAATATGGCCCTAGAATGTGTATGGCCACCACAGGGACATTATAAACTGCAAAACAACAATAACAAAAAAGAGGCACACCGACCTAGCGCATTACCACAATAAATTCAATACATTTTATTTAAAAATAAAATAACAGTCGTTATACTCACAAACACATGATATCAGTAGGCATGTCTCAACAAGTGAGTGAGTGAGAAACTTATATAGCACTACAAATGCGAACTAAATCGCCTCAAGGCGCTGTAGCCAATATGATCGTCCAACCAAGCTTCAGAAAAGATGGGTCTTAAGTTTTTTCCTGAAGGCTGATGATTTTCCTCCAACCGAATGTCTGCGGGTAGAGTGTTCCATAACTGAGGTCCTTGGACAGCGAGTCGTCGTTCTCCTTTCATTTTGTAGCGAGATTTGGGGATGTGGAGGAGGTTCTGATTTGTTGATCGGAGGACCCGACTTGGGGTGTAGTGTTTTATTTTCTCACATAGGTATTGCGGCGCGATTCCTTGCGTGCATTTGTGGGTGAGGCAGAGGGTCTTGAATGTCACTCGATCCTTTATGGCTAGCCAGTGGAGGGTCCTCATGGCCGTGGAGATTGGTTCCCACGTTTTTTTACCCGCTACCAGTCTGGCTGCCGTGTTCTGGACCACTTGTAGAGGAGCCATCTGGTATTTCGGTAGTCGTAGGTAGAGGGAAAAGTGAAACCAATCACCTTCAGAACTACTGCATTCTACCAGAATCTTTCACTTTCTTGGCTCTGAGGGAGAGGGTTCACCCTTGAAACACGTCAACCAAAACCACAAACGCCTCCCGTTCTTCCCATACTAATGGTAGAATGCAGTAGTTGTGAAGGCGATTTGTTCCACTTGTTGAGAAATTAGTACTTACAGTATATCATGCGTTTGAGAGTATAAAGACTGTTTTTTTTAAAATACATATTGTGGTAATGCGCTAGGTCGGTGCGCACCTCTCTTGTTATTGTTGTTACCCATTGTCCTGAGGGGGCAGCAAGGACGCAGGTGTCAGGGAAGAACTACACTATACACACCTCATAGTTGACTATTTGAGCACAGGAGAATGACTTTCGCATCACAGGGATTTAGACAGACATGGCATAGACCAGCTCAATTATTTTACACAGAGAAACCCTTGAAATAAAGGGGATCCTCACTCCGTAAACAAAAAATGTAAAAGTCAGCAGCTACAAGTACTGTAGCTGCTGACTTTTAAAAAAAAACACACTTACCTGTCCCAGGATCCAGTGATATTTTTACCCGACCCAGCTCTTTGCTGGTCTTTAGGTTTAGGCATCGGTCTAGGCCATGGCCGAAACTCCCGGAAGTAGGGACAGGATTACCTGTCAAAGACAGATATCCGCCTCCCCCCGAAAGGTGCCAAATGTGGCACCGGAGGGGGGAAGGAGACAAAGGAGCGGAAGTTGCACTTTTGGGTGGAACTTCGCTTTAATGGTTAGAAAGAAAGTTTTTGTGTGCTCTGTAAAGTTTCATATGGCAGCATTACATAAATATATTGTGGTTGAAAACATATACCCTTCATTTGCTTTATGCTTTATTTGCTTCCTGAGTTGTAGCAGCCCTGAAGTGAGAATTTGTTCCAAGGGAACAAAAGTGTGAGATTAAGTTTAAAAGCAATTAAAGTATATGCGACTATCTATATAGTAAGTATACCAGTAAACACCTTCCCATCTGTATTACATTTTATATATTGCTGTGTATTGAAGGGGTGTTGAGGGAATATTCCCCCACGAAAATCAGGTCCAGACAATAGACAATAAAACTATGGCAATGGCCTTCAGACATTCTCTCTCTAACTTTATCATTCATTACTGTATTTTTTTATTTAAATTTAACAGGATATTTACCTATTTGGAGGAATCTCAGAGTGTGAAAATGAGACCAAAATGCTAAAATGTGATGTCATGAAATTAAGCCTTGG
This sequence comes from Rana temporaria, assembly GCF_905171775.1. NCBI lineage: Eukaryota > Metazoa > Chordata > Amphibia > Anura > Ranidae > Rana > Rana temporaria. The sequence continues at coordinate 262,708,622 of NC_053489.1, read as the reverse complement.
TAAGAAATGCATTACTAGAAAATTATTAAATGAAATCTGGTATTTAGACACATATTACCAAGACAAGGAAAACTATAAATGTAATTAAGTAAATACATTCCAGGGACATGCATTCCAGGGACATTGAAAATTAAGAAATGAAGCAAAAGATAAAGAACCGTTTGGCAAGCCATTTCACACATGGGGTTTATTTGCTAAAGGCACATCCACTGTGCAGTACAATTGCACTACAAGTGCACTCGGAATTGCAGTCACTGTAGATTTGAAGGGGAAATGCAAGAAAAATAAAAAATAAATGATTTTTTTCTTGTACATTATTGGATGATAGAAATCAGAAGAGCATTTCCCTTCTTAACCAAGATATAAAGATATTGGCCAAAATTCTTGCAACCCGACTTAATCCCATAATAGGTAATTTGATCCACAAGGACCAAACTGGCTTTATCCCTTTCAGACAAATGGGTGACAATACTGTATTCGCTGAGCTACACTTCTGGCACATACAACCCGCTCTCGTCGTATCCCTACCTGTTTCCTCCCGTTAGATATACAAAAAGCTTTTGACTCGCTATCTTGGCCTTATCTTCATACATTTCTCCAGAGTTGGGGATTCAGAGCGAATTTCTTGCATTGGATTGATACCTTCTATCAAAACCCAAAAGCTTATATTTCTTATTCAGGATACCATTCCGACCCCTTTAATATCGAGAGAGGTACCAGGCAGGGATATTCATTACCCCCTCTCCTCTTTGCCCTAGCCATTGAACCCCTAGCACAACTAATTAGATGTAATCCAAACATCAAAGGATTGGAACTTGGGGGTCATTACCACAAATTATGATGATGTCCTGATATTTCTTACTTAGCCCCTGTTATCAGCACCACCTCTCATGGACATTCTTTCCAAATTCGGACAATTATCAGGCCTAACAATAAACTTCCACAAATCCACAGCCCCAAACATTTCTTTATCACCTACTCTCCAAACTCAACTTCTGATGATTCTCTCTCATTTGTCTGGTCGACCTCACATGTTTCTTATCTAGGCATACATTTTACAGCAAATCTATCTGACCTCTACACAGTCTGTTTGCAAACTGTTATTGTAATAATAATGAAAGGTTGCACAAATATAATGACAATGTAATCAATAATAGAAAGTCAGTAGAATAGTACATAGTATATCATTCAGTCAAAGTAATCATCGTTATACTACAGTAAAGGTAATAATAAACAGGTAGCAGTATTTAAATGTATTGCAATCTAGTAATATCTTAAGTGGTATGGGTAGTGATGGTAAAGAAAAGGGGAAGGGAGAGGAGAAGAATATTGAGTATTATGGTACGTTCCAATTCGACCAGAGTTGTAAATATGGAGGTTGTCATTTAAGGTATGATATATTTTCTCAGAAATCTTATAAACTTCCATTCTCTCCTATACTTGTGACCAAAGGATAGTATTAGATTTCCAATTAAGGGCGATCATCCATTGGATCGAGCTGCATAGGGAATAGAATAATCTCATGTGTGAAGTTGGTATATCTGGAATCGTTGCATACAAAAGACAGATTTGTGGAGTAAGAGAGATTTTATGACCATAGGATGGGCTCAAATCTAGATGTTGCTGCACGCCATATTTGGTCTAGAAAAGGGCAGCTCCAAAATGTATGTAATAACGTGCCTTGTTCTGAGCAACCTCTAAAACAATTGGGAGATATTGAGGGGTAAAATGAATGTAATTTGGAGGGTGTGAAATACCACCTCGAAAAGAGCTTTACTGGAGTATCTCTAAATGAGATTGCTTTATTACATTTTTGAAGGTTTTCAGACATGGAGTACCATGAGTCTGCTGAAAAGAAACAATCAAGATCTTTCTCCCAACGGAGCATCGGGTTAGATTTCTCCTGTAAATTAAGTTTGCTAAGGTACTGATATAGTCTGGAAATCATTCCCTTGTCTCTGGAGGATGTTAGACAAATTCTTTCAAATAAAGTATTAGTAGAGTGTGAGGAAAGTGAAAAATGTTGTGAGTAGAAGGATTTAATTAGTTGGTAGTTCATGTATTCTATGGGGGGGAGGTTATATTCTTCCTGTAAAGTATGAAAGGATTTAAAGACCCATTTGGATTGTAGAGAATTTAGTGTGGTAAGATTATTGTCTATCCATAACGTGAACAGGGGTCTGTTGGTAAAGGCCAAGTGGAATCTGGGGTCCCCCAAAAAGTAAGTGAGAGGATATATGGTCGAGGATAGGAGATATGAGTCTTTAATTTTTTGCCAAAGTTGGAATAGATGAGCAACTATCATGTTACGTTTCAGTAGTTTATGGTACAGGACACAGTTGGACCAAGGTAAGCCTTGAAGGTGATAGGGAAGATTTGAGGTGGATTCAAAGTCTTTCCAGGGTATAGGTTAGGGAGGCCTAATCCGCCCTTCGATTGAGGCCTATGCATAAGAACATAACTGTATCTAGGTTTTTTATCTGCCCAAATGAATTTATTAATAGTACGTTGAACAGATTGTAATTTGGTTTTTGATAAGTTGATAGGGAGGGCGCGAAAATAATATAGTAGTTTAGGGATGATATTCATTTTTATTGCACATACCGAGAAAGGAGATGTGGTATGAGGACCATGTTTTAAGGAGAGAACTTAGGTGTGAAAAGATTGGAAGATAATTGGCTTTGTATAATTGATTATGTGAGGATGTGACATTGACTCCTAAGTATCTAATGGAGTGTGGACACCATATAAAGGGGAAATTGAGTCGTAAAAGGTTTTGTGTGTCTATAGGAATATTTATTGGGAGGATTGAGCATTTATTCGTGTTAATCTTTAGGCCAGAAATATTGTGAAAAGAGTTCAGTATCTTTAGAAGAACAGGTATCGATAATTGTGGTTCTGTGAGGAAGACAAGGGCATCATCTGCGTATAGGCTGATTTTGTATTCATTTAATCCATTGGAATAACCTCTGATGTCTGGATTTTTTCTGATGGCAATTGCTAGGGGTTCTATGGCAAGGGCAAATAGGAGCGGAGATAAAGGACATCCCTGTCTCGTGCCTCTACCTAATGGAAAAAATTCAGAATTATTTCCTGGGATTCTAATACGTGTTTGGGGGAAATGATATAGTGCATTGAAGCCTTGTAAAAATTTGCCCGAAATTCCAAATTTGGGAAGAAGAGTGTTGAGTGCCTTGTGTATATCTAGGCTGAGGAAACAAGTTTGGCGAGAATGTAGGTTAGCATCTTGAATGATATTGTTTACTAATCTAATATTATCTACAATTTGTCTACCTGGCATAAAACCTGTCTGGTCTGGGTGAATTAAGGGAGGGATCACTTTTGCCAGTCTATCAGCTAGTAATCTACCAAAATTTTTTGGTAGACCTCTACACAGTCAACTACCCACCTATGCTTTCACAACTTACTAAACTCCTAGCTAATTGGTCTTCTCTACCATTGGCATGGATGGGTAAAATAACAGTGATCAAAATGTCTATCCTCCCTAAACTTTTATACCTCTTTAGCGTACTACCCATAACAATCCCTTCACATTTTCTACGTATTTTACAACGAAAAACCAACCAATTCATTTGGGGCTCACTCAAACCTTGTTTACCTAAACTAACCTTATATTCCCCCCGTATTAGAGGTGATTTTAGTGTGCCAGATTTCACTAAATATTATTAGGCAGCACAACTAGCACAATTACTCAAACATCACGCTACAGGAAATTCCATTATGGGTATCATTGGAGTCAATCGACTGTGACCCTCTTTCTATTGCAAATTTACTATGGGTAACTTCTACACAGCGGAACAAAATCACAAATCCTATTACCAAACACAGCCTTTCCATTTGGGACAGATTGAAAACCAGATTTGGACTCATATCCAAACATAATCCCCTCCTCTCATTATTATGTAACCCTTCTTTCTACCCAGCCTGGTCCTTCCCAAATTCCTTTTCAGTGTGGTCAAATATAGGTTTAATTTGAGTTCATAATTTTTTTAATTCTCAAAAAAATAATACCATTTCCAGACTTATGCCAAACATATTCCCTCCCATCCACAGAAACCTTTCGATATCTCCAAATTTTTTTTGAAACACAACAAACCCACTGACACACAATCATGACTTCACAGTCTTTGAAAATGCTTGCAAATCTGACCCCCATAGACGTGGACTTATTTCTGCCATATATTAAAAAATTACTCTCTCATGTAACCGCTTCTTCTCCAACATACACAAAATAATGGGAAACTGATCTTTATCTTCAACCAAATGAATTAGACTGGTCTCAAATTTGTCAAACAACTAAATCAGCCACGCCAAATATAGAGTTGCTCTCGAAACAAAATAAAAGGTGCTAACTAGATGGTATCTGGTCCCATCCAGAATATCCAAATTTTCCCCCCACTATCCCTCTGACTGTTTTCGAGGCTGTACTACTCTTGGTTCACATGTACATATATGGTGGGAATGTCCCATAGTAATCTCCTTTTGGTCAGAAATCTTCAAAATTCTTTCTACTATGTTCAATATAACCCTTAAACCCGATCCCTCAGTAGCACTTCTAAACAAAAAAACACAAATCATAACACACCACCAATTTAAATTACTTCTTTTTATAACCACGGCAGCTAAACAAACTGTAGCAAAAGCGTGTAAATTGAACTCTTTCTCCCTAGAGTCCGTCAAACAAAGAGTCACACAATGTATGATACATGCTAAAACTGAAGCTATACTACTAGATAGAGTTTCTAATTTTGAATCCTTATGGAGACCTTGGATCAAACACTATTTACCCCCTGGTTTTGACTGTTAACTAATTTCTCCCTGAGAGATTATAATATCCAACCCGCTACTATGATTACCTTCACCTGATTCTCTAACCATTGGTCCCCCTGGACATTTCCTTCTCTCTCCCTTCTATGCCCTATCCCCTCTATTAGGCCCCGTACACACGATAGAATCCATCCGCTGAAAAATCCCAGCAAATGGGTTTCAGCGGATAGATCCTATGGTGTGTACACTCCAGCGGATCTGTTTCCGCGGATATTTCTCCCCTGGGATGGATTCCAGCAGATCGAATATTTGCCGACATGCCAAACAAATCCATCTGCTGGAATCCATCCCAACGGATGGATCCGCTGGTCTGTATAGACTCACCGGATCCATCCGTCCGAAGGGATCCCCCGCATGCGTCGTAATGATTCGACGCATGCGTGGAATTCCTTATTAGACAGTGTCGCGCACGTCGCCGCGTCATAATCGCGGCGACGGCGCGACACGTCATTGCCAGAGGATTTCGGCGTGGATTTCAATGCGATGGTGTGTACACGCCATCGCATAGAAATCCGCGGAAATCCTTGAGAGGATTTATCCGTGGAAACGGTCCGCTGGACCGTATCCGCGGATAAATCCTCCCGTGTGTATGGGGCCTTAGGTTTATTTTTGTTAATTGTCTGATATACTAACTGTAATACAAGATGCTTTAAATGGTTGGGATTTTTGACCTTTGCACCAAATAAAGCCAAGCCAAGCCAAGGGAAGGAACTTGGCCCTGGTTTAGCCTAATTTATTCCCCCAGCTATTCTACAACACATTAACTTTATATTACTTTATAGCTTCATTCAATTCTATTCTCTTCACAGATGACATAATTATATTATATTATTTCAATAAACTTTATTTCTAAATTTCTTTTTGTCAAATAGCTGCCATGAAGCTATGATTAAGACACTTCATGTTACATAGTCTTATCCTACAATCCGCTAAGTTATCTATTTTCCTTTACATTTATAAGAGGTACTTTCCTGAATGATTACGCCTTTTTCTACTATACTATTGTACATGTTCTGTTAATGGAATATCTATTTCTATTATATTATTGTACATGCTATGTTAATGGAATTTTGTTGATAATTATAAAATTCAATAAAATATTTGAAACAGAGAAATCAGAAGAGCTTCCCCTCATTTCCAATCTTCCCCTCTGTTCTATAGTGCATATACTTCCAAGTGCACTTGCAGTGCAATTATAGTGCACAGTGGATTTGCCTTTAGTAAATCAACCCCTCAGTGTGGAGTTTTTCTACTCTGAAAGAACGGCAGTCACCACTAGAACACACAAAAAACAATTGTTTTCAATGTGTCCTATTTGCGTTGCAACACAGCCTGGATCTCAGCACTGTCACACTTTAAATGACAATTGCGCAGTCATGCAACACTGTAACCATATGACATAGGTGACACTGATAAAGAGGCACTGATAAACACTGATTGTAAGCCCCGCTGTAGCCGTCCTTTTGGCTATAGCAGACGGGAAGTGGTTAAAGCAGATATGCTGCATTTTATCACAGCGCCTTGTTCTGCTTAACAGCGACATTAATGAAGTGTCATGTTTGTGCACTTTCAATAAAGTTTGTGCAAAAGCAAAAAAAGTGGAACTGTGTGATGCATTAAATTTTGCATCACACCACCAGCTCACTGCAACTAATACGAACAGCTGACGCACAATAAACAGCTGTGGCTTAGTGTGTGACAGGTACCCCATTCAGTTTTTATGAACCCCAAAAGAAAAACAGACTGGCTAGGATTATGTGGTGTTAAAGTGTAACTATGATCAAAATAAAATAAATTACATATATATTAGCGGTTTGTCCAATGCATTCACCTGGTAGTCCTCTATTAAACATAGTTTTATGACCTGTTGATCCTACCAGTAGATCTGTTATTTTTCCACATCCTGTGACAGGGTAGACCTAGATGAACATCTATTTTTAAATGGACTTTAAGACAAACTAAACTCTGACACCAGATAACACCTTTTAAGCATTTGCAACAGCTTTTTTATTTTGGAAAAAAAAAAAGGTTTAGCCACATGAACACAGGCTGATCATTGTAAGCACCCCCTTCCCATAAAACTGTTTGTGACATCCCCAGATGGCGTGTTGGCTTGGTATTTTACATTAAGTAATAAAAAAACAGATCTAGTGGCAGGATTAATAGGTAATACAATTATATTGGGGGGTGTTTGAAAAATAAGGCCTGCTGTTTTGAAGCCAGTAACATACTGATGTGCTAATATTTTATTTGCCTATAGTCCCACTTTAAAAAATTAGATTAACTGATGTTTGTATCGGATCCTCTGGATCATATATAGCACCAGTGGGCATAAGTGATATGATTCTTCAAAGTTCAGAGAGATACTCTTTCCAGGAATTCCAATTTCTTACTACAAACTGTTGTACTAGTCTGTCCCTATAAATAGACATAAACATATATTTTATGATTCCAATATGTCTGGGATAAACAAGTCTATCCTTAGATAAAGCTTTTATAAGTAAAATAACTCTAATGCCCTATACACACAATAGGATTTTCAGTAATAAAAAGTTGGATGTAAGCTTTTGGTCAGATATTCCAACATTTTCTGTCAGAATTTCCGCCAGCAATAGATTGAGAACAGGTTCTCTATTTTCCAGATGGAAAAAGTTCTTGTCGGAAATTCTGCTCGTCTGTATGCAATTCCGACACGCAAAAAAACACACATGCTCAGAATCAAGCAGAAGAGCCGAACTGCCTATTGAACGTCATTGATCTCGGCTCGTCGTACGTCTTGTACGTTACCGTGTTCTTGATGGTCAGAATTTCAGTCAACATTTGTGTGACCGTGTGTATGCAACACAAGTTTAAGCTAACATTCCGTCAGAAAAAAATCACGGTTTTCTTGTCAGAATTTCCAATTGTGTGTACGGGGCATTATGGTTTCTAGCATCATTATTCCATCTTTGCAGCAGATCCTGCTCCAGAAATGGCAAGCGCTTACATCATTATGATGTTCAATAACATGTAGAGATTAGCCAGTGCCTACCAGAAAATGATACTCAAACAACAGTTATCAAACAGTATATAATGTCACTAAAGCACAGAACACAGTGATAGAGACATTTGTTTTAGCTATGAGAGTCCTGGCAGTAACACATTAAGAATTCATGTAGTACTGTTTACTAAGATGTTGCTATGAACACAATTCTAATCTTTCTTAGAAATGTTTAAGCCCTACTGAATAGTCAGAATCGGTAGAAGCTTCTCTCCCAGAATACTGCAGCTTGGTTGTAATTACTTCTGTTCATTATACTACTAAATAATGCAAAATATAATGGCTTAAGTAAGACAATGAGATGTTGCTGTTTATAGCATTCATAATTTTTTACTATAGCTGTTCCATTCGATCAGACTCCTTTGTAATTATAACTTCTATCATATATTTACAGAGCTATTATTATGTCTGATGAACGTGTGGTTGGAGGTAGATCAGTTGTTTGCAAAGATAACAGACATAATTGCAGTAATTGTTAGGGCAATTCAATTTATGGCAAATATATGAATCCACATACCAGCCCATGGTAGGTCAAGAGGCCTTCTGGCATACATGAGCACGTCTGTAAAGGTCGGAAGGGCACAGTTAAATAAAATAGTTGCTCAGAGGCAGGAAGGTACCGTTGTACCTTATAGGGAAACGTGCTAGGGGTCCTATGCTTTTGACATCTGTGCAAGGCGCATAACTTAAATCCCAACTCCGGGCACAAAAAACTGAATTTAGTCAGTTATATATTTAATTTTCTAAAAAGCCATGCTGACTTTCTTATACATTAGGCAAATTGTGTTTACATGCAGGGGGAATTACTGCTGTACATTTGACCAGCCTAGGTCTAAGTGCTTAAGGTCTTTTAGAACGCAGCACCACAGTCGTGTCTTCGTCTCCATCATCTTCTGGCCATTCCCAATGCAAAACCTTGGGAAGTGTTTTTTTGTGAATGGCCAGGAGGAGAGGAGGCCCAGTGCTGGAACAGAGGAAAAGCGAGTGTGGCATTACCCTCCTTTTACCTAAGAGTATGGAGACAGATGGCATTTGTACAGTAGCTAACTAGATTGATCATTGCACAGTGTTAGGCCCAGATTCTCAAAGGAGATACGACGGCGCATCTCCAGATACGCCGGTGTATCTCTGAGTCTGGGCGGTCGTATCTATGCGCCTGATTCTTAGAATCAGTTACGCATAGATTTCTATTAGATCCGACCGGCGTAAGTCTGTTACGCCGTCTGATCTTAACTGCATATTTACGCTGGCCGTTAGGGGCGTGTATGCTGATTTCCGCCTAAAAATATGTAAATCAGCTAGATACGCGAATTCACGGACGTACGCCCGGCCGACGCAGTACAGATACGCCGTTTACGTTAGGCTTATCCCGGCGTAAAGTTACCCCTGCTATATGAGGCGTACATGCGGCGTACCAATGTTAAGTATGGACTTTCGTTCCCGCATCGAATTTTGAAAATTTGACGTCGTTTGTGTAAGTTGTCCGTGAATGGGGCTGGACGTCATTTACGTTCACGTCAAAACCAATACGTCCTTGCGGCGTACTTTGGAGCAATGCACACTGGGATATTCCATGAACGGCGCATGCGCCGTTCGTGAAAAACATCAATCACGTCGGGTCACAAGTTATTTACATAAAACACGCCCCCCTGTTCCACATTTGAATTAGGCGGGCTTACGCCGGCCTATTTACGCTACGCCGCTGCAACTTACGGAGCAAGTGCTTTGAGAATACAGCACTTGCCCGTCTTGCGGAGGCGTAGCGTAAATAGGATACGCTACGCCGGAACAAAGATACGCCGATCTACGAGAATCTGGGCCTTAATCTGCAAATTTCTTGTTTCTGAATGCAGTGTTGTAAATTGTAATTGGTTTAGACTAGATTCTGTGGAAGAAGGTATTGGCAAAGAAAGGCATTTAGAAGTTTGTCATAGGTAATGAAGAAGGGTGACTCTTTGAAACTATGCATTAAAGCAGAAATAAATCCATCAATTTAACAGTTCAAAAAATAATTACATTCTTGGCATGTGCATATAACTGTCACATTGCTTGTGCTCTCAACCAAACTGTTAACGTACAATTGTTAGGTGAAGGCAGGATAGGCTTCTCTGAAAAAATTGGTTTCCAGGCATCGTCTAAAAGCAAATCGAGTAGGAGATAATCGGACAGATTGGGGTAGGGAGTTTCATAAGATGGGAGGGGCTCCAGAAAAATCCTTTTGGCGAGAATGGCAGGAGGTGGCAAGGGAAATGTATAGACCATCAACTTGATTATATCGGTCCGATTTACAACACCAGTATCTACTTCCATTATATTAAAGGACAGCTTGTGCAAATGTTCCACTGAAATTTGCTTGAGAAATGCCACCTCAAAGCCTGAATTTATATGTAAGCCTGAGAAAAAAAATAAAATATATATATATATATATATATATATATATATATATATATATATATATATATATATATATATCAGATGTAACAACACACCCCTCCACAAGATAGTCTGGTCAAAGGCTGGGAAATGGGACTTGTCTAAAATAAATTGGGAGTGGAAAAATGGAGTGTATCACCTAACTACAGGAGATAAGAGTAAAGTCACCAACCTTGCTGGCAGACCTGTATAAATCTCAGGACTGGATAAACAAAATTAGAACATTTGGCGGGTTAAAAGAGTGCCCATATATTATTTATTTTAGATACTGTCAGGGATCAGCAGCTAGGGAGACCAGACACGTAGCTACACAAGGGAACCGAGACCAAACAAAGGATATATATATATATATATATATATATATATATATATATATATATATATATATATATATATATATATATATATATATATATATATATATATATATATTAAAATTATATTTATTTACCATAACACTGCAAACACAGCACATAGTAAACGTGAACATAAACAAACCCCAAAAGACAAATAACAAAGGAACCCAACTTTTACCGTTATACAAAAATCTAAAGGACAAGGGTACAGGGAATGCAAGGTTGCAAGGAAGGGGGATCTGAACAGGGTACACGAATAGAAGCAAGGCAGGAGGAGGCAGGAACAAGGCAGAGAGGTACAGACTGAATCAAGCTAGGCAGCAGGCACAGACAACAAGGAAGGGACCAGAATCGTGATGCGCCGGGGGAAGGGAGGGGAAGCCTTAAGTAGCCCCCAGACAGCTGAACATTAATTAGCCATTAATGGCTCCTGGGAGACACCTGCTGGTGGACATTCCTAGAGGGCGCTCTGCACTGTACCTGTCCCTTTAACAAAGGGGACCCCCATATTCCGGCCCCCCCTATGTGAATTGGTAAGGGGTACATTGTGAGGGCGAAGTCCTTTATTAAAAATCAAAACAACATTCCAGCGTTGTAATCCATTCTCTATGTCCCGCGGTGATCCATTCTCCAGCGATGCTCCAGTCTCCGCCCCGTGACATCAGCCCACGTCATTGGGTAACTCCCAGCTTTCTCCGGAAAGTGAGGGTTACCCAAAAATTGTGGGCAGGTGACCCCGCCCATGACGTGACAGGGCGGGGTCATGCGCCCACATCATTGGGTAACGCCTGCTTGCCAGAGAAAGCCAGGGGTTACCCAATGACATGGATGGGTGACCCCGCCCCCTCTTACGCGTCATGGGGGTTTCGTGTGGAGTGGAGGCTGGAGCATCGCTGGAAAATGGATCACCGTGGGACATAGAGAATGGATTACATCACTGGAATGTTTTTTTTTGTAATAAAGGACTTCTCCCAACTGTGTCTGTTTTAAAAAATGTTGACACTTTCTTTTGTGAAATGGTAGGGGTACAATGTACCCTGTTACCAATTCACATGGGGGGGCGGAATCTGGAATCTGGGGGTCCCCTTTGTCGACTTGAACATCGTATGTTCGACCGTTCGTCGAATACGAACATTATGGGCCAAATTCGAGTGGCGTGTCACGGTCCATAATTCACTGCGGCATTGCACTATGACCCGCATGCTTTGGCCAATCACAGCGTGCAAAAAACGGAGAGACATAATTGGCCAAAGCCAGGGTCGCTTTGGCCAATTATGGCTCAGGGGGTTTAGTACACGCCCCACACTATATAAGGCCGCCTGGAAGTCGGCCTTGTGTAGTGTGTTGCGGTGGTTAAGACAGAGAGAGAGTGTCATTTTTTTGAGTTAGATAGAGCAGGCAGGCAGGCAGGTGAGTCAGTTACAGTTACAGTGTGTAGAGGATATATATATGCATCCCAGGTGTTGTATATATATTTATACACTGTATTGAGTTTAGCTAGATCCGCTCTTCCTAATATACTGACAGGCAGGCAGATGATTGTGCTAGCTGCAGTATTTTCACTTGGTGTACTGTGTCCTCTCCACAGTGTGCACCTAAAGCTACGTGAATACAATTGCTGTTGTTCTCATATTAATACCACAGGCAGTGGCTGATCAGCAAGTATTTTCACTTGGTGTACTGTGTCCTCTGCACAGTATGCACCTAAAGCCACGTGAATACAATTGCTGTTGTTGTCATATTAATACCACAGGCAGTGGCTGATCAGCAAGTACTGTATTTATCCACGTATAAAACGCACCCTACTTTAGGGCCCCTTTCACATGTGTGGACCGTATGTCCGCATTTTCATCCATCCGTTGCGGATGAAAACGGGACATACATTGGTCGCTATGTGATTGCGGGTGTCAGCGGATGACTATCCGCTGACACCCGTAATCACCCGCCTCTGCAAAGATCCGATTTTTCGGACGGAAGAAAATCATATTATTCTTCCGTCTGGCGGATCGGATCGGGTGAACATGGACATACGGTCCGTATTCATCCGATCCCCCCATAGGGGAAAGCGGAGGAAAGACAGGGCGGTCCCTGCACAGTGTGCGGGGACCGCCCTGTCAGCCGACGGCTCAGCGGGGATTTTAGGGAGGATCCCCCCTGAGCTTGACGGACACACAGAGGCGGATTATTACTGATCCGCCCCGTGTGAAAGGGCCCTAAGAGGGAAGTTTAAGGAAAAAATGTTTTCACAGCCCCCCCATCCATTATACATTCCCCCTATCCAGTACACATCCCCCCTGTCCATTATACATCCCCCCATCCATTATACAGCCCCCCTCCCCAGTATACAGCCCCTGTCCATTATACATCCCCCCAATCCAGTACACAGCCCCTCATCCAGTACACATCCCCCTATCCAGTACACAGCCCCCCATCCACTAAACATTCGCCCACATCCACTATAAATCCCCCCATCCAGTACACAGCCTCCCCATCCAGTACACATCCCCCATTCATTATACAGCCCCCATCCATTATACATTCCCCCATCCAGTACACATCCACACTGCACTCCCATGAGACCCCCAGGCTCCTGGGACAGTGCTGCCATCATTCTCTACAGTTAAGTAAAAAAAAGTCACTGTCAGCCCCTCCCACACTGCTCCTCCTGTGTCACTCCTATTGCAAACTGAAGCTTCCATCTACCTCAATAGCTCAGTTTTTTCCACTGACCTGGTCACATGACTGCTCTCCTCTGATGTTACACAGTAGGTCATGTGACTGCTCTCCTCCTCCAATCAAAGCTACACTCAGAGGAGGAGAAGGAAGAGAGCAGCCAGAAAAAACTGAGCTATTTAAAAGCTTTGTTTTACAATGACACTGACACAGGAGGAGCGGTGTAGAAGGGGTTGGCAAGTGACTTTTTTTTTCTCAACTTCAGACTTTGCAGGGAGCATTGTTCCAGGGCCAGGGGATGCGGGACAGCCAGCCTGACACCCCCCAATGGGTGGCTCCTGGGGGGGACTGCCCGATCCCCGCCCCCTATTGGTGAAACATGATATCGGCGTATAACACGCAGACACTGTTTACCCTCTATTTTCAGAGGAAAAAAGTGTGTGTTATACGCAGATAAATGCGGTATTTTCACTTGGTGTACTGTGTCCTCTGCACAGTGTGAACCTAAAGCCACGTGAATACAATTGCTGTTGTTGTCATATTAATACCACAGGCAGTGGCTGATCAGCAAGTATTTTCACTTGGTGTACTGTGTCCTCTGCACAGTGTGCACCTAAAGCTACATGAATACATTTGCTGGTGTTCTCATATTAATACCACAGAATATTAGCTCCAACTCGAGTATCTGTGAGGGGTTGCAGTGTTGTGGCACCAACACCAGTGTCTAAGGCCCAATTTTCCTGCCCCTGTTGAACAGGGGTGTGTAATTATAATTTTTGATGCAATACTTTTCAGCAGGGCTCATTAGTGCGGTCCAACTAGAGTGTCTGTGAGGAGTTGCTGTGTTGTGGAACCAGTGCCTAAGGCCCAATTTTTCTGCCCCTGTTCAACAGGGGCATGTAATTACATTTCTTGATCTAATATTTCACAGCAGGGCCCATTCCTGCGTCCACCAAGAGTAACTGTGAGGACTTACAGTGTTGTGGCACCAGCACCAAAGGCCCAATTTTTCTACCACTGTTCAACAATGGCATGTAATTACAATTCTTGATATAATAGTTCACAGCAGGGCGTTCCAGCGCCCACCAAGACTAACTGTGAGGGCTTACAGTGTTGTGGCAACACCTAGGGCCCAAATTTATGCAGAGTATATACGGCAGGCCCCTACTTTCAAACATCCAACTTACAAACGACTCCTACTTGCAAACGGAACAAGATAACAGGAAGTGAGAGGAAATCTACTCATAGGAAGGACAATTCTCTTCTGTAAGAGGTGTCTCCTGTCCACTGATGCTTTATCACCAATCCTTGTTTCACTAAAAAAAAACAAATTTTCAAAAAAACATTTGTCATTGGGACAGAAAGTGAGGTGCAATCTTCTGCGCAGACAGCAACACAAATGTTACAGGGGTGATAACCCTTCTGTATGTTTTCCAAAAAGCTTAAAAATAGATTTTTGGACTGGAGCTACACTTTAAAAAAGTACCAGTTCATTTCTTGTGAAAAAAAAAAAAAGTACCAGTTCAAAATTACAAACAGATTCTACTTAACAACACACCTACAGTCCCTGTCTTGTTTGCACCGCCTGTATACTGCTGTTCAAAGTATATAGGGCCAAAGGGGCTGGTAATGACCTGGGGGGAGGGGGGAACTCCATGCTTTTTTTCTCAATGATTTTCATCCATATTGCAGGGACCAGACATTACATTAAAGTCGCAAGCAGTGCCACTTCACAGGCATACTATAGACACTCAGCAGGTATGACATTTAAAGCAAAAAATAATTCACTTTAAGCATCATTAAAATCACTGCTCCCGAAAAAACTTCAGTTTTTAAAACTTTTTTTCCATTGATACATGTTCCCTGGGGCAAGACCCGGGTCCCCAAACCCGTTTTACGACAATAACTTGCATATTAGCCTTTAAAATTAGCACTTTTGATTTTAAACGTTCCAGTCCCATAGACTTCAATGGGGTTCTAAAGTTCACACGAACGTTCAGTGCGTTCGAAGGTTCTGGTGCGAACCGAACGGGGGGGTGTTCGGCTCATTCCTAGCCCAGAGCAGGATAGTGCTACCAGCAGGTGAACTTAATCCTAACAGATACAGTATGCATTTAGATTTGCATGCAGTATAGACATAAAACTATTAAGAAGAACATTATTAGTAAGGTTACATAATATAACATTTATGATGGACTGTGCTCCTTGAACAAATGTGATTGTCTACCGTACAGTATTACTAATTTATGTTTAAAGCTAGGCAAAGACTGCTATTATTAGAGGAATAGATGTAGTATGTTAGCTTCACTAAAGCGATATTATAAAATTGGATGTCAATTTAACTTCATTATAGTTTTATGGCTTCTGCTTTAAGTATAATTTTAATAGTAAAACTTCTATTTCAGCATGGAAAGTGCAATTGTTTGCCCCCCATAAACAGGGAAATTGACATTGTACAGCATATATATGTATTGCACATAATCTGATTTCCCCTATGGCTAGAATATTGGACTATTTGAACATATGGGAAAAACATTTTTTTTTTGCAGCAAAGATGAAATGGAAAACACCACTCTATTTTGGGATTCCACCAGCATGCAGATATAAGCATACTTCTTTTGTTCTGCAAAGCCATGTAAGTAATTGCATGCAGTTTATGGTGTCAGATACAGCGGACATTATTTTTATTTAATGCTTGCTTTTTAAAATGTATCTATCTATCATAACAATTCAGCTATGCTGCATGATTCCTTATAGCAGACCATTTGAACGTTACAGCTCCCTGAAGAACAACAGCCTGGGTACTGTTGGAATCCCTTCTTCTATCTTTATTTTACTTTGTTAAATGCGCTCTGCTTTTGTAGCTCTTACATCCTATACTTATTGTAAAAGAAAAATAAAGGTAAAAAAATGTAGTATACCCCCCTTCTTAGTTTCAGCCTGATATAGAGTTTGTATGTTCAAAATAATAATATAAAAGATTGAATAGTTTAGGAGGGAGAAGTGATAAATAGTAGTTTGGTATTTCAAATATTACCTTAAAAGTTAAAGTGATAAAAATAATGGCTGCCTGCAATCTGGAAGGGTTCATTAGTAATAAAGGTGGTGGGTTGGTTCAGTATTTGACTTTAATCTGCCCCTTTGCCCAAAAGTGTGTGAATGCAAAAAAATTAAAATAATTCTAGGCCCATTATTCCCTGTTAACTCTAAATTGAAAACCTATAAAGGCTTTTTTTAAGTGTTGCATACGACACATTAGCTAGAATAGTGTTTCGCCATTTCATAGGTCTTCACAATTCTTTTTTTTTTAAAGGTAAAGGTCTTCAAAATTCTAATGCCGCATACACACGATCATTTTTCGGCATGTAAAAAACAACATTTAAAAAAAAAAATGTCATTTAAAACGATTGTGTGTGGGCTTCACGTAATTTTTCGGGTTCTGAAAAACATCAACATTTTTTTTCGAACATGCTGCATTTTTTAACGACGTTTTAAACAATGTTGTTTTTCGAGTTGTAAAAAATGATCGTGTGTGGGCTTAAACTACGTGAAAAACCTGCACATGCTCAGAAGCAAGTTATGAGACGGGAGCGCTCGTTCTGGTAAAACTACCGCTCGTAATTGGAGTAAGCACATTCATCACGCTGTAACAGACAGAAAGCGTGAATCATCTTTTACTAACACAAAATCAGCTAAAGCAGCCAAAAGGGTGCCGCCATCCGAATGGAACTTCCCCTTTTTAGTGCCGTCGTACGTGTTGTACGTCACTGAGCTTTGCTAGAGCATTTTTTTTAACGATCGTGTGTGGGCAACGTCGTTTTAATGATGAAGTTGGAAAAAACTTCGTTTTTTTCTAGAGGCTGAAAAATGTTGTTTTTTACAAGCCGAAAAATGATTGTGTGTACGCGGCATAAGACTTGACATATCTGTTGTTAATTCATGTGACGCAACCCTATCTTTTATATTTTACCTAAAATAATGGGTATTGTTTGTGTAGCGATACCCCCAGAAGGAGCTGCTTTTGCTTGTTTAGTCTGTTACTCTGCCTCTCAACCCTATTAACACCCTCAGCCCCCTCTGGCACACCTGGAAATAGTGTAAGTGCAACAACCAATGAGAAACACACACGTTATGATAAAACACAGAAATTGTCTTATTTATTTCTGTGAAATAATAACAGACAGTAACAGTATATATTCAAGTAATCAACTAAAGAGCAATAACCGAGATTTAAAGCGGAGTTCCGGGCATAATTTAAAAAAAAAATTCGCAAGCTAAAATGAATCACATTAAATAGTCCCTAAAACATATTATTAGCTCCCCAATCATTCCAGAAATCATTGCAAACACTTGCCTTATATCTTCCAGCTCATGTTGTGGCCGTATCCATCATATGTGTGGGCATGTGAAGCCCAATTCCTTTTTCTTCCTGGTTTTTAGGGAGAGGTGCATGCTGAGCGATTTTTAGGCACAGTAATGCCCAGAGACTCCTGGGAAATGAGTGTCATCATTTCCCAGGAGGCAATGGGGTCTTAGGACAGGAAGTTGAACCACCTAGAACCAGGAACTAGGCAGATTATGAATTCTGCCTAGTAACAGTCAGATAGAAGTGAGTAAATTTGTATTTATTTTTTTACATTAAAGGCAAGCTGTTAAAAGAAAGTTAATTTTTAGGGTGGAACTCCGCTTTAAGAGCAATATAGCTTTTAATCCTATATTCAATCTGCTTTCAGGGGATTCCAAACCTGAGAATAACCCCAAGAGCAGAGGCACACTTAAATGGTAAATAAAACACAATATGACACTTTAAATTAGTTACCTTTACTCAGGTTGGCTCTATGAGTCCAGCCAGGAAGAGAGCAGAGGAATGACCCTCTTATGCCAGGCCTCTCCCTTCTGTTCCCTGACACCACATGCCCAACTTTAAAAAAAAAAATTGATGTCACAATGTACAGTATAAGATTTCCTATCATCTGTGCCCAGTCTTGCCACACATAGTTAATCCAGCTCTGAGCAATCATCTTTTATTGTTCAGTGAAATACAACAGACTTCCAGATAAAAACCAAAGTCCTTGCTTCTGAAAACAAAGGGACAAATCCTCAGCCAGCGGGCGTAACATAATTTTTCCTACTTAAGTTACACCGCCGCAAAATTTCTACCTAAGTGCCCGATCCACAAAGCACTTACCTAGAAATTTTAAACGGTGTAACTTAAATCCGGCCGGCGCAAGGCGGGCGATTCCCATTTAAATGAGGCGCACTCCAGCGCCGCCCGTACTGCGCATGCTCGTGACGTAATTTTCCCGACGTGCATAGCGCGAAATTACGTTACGCCAGGCTTTGTGGATCGCGACGGGACAATAAAGTTGCGTCGGGTAAAAAAAAAGATACGGCGCCAAAAAAAATTTTTTAAATAAAAAAAAAATCGCGTCGCTAGCAAGAAAGGTCTGTTTTTACAAGGTGTAAACAGTTTACACCTTGTAAAAGCAGCCCTAATTTTGCGTTTGCAAAATAAAACTTACGGAGAAAAAACGAAGCTGAAAAGCTTCGTGGATCTCCGTAAGTCCTAATTTGCATACCCGAGGCGGCATTTCGACGTGAAATGCCCCCAGCGGCGGATGCGGTACTGCATCCTAAGATCCGACAGTGTAATTCAATTACACATGTCGGATCTTCGTCCTAACTATGGGAAACTGATTCTGTGGATCAGTTCCATAGTTAGGACCAGGGATACGACGGAGTAAAAGCAGTTACTCCGTCGTATCTCTTTTGAGGATTTGGCCCAAAGTGCACAATTCACATCCCCTCCCCTGTGTTTTGCTTAAATGTTTTCAAAATATGGGGTGAGTCACAGTTCAGTGTCATGAGAAAATGCAACAGCCATCAGAATATACATAGAGCTGGAGGGAAGAGGGGAGGGGGGTGTGAATTGAGCACTTTTTACAGAAGCTGTGTATGTCTGCAAGCAGTGCACGATATATGTAAATAACCTGTCACTCAAGCAAGGACTTTGGTTTTTATCTAGAAGTCTGTTTTATTTCCCTGAACAATAAAAAGAGGATTGCTCAGAGCTGGATTTACTATGTGTGGCAAGACTGGGCACAGATGATAGGAAATCTTATTCTCTACAGTGTGACATCAAAAAACATCCACTTTAACTTCCTAGATAAGCTGTCCCACACACACACACTGCATATGCAAAACCCGGAATATGTGTGTGCATCCATTAGGCACTAGTAGCTTCAGTCCTTTTGAAGAAAAAATACAACTTTGTGTCTTCAGCTAGCGACTTTAGTTGGTGCACTTAAACTCCTGGATAGCAGGGCCAAACAACACAACTGGCCCAGATTATCAAGTGAAGCAGGCAGGATTTTTCTCAGCAAGGTGAAAAGACAATAGTGACTGTATACAGTGTCACCAGAAATGGATGGCCTTATCCTTTATCCCTGTTGCACTACAAGTGTCAGCAAGATGACTACCAGAAATTATGTCTGTATACAGTGTTTATTTAACTCCTTCTGTGGTGCAGTGTCCTCGTTTCCTGCAAATGGGCAAAAGCCCCCTCACCAAATCCTGCGGTCAAGGCCCAAAAAAAAAAATACTGGAACAGCAGGCTCCCCTGGCGGCCCAACTGATCACCTTACACTGGAACGCTTCATCATCAATGCAGGCTTGATGTCCCAACTGGTGGAGGAGGCCTGAATTCCGCAGTGAAATCACCTGCGAGACAGCATTTCTCCCTCAGGTCTGATCTCTTCCTCCATCTCGTGCTGACTGAATTCTCCTCAGGAAATCATAAAGGAGTCTTCCCTTTCCTGCCAGCAGAGCATGCTTGAATTTGTAGTCTGACCCTTTCAAAGTCAGTGAGGCCGCTCTGTCCTTTGCAGCTGCTTCTTGCAGTACTGATCGGCTGCTGTAATTGTGCCTTTAATTGGCTCCTCTCCTGCCAACAGGAGCACATGGGAGGAAGGCAGTTGCCTGTGTTAACATGCAGTCAGTGAAGAAAAAAAGGGAGGGGGGACCCCCCTCTCTCAGAAGCTGACAGGCAGCTCTCCCTCTGTGAAAAGCTTGTGTACTCGCGATGGCCAGCTTGGCGGGGTCACGGGAGAAATGAGACACCCGCTACATTTTTGTGCACTAAAATTATTTGAATGTATTTTTTTCATGAAGATATAGATTTATTAAATAGTTACACAAATATTGTGCATTGTAACAAGTTTAAACTACTGCAATTTTATGCTACGGCACCAATGCTTTAAGAAAATATATAATTGTTTGGTGGTTTTAGGAAGCTAGTAAACAATGCAGATTTTTATCAAAAAATGTATAGAAATTGCTCCAATCAAAAAAATGGTAATTCTTTCTTTGCATTATTGCCTTGAAAATATTTAACCACTTGTGGACCGCCTAATGCCGATATATGTCATCAGAATGGCACAGGCACATACAGGTACGTTGCCCTTTAAGTGCCCAGCAGTGGGTCGCGCGCACAAAGCTGGCGGAGCGCTCGTGACCCAGTCTGAAGCTCGGTGACCACGCCCGCGGGACCCGATCACCGCCGGTGTCCCGTGATCGGGTCACAGGAGCTGAAGAACGGGGAGAGGTGAATGTCTTCTCTGTGGCTTGTCACTGATCGTCTGTTCCCTGATATAGAGAACGACGATCAGTGACATCATAGGTCCAGCCACGCCCCCTACAGTAAGAATCACTCCCTTAGGGCACACTTAACCCCTTAGCGCCCCCTAGTGGTTAACCCCTTCACTGCCATTGTAATTTTCACAGTAATCAGTGCATTTTTATAGCACTTTTCGCTGTGAAAATGACAATGGTCCCAAAAATGTGTCAAAAGTGTCCGATGTGTCCGCCATAATGTCGCAGTCATGAAAAAAATTGCTGGTCGCCTGCATTACTAGTAAAAAAAAAAATATTAATAAAAATGCCATAAAACTATCCCCTATTTTGTAAACGCTATAACTTTTGCGAAACCAACCAATAAACGCTTTTTTTTTTTTTTTTTACCAAAAATATGTAGAAGAATGGTATCGGCCTAAACTGAGGAAATTTTTTTTTTTTAATATATTTTTTGGGGATATGTATTATAGCAAAAAATATTGTCGCTCTATTTTTGTATATAGCGAAAAAAATAAAAAAAATAAAGCTCTATTTGTGGGGGGAAAAAGGACGCCAATTTTGTTTGGGAGCCACGTCGCACGACCGCGCAATTGTCTTTTAAAGCGACGCAGTGCCGAATTGCAAAAAGGGACCAGGTCCTTTACCTGCATAATGGTCCGGGTTTTAAGTGGTTAAGATGAGTTTGGCTCTTTATCACTGTGGGTTTTACAAAAAAATAACTCTCATGCTTATTATCTGAGAACTTTGGGCCTGATTCCCAAAAGAGATACGCAGACTTAACTGCTTAACTGCTGTTCAGTCTGTGCCTACCTTTGGAAACGATCCTCAAAAAGGCTTTTTCCAAAGTTAGGCAGAAAATCTGACATGTGTAAGACACTTACACGGTCAGATCTTAGAATGCAGTACCGCATCCGCCGCTGGGGGCATTTCTCATGGAAATGCAGCTTTGAGTATGCAAATGAGGACTTAAGCAGATCCACAACGCTTTTCAGCACTGTGATTTCTGCGTAAGTTCCGATTTTGCTTGCGCAAAACTAGGGCTGGTTTTACAATGTGGAAAGTTAGTCACACCTTGTAAAAGCCCATTCAAGCGACGGCATTTGGTATGCATTCCTGAGGGAGAACTCCACGGCAATTTTTAAATTCAAAACCGGCATGGGTTCCCCCCCCAGGAGCATACCAGGCCCTTAGGTCTGGTATGGGTTGTAAGGAGACCCCCCCACGCCGAAAAATCGACGTAGGGGGTCCCCCTACAATCCATACCAGACCCGTATCCAAAGCACGCTACCCGGCCGGTCAGGAAGGGAGTGGGGACGAGCGAGCGCCCCCCCCTCCTGAGCCGTGCCAGGCCGCATGCCCTCAACATGGGGGGGTTGGGTGCTCTGGGGCAGGGGGGCGCACTGCGGGCCCCCCCACCCCAGAGCACCCTGTCCCCATGTTGATGAGGACAGGACCTCTTCCCGACAACCCTTGCCGTTGGTTGTCGGGGTCTGCGGGCGGGGGCTTATCGGAATCTGGGAGTCCCCTCAAATAAGGGGGCCCCCAGATACCGGCCCCCCACCCTAAGTGAATGGATATGGGGTACATCGTACCCCTACCCATTCACCTGTAGGCAAAAAGTAAAAGTTATTAAACACACAACACAAGGGTTTTTAAAATAATTTATTATTCTGCTCCGGAGGCCCCCCCTGTCTTCTTTATTAGCTCTAATACCAGGGGGGGCTTCTTCTTCCGCTCTCCGGGGGTCTTCTTCCACTCTCCGGGGGGGGGGCTTCTCCGCTCTCCGGGGGTCTTCTTCTCTCTTCGCCGCTCTCCGCTGTTGACTCGGCGAACCCCGGTTCTTCTGCAGCTGTCCGGTGCCTTCTTCTTCAGCGCTGGCTGCCTGCTATCTTTGTGTGTTAGCTCAATTACTAGCAGGCAGCCATCGCGGTCTTCTGTGACGTCAGGTTCTTCTTCTCCCCTCTTCCGATGTTGACTCGTCGCCTCTTGTCACTGCAATGATGGAAGCGCGCCTTGCATCCCATTTATATAGGCATCACCGTCCCATCATGCTCCGGCAGGTACCCACGTGGTGGGTGCCTACCCACGTGCACCCACCACGTGGGTACCTACCGGAGCATGATGGGACGGTGATGCCTATATAAATGGGATGCAAGGCGCGCTTCCATCATTGCAGTGTCAAGAGGCGACGAGTCAACATCGGAAGAGGGGAGAAGAAGAACCTGACGTCACAGAAGACCGCGCTGGCTGCCTGTTAGTAATTGAGCTAACACACAAAGATAGCAGGCAGCCAGCGCTGAAGAAGAAGGCACCGGACAGCTGCAGAAGAACCGGGGTTCGCCGAGTCAACAGCGGAGAGCGGCGAAGATAGAAGAAGACCCCCGGTGAGCGGAGAACCCCCCCCCCGGAGAGCGGAGAAGCCCCCCCCGGAGAGCGGAAGAAGAAACCCCCCCCGGAGAGTGGAAGAAGACCCCCGGAGAGCGGAAGAAGACCCCCGGAGAGCGGAAGAAGAAGCCCCCCTGGTATTAGAGCTAATAAAGAAGACAGGGGGGCCTCCGGAGCAGAATAATAAATTATTTTAAAAACCCTTGTGTTGTGTGTTTACTAACTTTTACTTTTTGCCTCCAGGTGAATGGGTAGGGGTACGATGTACCCCATATCCATTCACTTAGGGTGGGGGGCCGGTATCTGGGGGCCCCCTTATTTGAGGGGACTCCCAGATTCCGATAAGCCCCCGCCCGCAGACCCCGACAACCAACGGCAAGGGTTGTCGGGAAGAGGTCCTGTCCTCATCAACATGGGGACAGGGTGCTCTGGGGTGGGGGGGCCCGCAGTGCGCCCCCCTGCCCCAGAGCACCCAACCCCCCCATGTTGAGGGCATGCGGCCTGGCACGGCTCAGGAGGGGGGGGGGGGCGCTCGCTCGTCCCCACTCCCTTCCTGACCGGCCGGGTAGCGTGCTTTGGATACGGGTCTGGTATGGATTGTAGGGGGACCCCCTACGTCGATTTTTCGGCGTGGGGGGGTCTCCTTACAACCCATACCAGACCTAAGGGCCTGGTATGCTCCTGGGGGGGGAACCCATGCCGGTTTTTTCTTTGAAAATTGGCATGGAGTTCTCCCTCTCAGGAATGCATGCTGAGCGACGCTGTCATTTTTTTTTATAATTATTTGTTTTCCCGGCGCGTATATTTTTTTTCACCCGTCGCAACTTTAGTGTCCCGTCGCAATCCACAAAGCCGCCCGGCGTCAATTACGTTCGCGCGCTGCACGTCGGGAAAATTACGTCACACGCATGCGCAGTACGGCCGGCGCGGGAGCGCGCCTCATTTCAATTTTAAACGCCCCCCGGAGAGGAGGACCGCCTTGCGACGGCGGCACTTAAGTTACACGGCCTGAAATTTCTAGGTAAGTGCTTTGTGGATCAGGCACTTAGGTAGAGATTTTAAGTCAGTGTAACTTAACTGCTGAAAGTTAAGTTAGGCAGCTTTTTTGGGAATCAGGCCCTTAAATGTCCTGTTATCAAGCTCATCTGGTCCTCTGTGCACTTATACATTTTTAAGTGTTCTACCTTAAACCAGCAACATTTTATTTCACTTGCCTTTGAAACCTGTTGAAATAACTGGATAGTAAAGATACCAGAAAAAAAAAGTTCTATTGAAGCCAGGAGTGCCACCAAACATACTCAGCATTTATGGATTTAAAATGATAAAATAACACTGTTCTTAATATTTTTTATTCTTTTTGGAACACTATAATTTATATGTATTTGTATTATCCTATCATGTGCCTACTCAGAATGGCGTGTAATAGCCTGAAAAGAAACAATTTCAATTTTTTTTTTCTGTACTCCTTAACCTTTACTGTTTACAGTTTTCTCAACTGTACTGTGTGTTTTTTTGTTTCATTTTTTGAAAGGAAATTATCATGAAATAAGATAACACATGGAATTAAAATAACTCATCTGTCTTAGCATATTGGACCTTACATATCATCTTTGATCACTGCTGAAACAGATGTTTGCCAATCAAAGATGCTACATGTTGCTATTTTAATTGGTATCAAATGCTGCTCTCACGTTCACTTTTATTTTAAAGCTGTACATATTTGGTGGAAGGAATAAAGAAAATGACTTCAATGGCGTCATGGCTATGAGACTCATAAACCCATCAGAGAGACAGCCCAGTAAGTTGCCCATTGTAAAAAATGTATCAAAAGGATTATTCATACAAATATAAAATATTTCCAAAATGTATATCCTAATAATACCTGTTTCTGGATTTACAATTTTTGTACTTAAAAAAATAAAGTCAAATGTGGGGGGATATTATAAATGTTTATGTATTATAACTTGGGTATTAAAGGTTAAGTTTTAATAAGAAAGTCATTACAATGTCTATAAATAAATATTGTTAATAATTATTATTTTATGCTTCCTTATAGTAATGAAGGACATTTTATTAGAATGTGGAATTCAAGGCATAAGCAATGGGTATGTACTTTAGAGATAGTCTGTGCACTTATGTGATGCAAAGATGAGCTAGCTTCCATTAAACTAGCATTTGTTGGCAAGTGGCAAAGCAGGAGTTCAAATTCATTTAGGTTTATTTAGTAAGGCTATAACCAAGTGAGTAACCCAGTGCAGCCAACTAAATATGGTCCTTGACTAATCTGATTTTTTTTTATGTCTCTTTATCTTGCCTCATTTACTGATCCAAAGGAAATAGTACAACTTACACTGCCTTAATCTTCAATATAAAATTGCCTGATTATAAAACTAAACATTAACAGCGCTCTTGATGAATACCTAAAAAATATTCAACCATAAAATCTCTCATATGATGCAGTATATTTTCTCACATATATGTGCAATCATAACAATGCAATATTGTGTCCTCAAGAAAGTCCATCAATCCACTACAAATTGACACAAAAAAACGGTGTAGTAATAACCCGCTCCTTCTATTGGCAATTTAGTGGAAAAAAAGAATTAAAATAAAATAAGATAAATAAATAAGATAAATCTGAAGCGTTGTGGTGTGTTGTTATTCCAAAAACAGTTCTTATTATGTTCCACGTCCGTTGCTACACCATGCACTCTGAAGACGGAATGACGAAACGCGTCAGTGCATGACAACGCGACTCAACCAGCTCAACACAGGAAGCATCATCCCAAAACTCATTGCAGTTTGTTTGAAATTCCGATCGGCGATGAGCTTTGATGCAATAGTGTGGTATGCTGGATTTGTTCTGATTATCTAGTAAGTGTAACTTTGTGTGAGGGGGATTGGTGGTTTTTAAATAAACAGTGTAACGCTATGGAAATATCCTCTTGTATCCTTATATGACACATGCACCTCATTGAATCCGATCTGATAAGGAGAGTACCCAGTTAGAGCGCTGCAGTTCAATCTTCTGGCAAACATTCTATGGGCCCTGATTACATTTACCTCTGGTAAGCAGACACCTAAAGAGTGAGCACGAAGTGGAATGGTGAAGGTGTAGCAACGGATGTGGCACATAATAAGAACTTTTTTTGGAATAACAACACACCACAACGCTTCAGATTTATCTTCTTTTATTAAAATTGTATTTTCCCACTAAATTGCCAATAGAAGGAG
Organism: Rana temporaria; assembly: GCF_905171775.1. NCBI lineage: Eukaryota > Metazoa > Chordata > Amphibia > Anura > Ranidae > Rana > Rana temporaria. Next base: position 262,682,021 of record NC_053489.1, on the reverse strand, counting down.
ATTAGTTATTACTACACCTTTTTTGTGTCAGTTTGTAGTGGATTGATAGACCTTCTTGAGGACACAATATTGCATGGTTATGATTGTACATATATGTGAGAAAGCAATATACCGCATCATATGAGAGATTTTATGGTTGAGCTCTGTTAATGTTTAGTTTTATAACCAGGCATAATTTTATATTGTATTTATTTTTTTATAATAGCGGCTGATAGTGCAGTTAACTCTCTTTTCATTGAGCGCTGGATTCAGGATTATTTAGTGGTTCTGATTTTGGTTTATATATGCCTTAATCTTCAACTGACTATATCAGTCCTGGGAATAACATACAGTAAAAAAAAAAAATTGGTATACAATATCTGTATACACTACCTATATATAATACCAACCTTATGCACAATGGATGTTTCCTTGCCTCTGGACAATCTCCTTTATAAGGATGATGGGTCATGTTTTCAGAAGGTTTTTAATTAAGGAAAGAAAAGATATTGCAGAAAGACATCCATTAAATTCTGTCTGACATATTTCTTGTAATCGTGATGCTAAGATACTGTTAAAATAATTTTGCTTATACAGATATACACCGACTAAAATCCCAAATGTGAAGTACCAGTTAAGTGTTCTACAGCCACCAAGTTTCTCTTCTCCTCATCCGATTCCTGTAAGTTGTACCCAGTTCATTGTTTTATATATATATATATATATATATATATATATATATATATATATATATATATACACACATATATGAACAAAAACAAGTGCTTTGTAAGTAGAATTGTGCTGTTGCAAGTTTTTGTTAAAATTTTAGCTTTGACATAAACTGTCCACATGTTACCATCTATCTATATTTTCTGGATGCAATAACTGGGGTAAACTCAGGCAATGGATCTTGCCAGCTCACACAATTCAGCATACGTACTTATATTATAATTATTTTCTTAGGAATTAATATTTACTGAGTACAAGCAGATCAGCAGTATAGGCTCCTGAAACCGCGTGGATATCTTCTACATTACTGTATGTGTTTTAGGGTTTATGGCATGTGGTACCCCATTAACAATTATGGGAAGTTTAGGAATAGGTGATCATGTGTCATGAAATGCCACCACTATATAATGCTATCACTGGCAGTGCAGAACCACAGGAAATCTCTGTGGTATGGGTCCAGTGAATGACTTGTTTTTTCCCAGAAGGTGAGGCTTGTTTTTCATGGCACAATGAAAACTGTCAGTGGATAAATATTTCTTGCATGTGCCATTTATGTTTGCTTAATAATGTAAAAAAACAAAATAAGATTAACTTTTTTTCCCCGTTAGATTTGCCAGCTCATCAGGATGTGAAATTAAGGTTGTTTGCAACAGAATAGGGGACATATAGTATTACATAAGATATGTGATTGTGAAGACAACAAAAATAATTGTACAGAAGATCACCACAATCTGGCTAGTTCTTTATCCTGTTTTATTGCTCCCTCTGCCCTACTGTATACATGTTGCTCATATCTTGCATTGAGGAGGGCTAACAAACCATGAAGCTGTATGTAGAGTGGATAAATGGTTATGTATTTTGCACCATATCGAACCACATTTTTTCCCAACTGTAATTTGATAATGTAAAGTGGAAAAATGTATCTCCCTCTAACCTTCACTGCAAAAGGACAGAGAGAGAATAACTGCTACACAGTGTGAAGAAACTTTTTAAACTATTATTAAAATAAAAATATATTTAAAGCAAATCTGTCAGCCATGGAACTATATACATCAAATCCTTTGCAGCCAAGGAAGCTGCCATCATAGCCTTTTTAATTGGAAGTTGTTAAGGGGTTGCATATGTGATCAGCCATTTGATGGCTTGACAGCTCGGTTAAGAGCACAAGCTGCTGTGACCATTATCATTCAAAGCATGCATTGAATGCAACTGTTTTGCTACAGTTAAATAAGTATTGCTTAAGAGCAGATGACACAACATATACTGTATGTGCCTTTATTATCTAATAATTCTCCTTGTGTCTATCTTAAACTGGTTAGCTTTCCTTCCAGAACTTCCCAGTCCTCCTCTTCTGGGGTCCCTCAGTGGCGCTGGTGGCTTTTCCCCACATTGAGTGTCCACGTTGAAGAAGCGCTCTCCTTGGTGGACACCCATGCGGGTACGCTCCCGAGTCCTGCATCTGTGTCCATTCACACAAAATGCAGAATGCAGGACTCAGCCCCGCCCCCCGGCATCGCGTCATTGGATTTGATTGACAGCCAATGGCTGCGCTGCTATCAATCTGTACAATCAGCTATAGATGGTGTGCTCATTCCCAGATAGAGGATGGCAGTGTTCTGGTAAGTAAAACGGGGGGGTGGGGCTGGGGGGCTTGCAGCACTACAGAGGGTGAGGGGACCAGCGATGCGTGCGCTGGATCCCGGACCTGGATGAAGAGGAGATTTTCTCATCGCTGGACCTCTGCGGAGAGGAGGGTACCAACAGCGTTGGAGCGGATACAGAGAGCGGATTACCACCGCTGGATTTTTTTTTTAATAAAGGACTTTCTCCACGGGGTGTGTGTGTTTTTTTTTTACAATTCTTTACACTTTCTTAGTGAAATGGTAGAGGTGCAATGTACCCCATTACCAATTCACATAGGGGGCGGCCGGGATCTGGGGGTCCCCTTTGTTAAAGGGGTCTTCCAGATTCCGATAAGCCCCCCACCCGCAGACCCCCACAACCACCGGGCAAGGGTTGTGGGGATAAGGCCCTTATCCCTATCAACATGGGGACATGGTGCTTTGAGGGGTCACAGACCCCAAAAGCATCCTCCCAATGTTGAGGGCATATGGCCTGGTATGGTTCAGAAGGGGGGGGGCGCTCTCTCATCCCCCCTCTTTTCCTGCAGCCTGCCAGGTTGCGTGCTCAGATAAGGGGTCTGGTGTGGATTTTTTGGGGAACTCCACGCCATTTTTTTTTTAAATTTGGGGTGGAGTTCCCCTTAAAATCCACACCAGACCTGAAAGGTCTGGAATAGATATTTGGGGGGAACCCTGCGTCATTTATTTTTAAATTTGATGGCGGGGTTCCCCTTAATAATGAAGGGCCTGGTAATTGAATTTGGGGGGACTCCCACGCTTTTTTTTTTAATGAATAACTTTTCTCTGAATTGCCGGGAGCCGACAATTCATTATAGCCGCGAGTGATTTTAAATTACTTTTTTTACTTCAGAAATGATACTTTGTGCAGGGACAGTTCTAATCACGGGAAACATGTGCTACTTCACAGGCATACTATACACCCCTCCTAGGTACGAAATTTAAAGGAATATTTCACTTTTATTGTTTCACTTTAAGCATTATTAAAATCACTGCTCCTGAAAAAAAATGCATTTTTTAAAACTTTTTTTGCATTGATGCATGTCCCCTGGGGCAGGACCCAGGTCCCCAAACACTTTTTCGGACAATAACTTGCATATTAGCCTTTAAAATTAGCACTTTAGATTTCTCCCATAGACTTAAACGGGGTGTTCCGTGGCTTTTAAAATTTGCCACGAACACCCCAAATTGTTTGCGGCAATGTTTGAGTCGAACATGAGTTCGACTCGAACCTGAAGCTCATGTAGGTAAAACATGTGAGACATGGTTTACAACCACTCTAATGCATAAAATGCATTAAGGTGAAAAACCATGAGGGTTTACAACCCTTTTAAAGATCACAGAACTACAAGCTCGTTCTATTCAATCGTGTAGACGTTGCACATGTGGAAAGCCAAGAGTGTTTTCTAGGGAAGGCTCCTTCTTCGGAAGGTTTTAACCATAGAATCTAGTTTAAAAGACATTCTTATACTGTGTAGTATAGTACTGTATAGTATGTTTTGTTAGTCCTTTTTTCATGTATATTATATATTTCTTCTAACAGGAAGTTAAAGAAAGCAGCTTCATGTTTGTACGCAGCCAAGCAATAGAAAAAATAAAATCAGCCTTTGTCTTACTAGATTCTGAATTTGAAAAATTTGATCTGTAAGTATTTTCTTTTAAATCTTTATTATGTTCACTAATTTATCTGCATTCAACCTTCACATTTCAAGCACAATATAATATTACTTTCTGTCTGACCTCCAAAAAAAAGACATAGCCAAACCTGTGTTGAGGGAAAGAGGTACACAGCCACTGAATGCTAGTCATACTAATTCAATGGCTTCAAGACCTTCACTGTCACATACCAAGAACAAGTATACAGATCAGTGGCTGTGTACTTATTTTTTTCCAGCCAGCAGTTGAAGGTTTTTCGCCCAGGAACCTGGTTGCTATTGATTACGTCATTGTCATCCAATCCTTTCTAAATGATGTAGATGATCAGAACATCTAAGGCCCGGTACACACGAGCAAACATGTACGATGAAACCGGTCCGTCGGACCGTTTTCACCGTACATGCCTGCCAGAGGGCTTCTGTACGATGGTTGTACTAACCATCGTACAGAAGTCCGCGCGTAAACAATACGCGGGGCGTGTCCGCGTCGTCGCCGCGACGATGACGCAGCGATGATGTGGAGACGTGGGCGGGCCTGCCATTTAAAGGCTTCCACGCATGCGTCAAAGTCATTCGACGCATGCGAGGGACGGCGGGCGCTCGGACATGTACGGTAGGTCTGTACTGACGACCGTACATGTCCGAGCGGGCAGGATTCCAGCGGACGGTTTTAAAACACGTCCAGGAATATTTGCCCGCTGGGAAAAGGCCCGGCGGGCAAATGTTTGCTGGAATTCGGCCCGCTCGCGCCTACACACGACCGAACATGTATGCTGAAACTGGCCCGCGGACCAGTTTTAGCATACATGTTTGGTCGTGTGTACGGGGCCTTAGATGCATTGTACATTGCAATTATGTTAGGGAGGATTCCCTATCTTGTATTTTAGAACTCACACCAAATATTACTTTCAACTTTAAAGCCGGTCATTCATTGATCAACATTCAGCTGCTTCAGGACTTGCCAAATTGTAATCCATGTATGGGCAGGCTTGTGTACAAGCAGCCTATCAGAATTTTCCGAAATGATCAGTTCCACCGGCTGTAGTCAGCAACACTGATCATTGTATTCTGATGGTGGAGAATGCTCCCCACTGTAAGAATACAATACCACAATGGAAAGAATTTCCTCATCCACCTCAAATGTGTGGATGAGGGAATCGGATAATTTTTATTTATTTTTTTGTTCAACCACCTGGTTGAGATAAAAAAAAAAAAATCAATGTCTGGGTTGCCTAAGTCAGAACAATGCTTTAGAATAGATTTATAGCTAACCTTTGCTTTGCCTATCCCAAGAAAAACATCAGGTTGACTTTAATGGTTGGCTTTAATACTTCCCCCAGCAACAAATACTCATATTTCCTTTATTTCCCTACTGCTCCTTCAGCCTGTAGATACACAAAACTATCTGGTACTTTTGGGTATTGCGTGACTCCCCTTTTTTCATGTGATAGCACTAGTGGTTGGCCCAATGTTGCAACATGGGGTGGGAAAGATCCAACTCCAGTGTAAGTTCTAACTAGGGCAATATGGAGCTTACACATCTCTTCTTTATGTGCTCCAGTTATGCCGTGTACACACGAAAAAGTCAGATGGAAGTGTGTATGCCCCATAGGACTTTTTCCATCAGAAATTTCGACGGACATGTTCTCTTTTTTTTTCAGCGGAAACATTTTCTAGTGGAAATTCCGTTCGTCTGTATGGAATACCGACGGAGAAAAAAACATGCATGCTCGGAAGCATTGAACTTCTAGGCTCGTCATAGTGTTGTACGTCACTGCGTTTTTGACGGTCGGAATTTGGTGTGTCCGTGTGTATGCAAGACAGCTTGAGCGGATTTCCATTGGAAAAACCTGTCTGAGTTTATTTCGACCGAAAAAACGGTCATAAGTACATGGCATTAGAGCAGCAGGGAAGCAAATGAAGGGTGTGTATATGCTGTTGGGGCATTAGTAAACAGGTTGCTATCTTCTGCATGGGCAAATCACTGGTTATAAATTATGTTATGCTCAAAGAAATACAGAGACTAATATATATGGAGCCTGCACTATAAATATTAAAGTTCACACCAGCAACCTCTATTTTTCCCTCTACTAAGTACAAATACAATACAATTTAATACAGTAGGACTTAGAGAGCCCTACTCATTAGAGCTCACAATCTAAGAGGGAGAGTCAAGAGATGAAAAAAATAATAACTGTCGGGGATGGGCTGATGGATAACAAATGTACAGATGTTAGGTGGGGGCCGGATAGACTTCTCTGAAGAGATGAGTTTTCATCATCTGAAAGTGGACAGAGTAGGAGATAGTTGGACAGATTGGGGTAGGGAGTTTCAGAGGATGAGAGAGGCTCTGGAGAAATACCAGGGGTGAGCATAGGAGAAAGTGACAAGGGAGCTAGAGAGCAGGAGGTTTTGGGAGGAACAAAGGGAATGATTTGGTTGGTATTTTGAGACTAGGTTAGTGATGTAGTTGAGGGCAGAGTTGTGGACAGCTTTGAAAGTTGTTGTTAGTATCTTAACTTTAATTTGTTGGGTGAGTGGAAGCAGTGGAGGGATTGGCAAAGAGGGGTCGCAGACACTGAGCAGTTTGTAAGGTGGACGAGCTTGGCAGCAGCATTTATGACCGACTGAAGGGGGGGATAGCCTATGTAAGGGCAAGCCATTGAAGACGGAGTTGCAGTAGTTGAGATGAGAGAGGACCAGGGAGTGAATTAGAAGCTTTGTGGTGTCCTTAAACTCACAGACAATCTACTAACAGCTAAAACCAATGGACAGTATTCTGTACTACTCCTGGAGCTCTCTGCTGCCTTTGACACAGTTGACCACCCCCTCCTTCTCAAAAAACTCCACTCCTTTGGTCTCCGTGACTGTACTCTTTGCTGGTTCTCATCCTACAAATCTTACTGCACCTTTCTCTCCTCTGCCTTTCTCAGTCGGGGTCCTCCAAGGTTCTGGTCTTAGACCTCTCCTATTCTTAATCTACACCGTAGTTCAATTCTCAATGAATATACAGTATCTCACAAAAGTGAGTACACCCCTCACATTTTTATAAATATTTTATTATATCTTTTTATGTGACAACACTGAAGAAATTATACTTTGCTACAATGTAAAGTAGTGAGTGTACAGCTTGTATAACTGTGTAAATTTGCTGTCCCCTCAAAATAACTCAGCACAGCAATTAATGTCTAAATCGCTGGCACAAAAGTGAATACACTCCTAAGTAGAAATGTCCAAATTGGGCCCAATTAGCCATCACCCCCGGTGTCATGTGACTCAGTGTTGCAAGGTCTCATGTGTGAATGGGGAGCAGGTGTGTTACATTTGGTGTTATTGCTCTCACTCCCTCATACTGGTCACTGGAAGTTCAATATGGCACCTCATGGCAAAAAACTCTGAGGATCTGAAAAAAAGAATTGATGCTCTACATAAAGATGGCCTAGGCTATAAAAAGATTGCCAAGACACTGACACTGAGCTGCAGCACAGTGGCCAAGACCATACAGCAGTTTAACAGGACAGGTTCCACTCAGAACAGGCATTGACCAAAGAAGCTGAGTGCATTGCTGCAGAGGTTGAATGGGTGGGGGGTCAGCCTGTCAGTGCTCAGACCATACGCCACACACTGCTTTAAATTGGTCTGCATGGCTGTTGTCCCAGAAGGAAGCCTCTTCTAAAGATGATGCACAAGAAAGACTGCAAACAGTTTGCTGAAGACAAGAAGACTAAGGACATGGATTACTGGAACCATGTCCTGTGGTCTGATGAGACCAAGATAAACTTATTTGGTTCAGATGGTGTCAAACGTGTGTTGAGGCAAACAGATGAGAAGTACAAAGACAAGTGTGTCTTGCCTACAGTCAAGCATGGTGGTGAGTGTCATGGTCTGGGGCTGCATGAGTGCTGCCGGCACTGGGGAGCTACAGTTCATTGAGGGAACCATGAATGCCAACATGTACTGTGACATACTGAAGCCGAGCATGATCCCCTCCCTTCGGAGACTGGGCCGCAGGGCAGTATTCCAACATAACGACCCCAAACACACCTCCAAGATAACCACTGCCTTGCTAAAGAAGCTGAGAGTAAATGGAATGGTCAAGCATGTCTCCAGGCCTAAACCCTATTGAGCATCTGTGGGGCATCCCCAAACGGAAGGTGGAGAAATGCAAAGTCTCTAACATCCACCAGCTCTGTGATGTCATCATGGAGGAGTGGAAAAGGACTCCAGTGGCAACATATGAAGCTCTGGTAAACTCCATGCCCACGAGGATTAATGCAGTGCTGGAAAATAATGGTAGCCACACAAAATATTGACAGTTTGGGCCTAATTTGGACATTTTCATATAGAGGTGTACTCACTTTTTACAGCGGTTTAGACATTAATGGCTGTGTTGAGTGATTTTGAAGGGACAGCAAATATACACGCTGTACACTCACTACTTTACATTGTGGCAAAGTGTAATTTCTTCAGTGTTGTCACATGAAAAGATATAATAATATATTTACAAAAATGTGAGGGGTGTACTCACTTTTGTGAGATACTGTATATAACATTAAGGTTGGAACTGGTCCTCTACTGCCGCCATCTGGCTGCTTTGTATCATGAAGCATAGCAAATCAGCAAGCATTCTAATTATTTGTTTTACTTATATAATGGCACTACATAACTATTCATTCTACTACAGGATTGATCTATTTGGCAGCAATTAGCTGTTCCTTCCAGGTACGATTCATTTTGAACCATTATTTGCAATTATTAGTTGATGGTCCTTATAGGCACTTTCTGAAGTGATTTCATGCCCACAGTTATTTTTCAACCTTGTTTCTAAGGCTACAGTTTTTTGTCAAGAAATTGGAACATCCTAGAGCCTCATATACAAGCAGAATAATGAGTTTAATAGCCCAAAGCAACCATAGATCACCACTTAACTGATCTGATTTTAGGAATAAGAAATCTGAGTGGTCAACACAGGTTGCTCGTAAGGGATAACACAGGAAAACAGGGATACCTAAATAACATTTCAGCAGTACAAGAGATCTTTCCTCTGCATCTGTGGCCAATATTTTGTCTTATCCAAAATTCCCCCCCAAAAAAGGATAGTGTAGAAATAAAAGGAGGTAGAAAACAATGAAAGAATTTTATATGTGCCAAACTTGGTAGGATTACTTACTTGTTTCAGTATATAGATGAAATTATAGGTGTATTCCATATTAATAAAGTCATGACCAGAATCCTCTACTGTGCAGCTGTGGCTAGTGTCCTACAGTCTTATGCTGTGCAGGCATGAACAGTATTCTTTACTGCATAGGTGTGGATAATTTATTTTATTGCATAGCTTCTGTCTCTTTCCTGTACTTGGGACACTAAATATGCATGCATAATCTGACCCACAGCCTTCAAAGGAGGGATGCAATGGTCATTTTGTCCTCTTAGCAGCAGTGCTGAAACCATTGAAATCTATGTTTTTGGTACTATGCAGACTACTGTTTTGGATAGCAGCCTCTTTCCCTGTTATCGATCACTTCCTTGAGTGGCTGCCTGTGTAAGCATCCTTCACTTGTCAAGGGGTCAGTTAGTGGCAATTGTGTTTGAGGAAGTGTAAGGGTCACCTTTAAGGTAACATGGCTGACACAATAAAGGAAGTCTAGATATCCTGCACTATCTGACTCTCCTTTACAGGCCTCTTCGGGGGGGAACCAGTTGTCACTTGGAGGAGGCTTGGCTTTCTATCAATGTTTCGGAACTCCAAGCTTCTCCAAGCCATCAGGTTGTCTTTGTGTCTCTATTGACGGTCACAAATAGTGCATCAGCAGTGATTGAGGTTCTTGACTAACTTTTGGGCAAGGAGATTGGTTCCTGCTCTGTCCACAATTTACATTCCAGGAATACACTAGGAATTGGAAGGCGGGTAAATCTGAGCCGTCAGTGTGTGGGCCCAGGGGGATGGTCCCTTTATGTGGAGGTATACAGGCACATACGCTCCAGGTGGGGAACTCTGGATGTAGATCTACTAGCGCCTTGTATCAAACCAGATTATAAAGTAAAGTAAAGTAAACAAAGTAATTGGGTAGTCAAGCATTCTCTGGTTTTGGATGAATAGGGCCAAATCCTCAAAAGAGATACGACGGAGTAACTCCTGTTACTCCGTCGTATCCCTGGTCCTAACTATGGAACTGATCCACAGAATCAGTTTCCCATAGTTAGGACGAAGATCCGACATGTGTAATTGAATTACACTGTCGGATCTTAGGATGCAGTACCGCATCCGCCGCTGGGGGCATTTCGCGTCGAAATGCCGCCTCGGGTATGCAAATTAGGACTTACGGAGATCCACAAAGCTTTTCAGCTTCGTTTTTTCTCCGTAAGTTTTATTTTGCAAATGCAAAATTAGGGCTGCTTTTACAAGGTGTAAACTGTTTACACCTTGTAAAAACAGACCTTTCTTGCTCGCGATGCGATTTTTTTTAAATTTAAATTTATTTTTTTGGCGCCGTATCTTTATTTTTACCCGACGCAACTTTATTGTCCCGTCGCAATCCACAAAGCCCGACGTAACGTAATTTCGCGCTATGCACGTCGGGAAAATGACATCACGAGCATGCGCAGTACGGCCGGCGCGCCTCATTTAAATGGGAATCGCCCCCTGGAGAAGAGGAACGCCTTGCGCCGGCCCGATTTAAGTTACACCGCTCAAAATTTTTAGGTAAGTGCTTTGTGGATCGGGCACTTAGTTAGAGATTTTGCGGCGGTGTAACTTAAATGGAAAAAGTTACGTTGCGCCGGGTTTTTGAGGATTAGGCCCATAGTTCCTGTAGGTGGAAACCTTTCAAATAAGTCAAGATATCTTCAGATGTTCATTAGGAGGATGAGGGATCCTCGGGCTGTGGCGATGAACACCTTGGTAGCATGATGGAACAGGTTCAATCTGGTCAACACATTCCCTCTTGTATGCATGTTTTCTACGCAGGCTATTTCACAGAAACATTTTGAAAAGAACTCTGGTGATTCTATTGACTCCAAATTGGCCAAGAAGTGCTTGATATGCAGATCTAATGTGTCTTCTAGTGGATGCCCCCTGATGCCTTCTGGATTGTCCAAATCCTCTGTCTCTAGAACTAGTCCTCCATCCTGCTTCTTGATTGCTGGCTTTAATGGAATGGCTGTAGAAGCTTAGATGCTAAAAGATAGAGGTCTGTCTACAATTCCAATAATGTTGAAGACTCATAAGTCTTTTTCGTGTAAAATCTACCATCACACTTGAAAATCATACTTTTGATGGTGTGAGACTTTGTGTTCATCCAATTGTGTTCATCCATAGGATCCAATGAGTAGATCAACATTTGGCACTCCATACCATAAAAGGTCAGGTTTAGGCCTTAGGGTTTTGTTTCAATGACCCTTGGTGAATCATTCACTGGGTGTCCAAAGTTTCTGCTCCTGTTTTTTGTCCAGTTCCTTCTTAAAAAAATCACCTAATACACTTTAGATCAGTGGTTCTCAACCTGGGGGTCGGGACCCCCTCGGGGGTCAAATGATGATTTGCCAGGGGTCCCCACACGCAAGAGAAGTAATAAAAATAGAGAATACATGGAATATAGAGGAAAAGAGCGGGATGAAAGAAAGAAAAAGAGAGAAAAAGTACAAGAAAGACGGCTGGAGAAGGATGGGAGGGAAAAAAAAAGAAAACAAATTTGAATAAAGAAAGATAAAAGAGAAAGAAAGGAGAACAAAGAGAAAGAGTTGTACATCCTAAAATGTACCATAGGGGTTTTAATACTGTATGAGTGGAAGGGATTGCAAAATGTCCGTGGGTTTGGGGGTGCAAATTACTTGTCTTGCCTAGGGTGCTGACAACCCACGCTACGAAATTAATTTTACTGTTAGGGGTCCCCACAACTTGGAAAATTTTATCAAGGGGTCACGGCACTAGAAGGTTGAGAACCACTGCTTTAGATGTTTTCAGGTTTCTACGTTCAGGCCACTTCATCTTACCAAAAGACAATTTTTTTTGTTTGTTGTGGTTGATGGTACACATAATAGACTGGTAGCTTTTCCTACTATTATCTCTTGATGAATTTGACAAACTAACTCCCATTCTCCTAAAATTTTTGGCAAAAGCAACAGGAATTTTTTGGAACGTATGCTTTTAATGGTATATTTAACAGACCAAAAGGAAGCTAAATCTGGTTCAGCAATGTCTCTGCCATTCTTTAGGAAGTGGGATAGCTAAGAAGGGTGCATGGAGATGAAGTTAAAATTCAATGGAAAGTAAGGGAATGGGGAGGGGTGGTAGTCCACCCCTTCCCATCCATCAGAGATTAAAAATTAAAAGCGACAGGAAAGAAATGTAAAAAGATAATTTGATACATTACCCCTAAAAACAAAATGTCAAAATTGAGCTGGTCATACACAATTAGTTTTTTTTTTTTTTTCTGTTGAACAGACAGATCCCACTATCAACATAAGCAAGAGGAAAAAGGATTTCCATTCAACCCCACACACCTCACCATGACACTATATTCTGACAGCAGCATTCACCACTGATTGAAATTCAGTCACCCCCTGCTGAACTGGCCGAATTTCAATCAGTGTATGGCCAGCTTTAGAAGCTATAGCTTTACCAACACACAGATAGCGATTTGATTGTTAAACAATTGTTTAAGAGTAGCTACATATTTTATTATGGTCATAAATAGCTCTTTCACGCGACTCATTATTTAGTTATATTGCTTTGCTTGCAGACTATACCATAAATCCACACACAAACCTGTAACATATTTGATACTTTTTTTATTTTATTTTTTCGATTTTTGTGGGTTACTATGAAATGTTCCTCGCATGTTGTCACTTTGGAGTAGGGAGATTGGCCTGTAAGACCCTGGATCAGTGGGATCCTTTCCCGGTTTCAACAGGAGAATAATATTAGCTTTTGTCGTAGAGTATGACAAAGCAGCAAGTATTCAGCACCTTTAATAGGAATGGTATATCTTCTCCCCATAATGTTTGTATACCTCTACCAGTAAGTCATCGTCACCCGGTGCCTTTAAGTTGGGGCATGTGGCAGTTGCCTGCTGTAGCTCCTCCAAAATAATTGGGGAGTCAAGCATTCTCAGGTTTTGAATGGACAATTCTGATAGGTGGATACCGTTCAAATAAGTCAAGATATCTTTGGATGTACATACTTGCTTAGATTGGTATGAAGAGGAATAAAAGGAGACAAGTTCTGTAATTATGGAATTTGGAGTAATGGCTAACCTGCCTTCCCCAGTCCGCAAGGCACCTATAGTGTCCCCAGAATGCTGAGCTCTTGCATTCCTGGCAAAAAAATCTCCCTGTCTGTTCTCCCTCCTCATAGAATGCCAACTTAGAGAAGAATCGCTTCTCATCTGCTGAGGATGTTACCAGATGGTCCAGTGCATCCTGAGCAGACAGCCAGAACCACCTAGTAGAGTAATTCGGACATAGGTCAATCGGGATAAAGACATATAGGGTTTGGAAAAGCACAAAAATTGTATCTCCTGAGGGTGCTTGGCATGCCAAAAGTCAATCCAGCCCACCTCCCGTATGAACTTATAGAAGATAAGTACCTCTATCACAAGTTCCTGTGGTAGGAGGATACTTGACTAGAAAGGGGTGGAGAGGACAATTAACTAGTTAAGGACCAGGTCTATTTTTGACACCTGTTTACAAGCTTAAAAAAAAAAAAGTCCCTAGAAAATTACTTAGAACCCCCAAACTATATATATTTTTTTTAGACACCCTAGAGAATAAAATGGCGGTCAATGCAATACTTTATGTCACACCGTATTTGCGCAGCGGACATGCAAAAGCAATTTTTTGGGAAAAAATAAACTTATTTGAATTTAGCACACAGTAAAGTTAGCCCAATTTTTTGTATATTGTGAAAGATGATGTTACGCCGAGTAAATTAATACCCAACATGTCATGTCTCAAAATTGCGCTCGCTCGTGGAATGGCGACAAACTTTGGCACTTAAAAATCTCCATAGGCAACATTTAAAAATGTGTACAGGTTACCAATTTTGAGTTATAGCGAAGGTCCTGTGCTAGAAGGATTGCTCTCACTCTAATGATCGCAGCGATACCTCACGTGTGGTTTGAACACTGTTTTCATATGTGGGCGCGACTTACGTATGCTTTTGCTTCTGCGAACGAGCTCGGAGGAGCACTCCATATTTGTTTTACTTCTAATTTTTCATTTTTACACTGTCCTTTAAAAAAAAATAAAAGATAAAAAATTGGATCACTTTTATTCCTATTACAATGAATTTAAGCATCCCTTGAAATAAGAAAAAAAAATGTCCGTTGTCCCTTTAAGTGACGCTTGATGTTGCTGCCATCATCCAATGGCATAGAGTCGAGTGGGGGGCCATTATTCCCTGACCTGGCAAGCAGGGGAAAGCATCGCTATTGGATCCGGTAAGCGGCAGAGACGACAGGACATGGGGGGGAGGGGGTGGACACCTCTCCTGCCACTGATAAAAGTAATCTTGTGGCGAATCCGCCACAGAGACCACTTTTATACCAAAGTGGCAGCTATCAATAATGATTGTAAAACTTCCCTTGAAATGGGAGGTGGAATGTATACCACAGCCACAGTACACAATTGACAATGGCTGTCCTGAGTTGTATTAGCAACACAGACAATAGTTATTTGACAATCAAATATAAGCCTGCTTAAAGCCATCAGTGGTGTTCGGTGGCTCGGTTCTCAGTGCATCCACTGAGGTAAAAGAAAAACCCAGACTTCTCTTTTAATGCATTTTTTTCATTAAAGTGAATGTAAATCCGATTCATGAAATTTGAGCTGGGCACATATATCTGTACTCTTTTTTTATCTCTTTTCAAAGTCCTGTTGCTTTCTCCTGCTCCATTATTCTGTTATCAGCATGATAACTTCTGACAAGTTCTCTGACAGATGCGATAAAACCAGCCTAGAAAATTTGTGTCATGGGAGGTCGCTATAAATAGATTAGCAGAGAACTGAACTATTCACAAAACAGCTCTGCAAGTCTGCATGCTGCATGCGCAGTGCACATCTGCAGCTCTTCTCTACCCCACTTCGGGGTCTCACTGGCTTTGTTGGGGCACCTAGATCCATTGGCCCCCAGTGTTGTTAACCAAAGCCAGTCACGAGGGAGTAGGCGGAGGGGCCGAGTCCCCGTCTCTGTTAATCGACACAGCAGCAGAGCTCAGGTGCGAGCACGCATGCGTGCTCCCATGGAAATTGGTTTACCATGGGGGCACTGGACAGAGGGGAGGGGCCAGGAGCGATGACGGGGGACCCGAAAAGTGGAGGTTTGTGGCATTTCTGTGCAATTCTATTGCACAGAGCAGGTAAGTATAGACATGTTTGTTATTTTTTTTTTTTTTTAAGGATTTTTTTTACCTTTACAATCACTTTAAATGAGTGCTGCAAATCTACTGGCCACCTCTTTCAACAACTTCCTAGGTTCCCAGCATACTTTGCAGCTTCTGTGCTAATTTCTTCGATTTACTATCAAAATCTAACAACTACATTTCCAATGGTACCTTGCCTGCAATCTATTATTGCTGTACTGACTCCACCTCCTGAAACACTCCCTCTCAGTCCCTTTGTAGTTCAGAAGGCAAACTCTGAAATGTGTAATACAGCAGCACATCTACACAGGGCATAGTGAATATGTGTTACAGAGTTCACGGAAGTACATTTTTCACAAAGTAAGGCCCGGATTCACAACGAACTTACGACGGCGTATCTCCGGATACGCCGTCGTAACTCTGAGTTGCGGGGTCGTATCTATGCGACTGATTCATAGAATCAGTTACGCATAGATTTCCCTAAGATCCGACCGGCGTAAGTGTCTTACACCGTCGTACCTTAGGCTGCATATTTACGCTGGCCGCTAGGTGGCGCTTCCGTATATTTCTGCAAGGAATATGCAAATTAGGTAGTTACGCCGATTCAGAAACGTACGTCCGCCCGGCGCAATTTTTTACGTCGTTTACGTTAGGCTTTTTCCGGCGTAAAGTTACCCCTGGGTCTATGAGGCGTACGCAATGTTAAGTATGGACGTCGTTCCCGTGTCGAATTTTGAAAATTTTACGTCGTTTGCGTAAGTTGTTCGCGAATAGGGCTGTACGTAAGTTACGTTCACGTCGGAAGCATTGACGATTTGCGGTGGAATTTGGAGCATGCGCACCGGGATTCTTTCACAAACGGCGCATGCGCCGTTCGTAAAAAAATTCAAATACGTGGGGTCACACTAGATTTATATAAAACACGCCCACATCATCCCCATTTGAATTACGCGGGCTTACGCCAGACCACATATGTTACGGAATACGGAACTTGCGCCCTAAGTTACGGCGGCGTAACGTATCTGAGATACGTTGCGCCCGCAGAAAGATACGCTGATCTTTCTGAATCTGGGCCTAAATGTCCAAACTTCCTGAGCATTCAGATTAAAAGTAGTAGGCTAGAAATAAATTTTAATTAAATGTGAAAATTATCCTATGATTTAAAATCTTGACTGTAGATACACTTTATATATTGTAAACAGTACTTCAAACAGTCTTTGATCTAGCCTCCAGTAATTCTGTGAACATCAGTATTCAAACTGGGAGAGAAAGTGGCTTTACTGCGTAGCGCTGAGCTGTGTACCAGATAAATGGAGCTTGTTGATTGCAGAAGGGAGCTTATAGATGACAACAGTGAGCTGCTGTTTCTTCATTATCCAATATAAACTTTTCACCAGGCTGTATTGCTTTGACTGCAGTGGAGAAAAGTTATTGGGACCTTTAACAGGATCAAGCTGAGGAGCCTGGATAAGGAAAAATAGCCTGACCAGAATAACAATTTAATTTTTTTTTCTGTTTATGACGGTTCATAAGTATGTCTTCAACACTGCATTAGCCTAAACTTACACTACTCTCCAAAAATGAATTTATTTTCAGAGATGCTGTTAAAGCAGAGTTCAAAGCTTTATATGTTTATTAAAAGTCAGCAGCTACAAAAAGTGCAGCTGCTGATTTTTAAAAAACAGACACTTACCTGTTCCACGGTCCAGCGATGTGGCCGCCCAGAGCATCGCTCCTCTCCACCTCCTCTCTACCGGCGCTTCCATTGCCATGCTGCGCTCTCGAAGTGGACAGGCAATCTCCTGGGACCTGTCACATGTCCCAGGAGATCGCCTAGAGCAGTGGTTCTCAACCTGGGGGTCAAATGATGATTTGCCAGGGGTCCCCACATCCTGGGCTGTTGCTAAAGCCCACACCGCTCTCCCAGCCTTTTTGACTGATCAGAACTCTCCCCAGCATTGCCCCTAATCCCAATTCCCCGCCATCACTGCCACTCATCCTATCCCCCCCCCCCCCACCAAGGAGCAAGAGAAGTAATACAAATAGAGAATACATGGAATATAGAGGAAAAGAACGGAATGAAAGAAAGAAAAAGGGAGAAAAAGAACAAGAAAGACGGGTGAAGAGGGGTGGGAAAAAAAATAAAAAATTTGAATAAAGAGAGATAAAAGACAAAGAAAGGAGAACAAAGAGAAAGAGTTGTACATCCTAAAATGTACCATAGGGGTTTTAATACTATATGAGTGGAAGGGATTCAGGGAGTGCAAAATGTCCGTGGGTTTGGGCGTGCAAATTACTTGTCTTGCCTTGGGTGCTGACAACGCACGCTACGAAAATTATTTTACTGTTAGGGGTCCCCACAACTTGGAAAATTTTATCAAGGGGTCACGGCACTAGAGGGTTGAGAACCACTGGCCTAGAGGGAAGGGCCACCTAGGTGGAGAGGAGATGTCACCCATAGGTGGAAGGAGGACGTGAGACAGGAAGTCCCACTCCTAACGAAGCACTCACTCCTCCCCCCCAAAAAAAATGACATGCCAAATGTGGCATGTAATGGGACGAGGAGTGCTTAAAGCGGAAGTTCCACTTTTGGTTGGAACTCCACTTTAAGTATACAATATTTGTTTCTTAGAACAACACAAAATATTTAATTTTTTTGGTACCTTTAGAGAAAAGGCAAACTTTACACAGGAGAAAGCAACATTCTATCAAGAAAAGGAAGAATTTCAAAGGCAATACAAGATTCAACAACAGGTTTGTATCTGTTTGGTTTACTAAGCTTTAAAGATATTGCTAGGACATTTTGGTAGGATACTTAAAACATTGCTTTGTTGATTTAATTGACCCATTTTTAGGAACTTCAAGAAATGTTGGAAAAACATAAGATACAAAATGAAGTTTGGCTTAAAGCAAGAGCAGAAGAAAACGATAAGGAAAGGCGAGAGATCAGTGATGTGAGGGTAAGTTGCTGCAAGTATCCACAGAAATATACAGTATGGATACACTAGAATCGTTTGCTCAGTTTTGTCTAAGGTCTCTTGCACATGATACTCCCATTTGAGCATCTACCTTTTCTGACTTTTTCGGGTTTTTTTGTATGTATTTACGTGTATTTTCACATTTATGCGTTTGAGCATTTTTGCGCAAATGCACGAAAGCGCATTCTCGTTCGGCACAATATGTAAATGCCCATTTGCGCGCATAAGAAAAAAATGACTCGCCAAAAAAAATGATTGTTCGATTATTTTTTATTTATTTTTACTGAAGAATGCACGGCGCTTGTTTCCGCGCCTGTGTGCATAGGCACATTACAATTAATGGGCTGTATTTTAGCTTAACCACTTAAGGACCGCCTCCTGCACATATACGTCAGCAGAATGGCACGGCTGGGCACATGTACGTACAGGTACGTCCTGTACATGTACCCAGTCGCGGGCGCGCTCTCGTGACCCGGTCCGAAGCTCCGGGGCCACTGGACCCCTGGACCCGATCGCCGCTGGGGTCCCGCAATCGGTCCCCGGAGCTGAAGAACGGGGAGAGACGTGTGTAAACACGGCTTCCCCGTTCTTCACTGTGGCGGCTGCATCGATCGTGTCATCCCTTTTATAGGGGGACGCAATCGATGACGTCACTCCTACAGCCACACCCCCCTACAGTTGGAAACACACATTAGGTGAAACATAACTCCTTCAGCGCCCCCTGTAGTTAACTCCCAAACTGCAACTGTCATTTCCACAGTAAACAATGCATTTTAAATGCATTTTTTGCTGTGAAAATGACAATGGTCCCAAAAATGTGTCAGAATTGTCCGAAGTGTCCGTCATAATGTCGCAGTCACGAAAAAAAATCGCTGATCGCCGCCATTAGTAGTAAAAAAAAATAATTGATAAAAATGCAATAAAACTATCCCCTATTTTGTAAACGCTATAAATTTTGCGCAAACCAACCGATAAACGCTTATTGCGATTTTTTTTTACCAAAAATAGGTAGAAGAATACGTATCGGCCTAAACTGAGGACATTTTTTTTCT
Organism: Rana temporaria; assembly: GCF_905171775.1. Lineage (NCBI taxonomy): Eukaryota > Metazoa > Chordata > Amphibia > Anura > Ranidae > Rana > Rana temporaria. The sequence continues at coordinate 262,662,625 of NC_053489.1, read as the reverse complement.
TTATATATTTTTGGGGGATATTTATTATAGCAAAAAGTAAAAAATATTGAATTTTTTTCAAAATTGTCTATTTTTGTTTATAGCGCAAAAAATAAAAACCGCAAAGGTGATCAAATACCACCAAAAGAAAGCTCTATTGTTGGGAAAAAAAGGACGCCAATTTTGTTTGGGAGCCACGTCGCACGACCGCGCAATTGTCAGTTAAAGCGATGCAGTGCCGAATCGCAAAAAGGGGCAAGGTCCTTTAGCTGCATTTTGGTCCGGGTCTTAAGTGGTTAAGAAAAAAAAAAAGCTTTGCTGAGCATTTTCAAAGAAGATGTCTTATCAGCAGGATACTATGTTTAGAGATCACTTTTCTCCTGGTTGCTTTTGCTTAGACCCAAGCATGACTACTTAACAAAGATTTCAAGATTTAACCAATTCAGGCTATTTTGGGTGTGCAGATCACCTAGGAGTCATAACACTTACTTAACCCTTTCGCTGCCATAGACATAAGGTATATGAACCTACAGAAGCCTTTCTAGCTGGCCAAATCAGTCCTATCAGCTGCATTTCCCACTCTGTTATAAGCTCATAGTCACTTCAGTGAGCATGAATTAAGACCCTTTTCACACTGGGTCGTTTTGCAGGCGATATTGCGCTAAAAATAGCGCCTGCAAACTGACCTGAAACAGCCGCTGCTGTGTCTTCAGTGTGCTAGCAAGACGGTAAAAAAAAAGTCCTGCTAGCCGCGTCTTTGGAGCGGTGAAGGAGTGATGTGTATACCGCTCCTCCACTGCTCCTGCCCTTTAAAATCAATTGGACACCGCAGCTATACCACTGGCAATGCACAGAGGCGCTTTGTGGTGGTTTTTAACCCTTTCTTGGCCGAAAGCGGGGGTTAAAACCGCCCACTAGCGGCCGAATATCGCCGCAAATTTGCCGGTAAAGCACCGCTAAAAATATCGGCGCTTTACCGCTGATGCCGCCCCTGCCCCAGTGTGAAAGGGGCCTTACAGTAGACTTGTTCAGCAGACTCTGCTGAACAAAACAGTATTTGACATCTGCAGCTGACAAGCCACTCATCTATAAAATGTGACCTGGCCGCTACTCCTGCCCTATTTGTTCCTTTGTCCCACCGCTTTGACATCTCCTTCCCCCTCACTAAAAACCCCTTCTGCCCCTTTCATCCCACTTCTTGCCCCCAATCCACCTCATGCAGCACCGATCTCCATGTTCCCCTCTCCCCTGCAGCACAGCACTGGACATGATTTAATGTAAATATCTTCTGATTTAAGAAGACAAAGCAATAAAGAATAATAGATAGTCTACTAGGAAGAAAATTCCATTGCCATGGCAACAAAGAAATAGAAATCCCAGACAACAGCAGCTCTTAAATTTTGAAGCTTCAATCAAGACTAATATAGTAAGGTGATAACTTCTTACTGTAAGTTTACATTCTGTAACTACCTTGTATCATTGCATTATTTAGCCACATATGCTTCTACAGTATGTGCTTTAATGCAGGGGTAGGCAACCCAAATAGGTGGAGATCTACCTGAACAACATAGGATAAGTTAAAAATCACTGGGCACTGTGTCCCCTCCTCACACCTAATTTAAACATCTAATTGGTGTACTTCCATGTTGCAATTGCATTCATTGTACTGCAATCATGGGTTTAAATCAGGTGGTGATGAGGCAACATATCGCCTCCCCACCAACGGTCAAATATACTCAGATCACTTTCCAGAGGAGCAGCAGTGCCTGCTGCACTTGTGAATCAGCCCTTGTGAAATTTAACACTGTAGGCTTTGCCTTAGGCCAGCTTAAGAGCTAGTCTACAGATAAGATCTTAGCCGGTTTGGCCATTTTAAGGGAACCTGGACTGAAGCCCATCAGACAGTCAGATGCAGATTACTTTAAAACGTAAGTTTATTTAACAAAAAATAAATAAAAGGGGACATGGCTTGCCTTCTGTTTCCTGGTGTGCCAGAGGTTAATTGGTGCAGCAATGTTTCTGCTAAACCAGGACACATCATAAGGCTGGGTTCACACCGGTACCTCTTGGGATCCAACTTTGCCCTCCGACTTAAAGTCAGACTTTAATGAACAGGGATCTGACTTTGATCCCTGACAATACCAGGCACTGTGTCTGAATCTTTAGGGGGAACTCTATGCAAAATGTTTAAAAAAAAAAACGGCATGGGTTCCCCCTTTCAAGAGCATACCAGGCCCTTTGGTCTGGTATGGGTTTTAAGGGGAACCCCACGCCCAAAAAACGGTGTGGGGGTTCACCCCAAAATCCATATCAGACCCTTATCCAAGCACACAGCCCCGCAGGTAAGGAAAGGGGGTGGGGACGAGTGATCACCCCCCTGAACCTTACCAGGCTGCATGCCCTCAACTTGGGGGGTGGGTGCTTTGGGGCACCCACCCCCGATGTTGATGAGGACAAGGGCCCCTTCCCGACAACCCTGGCCATTGGTTGTCGGGGTCTGCGGGTGGGGCTTATCAGAATATGAAAGCCCCCATGAACAAAAGGGCCCCAATCCTATGTGAATGAGGATGGGGTACATTGTATACCTACCCATTCACCTAAAATAAAAAAAATTATTAGGGCAGCTCCGGCATCTCTTCCGACTTCTTCTCCCTTCTACCTCCTCCTCTGATGTCTTCTGCCTCTGACAGTTGTTCTCCCCTCTCTGGGTCTTCTCTGCTCTGTCTCCGGTTGTTCTCCCTCTGCCCCCCTGCCCCAAAGCACCCACCCCCCATGTTGAGGGCATGCGGCCTGTTAAGGTTCAGGAGGGGCGCTCGCTCGTCTCCACCCCCTTTCCTGACCTGCCGGTCTGTGTGCTCGGGTAAGGGTCTGGTATGGATTTTGGGGGTTCCCCTTAAAATCAATACCAGACCAAAGGACCTGGTATGCTCTTGGAGGGGGAACCCATGCCAGTTTTTCCCTTTGAAATTTGGCATGGAGTTCACATTCAAGATCATCAGAGCACAAGTTGCATGCCAAAGTAGGATTAGTTAGGATGGCGATCCGACTTCAGTGATATTCAATAGGCTGAAGTAAGATCAAAGTCAAACCAAATAGTGCAGACAGCATTTTTAAAGTCGGACCGACTTGTGTCGGACCAGTTAAGACAGTTCCTATAGGGAAACATTGATTTTCACACCTCATGCGACATGAGCTCCCAAAGTCAAAGCGTTTGTCGTACCAGTGTGAACCCGGCCTAATGAAGGTAAGTCCTGTCCCTTGGGCTGATTTTTTACCTGAAGTGAATAAAAACCCCTTGATTCTGGCCTTAAAGACAGGTAAATTTCAATATTACATTTGTTTTTGGGTTTAGACAAGTACATTTTAGTACTACACTCTGAATTCAACTAGATGTCTGCATCTTTGACAGTGACTCTGGTCTGAAACAGTCCTTCCAAACAATTTAGAACACTTTAAATGAAAACAGTTTAATGTAAATTTGTAAGAATCCGCTGCATGGTGTAACTCACAAATGTCTTCTAATTACTACTCAGGAGGAAATTCTTCTACAACAAAAAAAGTTAAAAGAAGAGCAGCAAATGATTGAAAAACGCAATCAGCAGTTGATTTCTATTATGGAACAGTTCAAAGGAATGTGATCAGTGAGAAATGTTTTTGTCAGCGGTATATTTGGAAAGCTTAATCCAATATTTTCAGCTATATGTTACATAAAAAGGAAGGATAAATTTTACACAAATTGTTAAATATTTCTCCTATAAAAATCTGTATTTTATTCAAACTGATTAAAGTCTCATGACACATTTGGAAACTCTTTTCAAAATCAGATCTGAAGTGTGAATTTTTATAATGAATTTACAGTGAAACACAATATGCAGAATGTTTACATAATTGTATAGTTGAGTATTGCCAGCATCCGTAAACAGCTATAGTTTGAGCAGAACACTGCGGGCCAGATTCAGATACAATGACGTATGTTTAGTTGGGCGTAGTGTATCCTATTTACGCTACGCCGCCGCAACTTAGACAGGCAAGTGCAGTATTCACAAAGCACTTGCTCCGTAAGTTGCGGTGGCGTAGCGTAAATGGGCCGGCGTAAGCCTGTGTAATTCAAAGTAGGCTGGTAGGGGGCGTGTTGTATGGAAATGAATCGTGACCCCCACGTAAATGACGCTCCTAACGAACGGCGCATGCGCGCGCATGCTCAGTATCACGTCCAATTTTCTCCATAAATTACGCCGGCTCAATGCTTAGTCGACATGAACGTAACCTACGCCCATCCCCATTCACGTACGACTTACGCAAACTACGTAAAATACGACGCTGTTCCGACGTTTATACCTTAACATGACTTACCCCTGCTTTATGAGGGGTAAAGTTACGCCGGTCGTACGCCTTAAGTAAACAGCGTATTTTAATACCCCGGGCGCAAGTACATTCGAGAATCTGCGTATATAGCTCATTTGCATATTTAACGCGGAAATATACGGAAGCGCCCCTAGCGGCCAGCGTAAATATGTACCCCAACATACGCCGCTCGTATCTTGGCAACAGTGAGGCGTATCTGATTCTATGAATCAGTCGCAAAGATACGACGGCGCACATTCAGACTTACGACGGCGTACGTGGAGATACGCCGTCGTAAGCCCTTTGTGAATTTGGGCCAGCATGTCCATTTTTAAATCCTGATTCCTCTAGCATTCGGCAACTGTCCTTTGGGGAAGATATCTAAAATCTCATACATGTGCAATTTTTTTTTTATTATGTATTTGTGTGTATTATGGAACACTTTTGATGCCGACAGGACACATTAAATAAACATTTTTCTTTTCTTTTTCCAAACATGCCATAAGTGTCAGGCCACATTTTGGCAATTTGCTTTCTTGATAATGTGCATGGTTTAAATTTTCAAGACAATGTAAGGGATCTATACTAAAATGTTAACTTTATAATATTTAATAGTCCAGCTGGGATGCATAAATAAAAAGCAATAGATGGCTGAAACTTGACCTCACTGACTGCATGCTTGTTTCATGTCAGGACTCAAAACCTATTGAAGCTAGCCAGGTAACTAGAAAATGCTCAGTAATGGCAGACCTTGTATTTCTTTCAGTAGGTTTTCTTTTAAGAAAATTTAAACCCACAATCAAACATTTGTTATTGCAATTTACCAGACCTTAAAGGTGGTTGCTGTATGCTCTTAGACTAAAATTCATAGAAAGTACCCATTGATCTTGGCAGAGATATATTGTAAAAATAGTGAATATATTGCGCAAAACTAAACAAAACTATAGGCAGCCAACACAACAAAAGGATAATTGTGAACAAAGTGAAAAATAAATGTAGCGCCAAAAGGAAGAGAACCACCTGTGTGGCGGGTCTATTATGGATCAAGTGACACAATGATCACAGACCATAGGCAGCAATGTGCTCTCTATATGGGGGCACCCACACTATGGGTAAGTGTGTTAGCTGTAATCAGTTAGCACTAGATATTAAACTGTGGTAACAAAAAATATATAATCACCTTAAGTGATACAGTGAATCAAGTGACACAGTGATCACAGACCATAAGCAGCAATAGGAAACGCTATATGGGACCATACACACTATGGGTAAGTGTGTTAGCTGTAATCAGTTAGCACGAGATATTTTAAACTGTGATATCGGAAAATGATCACCATAAGTGATACAGTGAGTGAATCCACATAAAAAAACACAAAAAGAACATGAAACACACATGAGTGTATAAATCAGTTGTCAAAAATTAGAAAATAATTCTACCTTGACATTTGCATAACCATAATTAGTGTACATAAGTATTTGTGAATACCAACCACACATACAGGGATATCAGTGACCCCAAAAATCAATAATATGTTCATGAAAGAGTCATCCATGTGACAAAAAGGTGAACATTCATGAGATCTCAGTAATAAACCATACACATGAGAACTGTAATAAAAAATCAATGGTGACTAAGAACCACTGTGGACAAAAATCCTAATCGTATTGGATGATTTAGTCCATACACCATACAATCGTTGTAAATGTAATCTCCTTCTCATACACTTGAATCAGATGTATACTTCAAGATGCAATCCCCAGATATTTGAAAATAAGATTGGGTACTCTTACCGGATGGAGTTGACCCTCTACTCACCATACGGTGGGAGGGTCACACAGGCTTGTATGGGCCGATTTTGCCCTCTCTGATCACCGTCCGAATGGTTATCCTGGGCGTAGTAGATGTCACTTGTATTCAAGGTACATCCGTGGTCAGAACTTCCACTCCAGTATATAAACAGGCACCTTGGCACTTCCGTGGTACTCAGCAAATCAAATCCAAATTGGGGGAGAGGGAGAAAAGAAAGAAATGCTCCTCAAAGTGTAGATTGGTAAAACAATGTAATAAAATATTCTTCAAAAAAATCACACTGATGACAGAAAAATGTATGTCCAAAATCTTAAAAGCACACAGCAAAGTAAAACACACAGCAACCTTGTCACCTTGGATGGATAGACAGGTATATTTCAATAGTGTGCAGTAAAAAAGTGGTGGGACCAGCATACCCGACCGGTTTCGTCTTAGGAGACTTCAACAGGGGTGTATAACTGGACCCCACCACTCACCTGCACTTAAATAGCCACTTACCGACCCACCTGCGTGAGACCCCATGTTCCTCCGCCAATCGGCACCGGCGTGCGTGTCATTGTAACTTCCATTCCGGCATGGTGCGCTCCAAAAAACGGAAGTGACTAGGCAGGGCTTATTTCATAGGACATTATTTGTCCCAGAGTGAGTATTAAACCCTCCCCTTATTCCAGTCCACCATCATCCAATAGGGGAGAGGGAGCGCTCCACACACAACCTATTGGCAATCCCCCTTTGAGCGCAGCAAGCGTTATGACGTCACACGCTCGCCATCCATGTCACATGTTTATCAGGTGACGCGGATATACAGCGGCACCATGCATTCCACTCGCCAGCTATTTGCGCTCTATGGAGTTCATTGGATGCTAGAAATTAAACAGCATCAAGGGAAGCTAAAAAAAAGGCAAAAAAATGGAAAAACTTCTCAAATCTATTACCATTAAATGGGAATTTGTAAATTGGGTAAAGAAAGAGTCAGTTAATAGCAAAACTCTTCCCAACGGATCAAATGCCCATTATATATCATTAGGGTAAAAAATGGGCATATCTGAAAAAACAAATACATTTAAAAAATTCTAAAATTATATTAAAACAAAAGTGAAGAAAAAATTCTGCAAACAGATATCTCTATACATATAGGAGGGCTAATATATAACAGCTATCCAGATGGGATGCAAATGCATCCATCAATCAATCCCAATAAGTATTAGGACTGATTGATAAATGCATTCACATCCCATTCAACATTTGGGCCATAAGGCACATAACTTTTGAGCTGGTATATCCAGAACACCTCTAGTTTAGATACCCCTCTGACACTGGGTTCACCCCTTCAATGGGGGACAAATTTGTCAATAATTTGAAAATTGGTACCCTCTAACTTTTTGTTGTGTCTTTCGAGGTAATGCCTGGGCACCGTATGGTTGGTGTGGCCTTTTTGGATATTGGCGATATGTTTACCTACCCTTGTGGAAAAGCTCTGTATGGTACGACCAACGTACTGTTTTCCACAAGGGCAGATGATGAGGTAAACAATGTGTTTAGTGGCGCATGTGAAGAAGTGTTTCATTGGAAATTCCACTCCTGTAAAAGTGGATCTGAAACAAGTTGTCTTCTTCCTACCGCTCACATTGTTTAAACAAACATTGCACCACCTACAGGGATGGAACCCCTTAGAGAGGGGGAAAAAAAGAAGGGTTTAATTGGGGGATCTGAGATATTGGGGGCGATCTGATTCTTTAAGGACGTAGCTCCTCTGTAGATCACTGCAGCATTGGTAGGGAGCGACGGTCCTAGAACTCGGTCGCTTTTCAAGACTTTCCAATGTTTTACAATTATCTCTTTAATTTGCTTATATTGGGTAGAAAACGTGGTGAAAAATACATTTTTAAATTTTGCCTCCTGAGCGACTTTTTGTGGTTCAGTCGTTAGGATCGCCAAGATCGACCGGATTACACTATCGATTTCCATGTCAACATCTTGGCTGGAATAGCCCTTATTCGTAAATCTACGCTTCAAAGTCTGTGCCTGAATCTTAAAATCAGCAATGTTCGAACAATTGCGTCTAATACGTAGCAACTGGCTGCGAGGCACAGAATTCAGCCAGGCAGGATGATGACAACTGTCAGTTGGAATGTACCCATTCCGGTCTGTACTTTTGAAGTAGGTCTTGGTCATCAGTTGGTTATCCCGAGCCAGAATCTCCAAGTGCAAAAAATGGATATTAGAGAAACTGGCTTCATAGGAGAGGCTAATGCCAACATCATTGCAATTAAGGGTAGACATAAATTTGTCCAAAGAATATCGGTCACCTCTCCATAGGAGGAGGATGTCGTCTATGTATCGAGCCCAAAGAACAATCTCTGGTCGATTAAGAGCATAGACGACATCCTCCTCCCATTTGGCCATGAAAATATTGGAAAGACTGGGGGCAAACTTTGCCCCCATGGCCACCCCCCTCTGCTGCAGATAGAATTCTCCACTGTACCTAAAGTAGTTGTGTGAGGTGGCAAACCTCAATACGTCCAAGATGAACCGCTTCTGTATACTGTAGATAAAGGTGTTGAACTTGTTAAGGGCCTTTGGAGGAACAAATTTCAACCCCTTATCAAGCACCCCCTTTTCCGCTTCAGTGAGTACAACTGTACTGGGATTAAAAATTCCTGCTCCCGCTATACCCTTCTTCTTTTTCACCCCCCTCTCGAGCCCCGTTTTGTTTTCCCCCTGGGATAATCTCCCTGCTCCCGATGAAAATCCCCTGGGTAGGTGGATCTAGGTTGATTTTGATTATAGTGATATGGGGACCTATCATATTGTCTTCCCTTTCCATATAACCGTATTGTTGATCATAGGATCTTTGTGGATACTCATTTCTAGGCACAGAAGGTATTGACCTACTATATCCTGTGAGCTGTAGGAAAGCCATTTTATCTTCCTTCTATAAACTAACAATCTCCCCATCTGCATGCAATGGAAAGAGAGAGGAAATTTCCTATGAAATACTTACTGTAATTTTCCTTTCCTGATGGACTCAATGGAAGCATATGTTTGGGTAGTTCCACCCTTGCTCCCATCCCTTAGGACCCCACTCACAAAAATGTTCAGGCTGAGCCAGAGGCTGCGTTCCGTATCTAGTCTACTCATTACACTGGAAGGGAACTCCTGCTGCCATAAAGTCCATCGGGAAAGGAAAATTAAAGCAAGTATTTGATAGAAAATTTTTAGTTTTCCTGACAGACTCAATGGTAAAATACATTTGGTAATTAACTAGCCCCAAAAAAAACAAGGTAGGATTGTCAAAAATGTAGGGTTTAAATGGCACTTAGCCAACAGAAAACTTATAAATGTTAACATTATAAGGAAGTTAGATGCACCCCACAATGAGCCAGAACAGCCGTAATGAAAGACATGTCATCTAGGGCTGAAACAACTAATCGATTAATCGACAACTAATCGATTATGAAATTAATCTATTACAATTTTCATAATCGATTAATCGGCCAGTAACATAATGGGGTTAAAACAACTAAAATTGTCCCTTTATAGCACAAAAAAGCAAATTGCTACTGTAAATATTACTTTCCCTGTCCCACAGTAAAAAATAAATGAACCCCTTACATTAGCGATTATTTGCTCTTTTTGTACTTCTTTTTTCTTTTTTTTTAACCCCATTATGTTACTTAACATCTCAGGCCTGGGTTCACACCTCTGTTTTTTGGTGCTTTTTGCAGAAACACACTACAGTTAATTTACATGTTTTCCTATGGGGCACGTTCACATCCATGTTTTTTTTTCAGCTGCTGCGTATTTTGAAAGGGCAAGCACTTTTTAACGCAAAACGGTGCCATTTTGTTTGTTTTTTGGGTTCAATATACTTCAATGGAGAAGCTGCAGAAAAGCATGTAATGTGTTTTTGCGGCAATTTGTGTTTTGTAATCTGCCCAACAACAAATTGGCCCTAAAAAATGTAAAAACATTTTTAAGGCTAGTATACGATTAATCGAAACAATATTCGGCCAACTAATCAATTATGAAAATAATCGTTAGTTGCAGCCCTAATGTCATCCCCCTACAAATATTCCTGGCGCCCTTTCACAGCAAGCCCACAAAGTCCACACACTGTAGGGACCAAGCCCTAAGCTCTATGAGCCTGTTGGGGGTTGTATAAAAGGTAAGGTGGCGCTATTAAAAAGTCCTATAATGTGATAATCTAATAAATCAATACATTGGAAATCAAATAAATGAACTATAAAAAATCAATACAATATTATTTTAAAGTGCATGTACATATGTGCTGTCACGCCAGTGTACAAAAAAAGTGCAAAATATATCCAGAAATAGCAGAAATAGTAGCTCAGTGATAAGCTATTAGAGTCCATGCATTAGATGGGTTTCTTGAAAGCTGACACCATCACCGCAGAGACAATATCAATAATGGCGACACCAGGTAGGAAGAAGAGGTAAGTACCTACTTACCAGACCATCATGACCCTTTGTTTTAAGAAAAGGTCAGGTGGAGCTTTGGTACAGTTTATGGCCTGAGGTCTGTACTAGTACCTGGATGGGACTGGCCAGGGATCGACTCCAACAGATGATTAGCATACAAAAAATTAAGAAAAATGGGCCATAGAGAAGTTCCGGAATTTATTATGAACAGAAATAAAAACACAGGCCAAATGTCCGCTTACTTTAACAAGTACCGAGGCCTTGGCACTGAGGGATCGAGCGTGTTACAGCCTGATGTGATGTGGAGCACTTGCCACACTGTGTCTCACTCGCATCGGTAAGTATGGTGTGCGTTCCACCACCTTGCAGCACTAAAACATTTGGAAGTGGCTGAGCTGGATGAACGTGACCAGGAGCGTCTCGACGTACGTATCATCTGTTGATGTTGTCAGGAAGCGTCCTGGTCACATGATAGATGACGTGTTTATAGCCCTGAGTCAAATGTGATTGGTTCTATGGACATTACACGTTAGATAAAACGGCGATGCCATCTAGTGATATTTTTATATTACTACAATAATGTGACACACAGTGAGCATTGCTGATCACAGCACATCTGCTGATGCATAACATTTATCTTAAAACAATAGATTAAGCCATAAATAGTGGAGGTTAAACCGTTAAAAAGGGGGGGAATAATTAGGGCTGCAACTAATGATTATTTTCATAATCGATTAGTTGGCTGATTATTGTTTCGATTAATCGTATAATAGCATTAAAAAAAAAGAAAATTTGCATTTTTACATTTTTTGAGGCCAATTTGTTGTTGGGCAGATTACTAAACACAAATTGCCGCAAAAATACATTACATGCTTTTCTGCAGCTTCTCCATTGAAGTATATTGAACCAAAAAAAAAAAAAAAATAGCCCCGTTTTGTGTTAAAAAGTCCTTGCCCTTCCCAAATACGCAACAGCTGAAAAAAAAATCATGGATGTGAATGTGTCCCATAGGAAAACATGTAAATGAGCTGTAGTGTGTTTCTGCAAAAAGCACCAAAAAACAGAGGTGTGAACCCAGGCCTGAGATGTTTAGTAACATAATAGGGTTAAAAAAACAAAAATAAGTACAAAAAGAGCAAATAATCGCTACTGTAAGGGGTTCATTTTTTTACTGTGTGACAGTAAAAGTAATATTTACAGTAGCGATTTGCTTTTTTGTCCTATAAAAGGGCTAATTTTCGTTTTTTTAACCCCATTATGTTACTGGCCGATTAATCGATTATGAAAATTGTAATCGATTAATTTCATAATCGATTAGTTGTTTCGGCCCTAGGAATAATACATGATTCTTCTAAGAAATAATAAATTAAAAATTGTAAATAAATATTAAATTAAGAATAAATAAAAAATGTTAATTAAATATGCAACCCAACATTAGAAAAAAAACATACTCATTGGTTAAAATCAATGTTGAGGCCTGCTGGCTGGAGTGTATCTAGATTATACAGCCACTTTGTTTCATTTTGTGAAATTGATTTTGTTGGGTTTGTTCCTCTCCAATGTTTCTTAACCCTATCAATACCATAAAAAGTAAGTAATGTGGGGTCCTGATTATGGAATAACCTAAAGTGGTTGGATACACGCTGTGTTTCGTAAACCCTTCAATAATGTTTGCTATATGTTCGTTAATTCTTGTGTGCAACTTACGCATATAGTTCATATATTGAATTCCAATGTATTGATTTATTAGATTATCACATTATAGCACTTTTTAATAGCACCCCCTTACATTTAAACACCCCCCACATTGCCAAAGTTATTGTTTGCAGCACTTTTAGGGGAGCAGCTCTAATTTCAATTTATATGTAACCATAGAGCGTAGTTCTCCCTCTTTCTTTCTCAATGAGCCTGTTGGCTAGCTGGAATGACCCATCCAGCAATGGTTCTGGATGATATCTGCTAGAGACAGTGACAAAGATATCAAACTGTGAGAAAAGCTGTAGCTTGTGAACATGTTCAAAGCATCCCAATATCCATGGGGTGGAACCAGTTGCCTTAGTGGTCCTGCATATGGAAGGAACAAAACTTTTGTTCTCACAGGATCCCAAAGCCACCTCAGATTGCAACCTAGTGTGGATATAAACACTACCCATACTAAGCAGAATGCCAACAAGGATCCCTCATGAACCAGGGCCCAGATCCCAGCAAACCTCATGACTGAAGAAAAAATAACCCTTAGGAAGGCTGTCTTCATGACCGAGCCTCAACTCAAAACTGAACTGAAAGAAATCCCATCTGGAGCAGCAAGCTGCCAAAGGGTCCTAAAGGCCCTGATTCTTTCAAACTTTCTGCGGAGGATGTAGCCCTTTGAGGAATTGGCCTCATGGCTCAATCCTTAAACTGCATCCCACCAGGAGCTGTCAGTCACCAAAGGATCCCTCCCAGCCTAAAGCTTTGATCTTGGCAAACTTCCTGGCTGATGAGATAGCCATTAGAGTGTATGTCTTCATAGCTCAGTCTTTACCCAAGCTGGACTGAAAAGAGATCTTATCTGGAGTTGGCAAGGAAGTTCAGAGCAAGTAGTAAATCCAACCTAGAGAGTCTTTGCTCCCCCTCGAGTCTCAGATCCAGGCCCCAAAGTATTGGATGAGTAAGGGATAATCCATGAGACATTGGATATGACAGGGACACTGCGGAGATATGCCCTCTAAGAGAGCTTAAGATCAGTTGAAGTCCAGAACGTACCCAACCAAAAGACGAAAGCAAAAGAAAACAAAGCAGTCCAAATTGAACAGGCTTTATTCAAATCCTTTTGTAGGATTTATAGATATTGGGCCAGATTCACGTACAGCTGCGTATCTTTAGTCGGGCATAGCGCATCTCATATCCGCTACGCCGACGTAACTTAGTGAGGCAAGTACTGTATTCACAAAGCACTTGCTCCCTAAGTTACGGTGGCGTAGCGTAAATGGGCCGCCGTAAGCCTGCGTTATTCAAAGTAGGCTGGTAGGGGGCGTGTTGTATAGAAATAATTTGTGACCCCATGTAAATGAAGCGCCGAACGAACGGCGCATGCATGCTCAGTATCACGTTGAATTTACTCCCTAAGATACACCGGCTCAATACCTGTGACGTGAATGTAACCTATGCACAGCCCCATTCACGTAAACGACGTAAAAAGATACGCTTGTTCCAACGTCCATACTTTGCATTATCTGCGCCTCATATAGCAGGGGTAACTTTACGCCGGATGTAAGCCTTATGTAAACGGCGTAGCGGGCGCAAGTACGTTTCTGAATCGGCGTAACTAGCTCATTTACATATTCGACGCGTAAATCTATGGAAGCGCCCCTTGCGGCCAGCGTAAATATGCACCCAAGATACGACGGCGTACGGCAACTTACGTCGGTCGGCTGAAGCCATATTTCAGGTGTATCTAGGTTCCTGAATACAGGGCATAGATACGACGGCGCATCTTGGAACTTACGCCCCGTATCAATAGATACGTCAGCGTAAGTCGTCTGTGAATCCGGGCCATTAGCTTCAAGAAAAACAGCCAAACCTGATCAATAGCTTCCTCCTAGGACAAGAAACTGGAAAAGATGAACAAGGGTGGAGTATTTCACTCTGCGACAGAAGATCTCATCCGAGAGAAATGACTTCAATCCGATAACCCAGTACCAAAATCAGGAACCAAGGCCTGTTTTCGGGGCTGTTTTGAGGCAACATATTGGAATACACTCTGTGAGCCGCATGGAAGGGACATTGATACTAAGGTGTACGTTTATCAAACAGAGAAGAGCTGAGATCCTGATGATCACGGCTGATCTCTCAGGCGTGCCAGTTTATGAAGCTGAGATGAGGAGTGGAGAACATGTTTTTCACTTCTCATCACAAGACACACCCTTCTGTCATTCACTTTTACACAGATGACCATTTTATGAAGGTGAGATCTGAGGATCTCACTGGCTATCTATGCAAAATATCTCAGTCCCAGATTCTCCAGCTCAGAGGTGGAGAATATGGGTGAGAAGCTGCTGTGATGTGAAGAAGGAGGTTTCTTTCCTCCTAATATCAGCAAAAGCAAGCTTAAAGATTGATATAAATAATAACTATATATGTTTATTTTTTTATATATATATATATATATATATATATATATATATATATATATATATATATATATTACACACACACACATACACAGTATAGTTATAATGTATTTTCTTTTAGGACCCATTCACATCTGAGCAATGCAGAATTGTTGGCAGAATTGTGCAATTCTTTCCACAATTCTAAATTGCTCTAAAATTCTGTCAAAATACGCAATGCGTTTTTGGGTGCCATTCATTGTTAAATGGCACCCCAAATGCAGTTAGCAAACATGCATTTTTCCACACATTTTTGTCATTTGACAAATACTCTAGCAACTTGCCAACATGCGCATTGAAAAAATGCACAATGCTCCATGCCCAAAATGTACATTTTGGTGCTTTTTTTAACACATATTTTGGCCAATTTCTTTACCTGCGTTTTGGAGTGCGTTCCAGAAACACATGCAAAATGCATGATATGCTTGCGGTGTCATTAATTGTTAATGGCATCACAAAAGTGGCTAGCAAATGTGTGGTTTGCCAAAATACGCATAAAAAGCAAATCAAAACGCACGTTAAAAAGCGCCAAAGTGTGCATTACGAACCATACCAAAATGCATCTTAAAATAACCTGTGCCAAAATGTGTGCTAAAGGACCAAAATGTGTGTTTAAAAAAATGCACAATAAAAAAACCTACGGCCAGATGTGTGTTAAAAAAATGCCATGTTAAAAAAAAACGCCAAGATATGCATAAATAATGCCAAAATTAGCAATTAAAAACACACATTTAACCACTTCCTAACGGCCGTACGACTTTACGACTTGCGGCCGCAGGGTGGCTCTAAATCTCTGGGAGGCCGTCTTTTTACGGCCTCCGCTCCTCCTGGCCACTGGGGGGCGCGTGCGCATGCCCGCCGCATCACTGAGATGCCGATGCGCGTGCCTGGCGGCCGCGATGTCCGCCAGGCACCCCGATCGGCGGTTACAGAGACAAGGATGTGGATCCACGTCCTGTCATAGGGACACTGATCGGTCACCTCCCCCAGTCAGTCCGCTTCCCCCACAGTTAGTAACACTATGCAGGGTACACATTTAACTCCTCCCTCACCCCCTAGTGTTAACCCCTTCAATGCCAGTCACATTTATACAGTAATTAGTGCATATTTATAGCACTGATCACAGTATAAATGAATGGTGCCAAAAATGTGTCAGAAGTGTCCGATGTGTCCGCCATAATGTCGCAGTCCCAATAAAAATTGCAGATTGCCGCCATTACTAGTAAAAAAAAAAAATAATAATAATAATTCTGTCCCCTATTTTGTAGGCGCTATAACTTTTGCGCAAACCAGTCGCTTATTGCTATTTTTTTTTTTTTTTTACCAAAAATATGTAGAATACGTATCGGCCTAGACTGAGAAAACATTTTTTTTCTTAAGAATTAAGTAAAAAATATTATTATTTTTTTCAAAATTATCGCTCTTTTTTTGTTTATAACGCAAAAAATAAAAACTGCAGAGGTGATCAAATACCACCAAAAGAAAGCTCTATTTGTGGGGGAAAAAAGGACGCCAATTTTGTTTGGGAGCCACGTCGCACGACCGCGCAATTGTCAGTTAAAGCGACGCAGTGCCGAAAGCTGAAATTTCACCTGGGCAGGAAGGGGGTTTATGTGCCCAGTAAGCAAGTGGTTAAACAATGTGCCAAAATGTGTGTAAAAAAACAGAGATCACAGGCAGCCCCTCCCTCTTCTACTAAGATCTCAGGTGTTCTCAGAGGAAAAACTTCTCCTTCTGAGAACAAATGTTCTCCGCTTCATAAACAGGGTGCCAGAGGAGAAGATTTTTCTCTGAGAACGGCAATGAGATAAATTATCAATGTTTGATAAACGTACACCTAAGTGCATAACACATTATATAGATTCTATTTTTCCAACAAGAATTGTTTGTTGTTATTCAAATAATAAACCGTGGGTAACTAAGGATATGAAGGATATTCTTAACTCCAAGAAGATGGCTTTTAGAGTAGGTAATAGGGAGGAGTTAAAAATGATCCAGAGGGACCTATGGATAAAGATTAGAGAGGCTAAGGAGAAATATAGGAGAAAGCTGGAGTGGAAAGTCCAGCAAAACAAAGTAAGAGAAGTTTGGAGTGGCATGAGAACCATTACAGGTCTTAAGCAGGTTGGTGGAGGGACTAGAGGTGATGTGGAGAGGGAAAATGAACGGAACCATTTTTTTTAATAGGTTTGATTCAGAGGCCCTGGCATTAACTCCCTTGGACTCAACAGAAAGCTGTAGAAGAGTAGAGTTGCAGAAAGTACTCTCCTCTCCTCATACTAGATGTCCTTCCTCCTATAACCCTTAGCGCCGAGCGTACGCATATATGCAGCATCGGCTTTAGGGGGATATACCGGGATGATGCCTGCAGCTGCACGGAAGCGACATCACAATGTCACTTCCGGTTTACTCAGCTGCCAATGGCGCCAGTTTAAAAAAAATCTACAGTATTCAGAATCGCTGTTTTTGGTGATCTGAATACTTTGAAGTGCAAAGGAGAGATTTGGGGTCTTTTAGACCTCCGATCCCTCCATAAAGAGTACCTGTCATCACTTATTACTGTCACGGGATGTTAACATTCCTTGTGACAGCAATAAAAGTGATCAAAACGTTTTTATTTTATTTAAAAAAACACCATGTAAAAATAAATAAATAAGAATAAAAAAAAAAAATGAAAGCGCCCCTCTCCCCGCGAGCTCGCGCAGCAAAGAAAATGCATATGTAAGTCACGCCCGCATATGCAAACGCTGTTCAAATCACACGTGTGAAGCATTGCCGCAATCGTCAGGGCGAGAGCAATAATTCTAGCAATAGAACTCCTCTGTAACTCTAACCTGATCACTGTAAAAAAATATTAATACGTCGCCTAAGGAGATTTTTAGGTACCGTTTGTCGCCATTCCACGAGTGTGCGCAATTTCAAAGCGTGACATGTTTGGTATCTATTTACTCAGCCTAACATCATCTTTCACGTTATACAAAAAAATTGGGCTAACATTAGTTTTGTTTTTTTTAATTCATGAAAGTGTCTTTTTCCCCAAAAATTGCATTTGAAAGACTGTTGCACAAATAGCGTGCGAGATAAAATATTGCAACAATCACAATTTTATTCTCTAGATTCTCTGCTTAAAAAAATATATAATGTTTGGGGGTTCTAAGTAATTTTCTAACAAAAAATACGGATTTTAACTTGTAAGCAACAAATGTCAAAAAAGGCATTAGAAGGGTTAACCACTTCAGCCCCAGAAAGATTTACCCCCTTAATGACCAGACCATTTTTTCCGAAATGGCACTGCGTTACTTTAACTGACAATTGCACAGGTGTGCAATACTATACCCAAATAAAATTGATGTCCTTTATTCCCAAAAATAGAGCTTTCTTTTGGTGATATTTGATCACCTCTGCAGTTTTTATTTTTTGCGCTATAAACAACAAAAGACTGACATTTAAAAAAAAATATATATATATTTTTAACTTATTGATAGAATTACATATCCAATAATTAAAAAAAAAAATGTATTAATCAGTTTAGGCCAATATGTATTCTTCTATATATATTTTTTGTAAAAAATATATATATATATTTATATATATATATATTTTATATATTTCGCAATAAGCGTATATTGATTGGTCTGCGTAAAAGTTTTAGCGTCTACAAAATAGGGGATATATTTATGGCATTTTTTTTTTTTTACTAGTAATGGCGGTGATTAGCGATTTTTAGCAGGACTGCGACATTGCGGGGGGCAGATCAGACACTTTTTTGAAAAGGTCTACAACATGTCACGGCGGTATCCCCAAACACACAAATTAGTGAGATTCCTTACCTGGTGACACAGTATGGGTCATGTTATTTATAATCAAACTATAAAATATTGTAGATCTTTGTTCTGATTGATATGAGACATGCAATATGTCATTATATGCTATTTTCTATGTGATATATTTTTAGCATTTAATGTATATTTGATTAAGGAATCATCGTTTTTCTTTTCTCTCATTGTTGTTGTTGCAATACATACTTGTTACATCATATCCTGTTTCAAGGCAGCACCCTGTTGGGGGAGGGCTTTGTATCCATTTTGTATATTTAAGTGAGCAATATGGGGGTGCATCCTTATGCCCCTGTTGAAGGCTTATGTGGCCGAAACGCATCGGGTATTGCTATTGAGCACCCCATATTGCTATTTTTGTACGTGATCACTTTTATCTATGTCATATTTTATGACTTTTATAAATAAACCTTTATTGGTTTTAATTGACCTGCACTATTGGAGTTCCTTTTTCTATCCTTAATATTATCCACCCATTGAAGCTTCAGCCACGTCCTTTCCTGCACCTCTTGATCGACGGTCCAAGGATTGCACTCGGAGCTCGCGGTGTTGACGCAGTACACCAGGGATATGCAATTAGCGGACCTCCAGCTGTTGCAAAACTACAAGTCCCATCATGCCTCTGACTGGGTGTCATGCTTGTGGCTGTCAGTCTTGCTATGCCTCATGGGAATCGTAGTTCTGCAACATCTGGAGGTCCGCTAATTGCATATCCCCGCAGTACACCATCCAAGCACTGCTGGTTCCTGCTGTCCACGCTATTTGGAGTTCCAGTCTCTTCAACGGTCCTACCCCAGTTGCAGTGGTCCCGGTTTCCAAAGACCACAATGTCCGACTGACTCTCTGCTGTACAGTATTAGAGTCCAACCCATCTGGTAAGCGTGTTTATTTCCACTCCATACCTTCATGCGATTGTGATCCCCATAGATCTCTACAGACAACTTGAATACCTGTTGTATCCCAATCATTGGATAGCAGTCCACCTGTCTTCCGCACCAATTATTCAATTGATGTCTATTTAATTTTAAGATATAGATTTTGCAACATTTTTCTTTACATTTCGCACCATTTGGGCTACCTATATTTGTGTCGGTAGTTCATGTATATCAGGGATATGCAATTAGCGGACCTCCAGCTGTTGCAGAACTACAAGTCCCATGAGGCATAGCAAGACTGACAGCCATAAGCATGACACCCAGAGGCATAGGCATGACTTGTAGTTTTGCAACAGCTGGAGGTCCGCTAATTGCATATCTCCGATGTATATGCACGTATATTATGGATGTTGTTGCCGCACGTGGTATATATATTTGTTAGCGCTACATTTTTTGGTTTACTATTTTGCTGGCTTTGTTTGTTTGTATGTAGCAGCTTGGCACTTCCTTTCTGAATTAGCGCAGTTTTTTTCTTTATTTTTTACTTTTTTGGGGCCAGCGACATTATTACAGTGATCAGAGCTAAACATATGCACTGATCACTGTATAAATTACAATGGCAGGGAAGGGGTTTACACTAGGGGGCGATCAATGCGTTAAGTGTGTCCTAGGGAAATGCTTTCTAACTGTAGGGGGGAGTGGACTGACTAGTACAGAGAGATTGCTGTTCCTAATCCCATTTCAGAACGTGGATCTGCTTTGTTTATAGAGGCAGATCCACGTTCTACCTCTCTGAAGAGTGATCGCGGGTGGCCGGCGGGCATCGCATCTGTTGAACCAATGCATGCCCGCAGTGTCTGCTGCACAAGACGACGTATGGGTATGTCGTTCCTGTAATAGGGCTGCCCTGCCGCAGTATATATGCGGTGGGCGGTCCTTTAGTGGTTAATGCGTGTTCTGATTCACCCCCAATTGGATACTTTTACTGGTTCTTTTTATAACAACAACTCTACTCCTCCTTTATGGGAAAGTGCATCAATGTATTTTACAGCTAATCAGGTGAGTAGACAGTTGCAGAGACTTAAAGCAGCAAAATCAGCAGACCCTGGTGGAGTTAGCCCCAGAGTGCTTAGGGCCTGGGGAGTGTTCTTCAATGGGTCTTTAACTTGAGCCAGAGTATACGAAAGATTCCTGTGTTGCGGAAGATGTCCCGTCTTGTCCTTGTGCCAAAGATACCACATCCTTGTGGCTCCAAGGATTACAAACCAGTGGCTTGGACCTCCCACTTAATGAATACCTTGGAGAGACTTGTATCTCAGTTAAGACCCAAGGTTAGTAAATGTTTAGAGCCTTTGCACCAGCCAAGACGGGGGGGGGGGGGGCGTTTGGGGTGAGGATACCATAATTTTCATGGTAAATCGTATGTACACCTGGATAAGTCAGCAAGCACTGTGAGGGTCATATTTTTTTTTTTACTTCTCTAGTGTTTTTGATATCAGGCCGAATTTTTGGGCAAGTAGCTAGCAGCAATACAGGTTGATGTTTCCTTTGTGTCAAGGATTGTAGACTACCTGACAGGAAAACCGCAGTATGTGCATTTGCAAGACTGTGTCGGATAGGGTGATCAGCAATATTGGAGTTCGACATGGGACATTTCTCTTTCTTTTTACTGTCTACACCACTGATTTTAGCTAGCAGAGTCTTGCCATCTTCAAAAGTTCTCTGATGACTCTGTGGTAGTAGAATGTACCAGAGATGGGGAAGAAACAGAGGACTGTGGTAGAGAACTTTGTCACACGGTGTGAGGTTAATCATCTGCATCATCCCTAAAATATCTAGACATCCGGTTGTTAGATTGGACACCCTCGGTGTTACCAACATCCCCATCTTGCTAGCTACCATGAAAAAAAGACTTAGCCAATTGGACTAAGACAGCCTTTACTTGGATGGGGAGACTTGCCGTTGTAAAGATAAACATCCTCCCACACCTACTGTTCTACATGCAGATGATACCCATTTTCCTCCCTAGAGGTTTTTTCACCCAAATGTCTAGTACCATGTGCTGTTCGATCATGTTTGATATGATCATCTCCTTCCACATACTCCAAAAAAATAACCTAATATTTACAGTCTATGGAGTCAGGCTGCACAGTTTGGTGTGTATTGCTAGTTTTTTTTCCTTCTTAGGAGGGTGCATGTGATCAGCACTGCCAAGAGGGTCAGGGGTCTGATAGGACGACAATTGTGGGAGACTGCTATATACAGCTGATTGGAGGAAAAAAAAAAATGGATTTTTGTACTCACCATAAATTCCTTTTCTCAGAGTTAT
Organism: Rana temporaria; assembly: GCF_905171775.1. Classification (NCBI taxonomy): domain Eukaryota; kingdom Metazoa; phylum Chordata; class Amphibia; order Anura; family Ranidae; genus Rana; species Rana temporaria. The sequence goes on along the minus strand of NC_053489.1, from coordinate 262,640,858 downwards.
GGACGGACACAGCACTCTCTTGACAAAGTGGGTATTTACCTTCAATCAGGAGAGGACTAGGCAAAAAAAAAAAAAAAAATTGTTAAAATGTTTAAATGCTTTAAAAAACTGTACAGTACCACAGGGGCAGTCCCTCTAGGCACAACCCCTCTCCCTGCATCTAGCAGCTCAGTTCATCAAAAATAAGTACAAACATAAAAAGGAGGGGTGGGTGCTGTCTGTCCATGAACTCAGAAAAAGGATTTTTACGGCGAGTACAAAAATCCTATTTTTTCTCTTACGTTCATGGACGGACACAGCACTCGACAAAGAGGGACATCCCAAAGCAGTGTTAAAAAAAAAAAAAGGGGTGGGAACAGCATTAAAAAAACTTCACCCCCAACAAAAACCAGAGCTCAACAGAGTAGTTGCAACATTAAACAGCCGCCTGCAAAACCTTGCGGCCAAAGGAAGCATCCGAAGATTCACAAGGTTGATGTGAGTGCAAGTGTGAACACATGACCAGGTTGCTGCCTGACACATGTGGGAAACGGACGCTTGCTGTCGGAAAGCCCAAGAGGCCCCTATTGCCCTGGCCAAATGCGCCGTGACAGGAAAGAGAGGCACCCGTCCCTTCAGAGCATAAGCCTGGATCACGATCTGCCCGATCCACCTAGAAATGGTGGCCGATGAGCTTGCCAGGCCCTTCTTAGGACCAGCTACCGAAACAAACAATGAGTCAGACCTCCGGTACGGAGCAGACAGGTACACCCGCAGAGCCCGGACAATGTCCAAGGAATGCAACGCAGCCTCTTTTGGATGTGACAGACGAGGAAACAAGGATGGAAGTACAATATTCTCATTGAGATGAAAGGCCAAAACCACCTTAGGAAGAAAGGAAGGTTGCGGACGCAGCACTACCTTCTCCTTGTGGAAGACCAAAAACGGAGCCTTGCAGGACAAGGCCGCCAGCTCAGAAACACGTCTGACGGATGTAAACGCCACCAAGACCACCACCTTCTGAGAAATTGTCAGCAAGGAAATCTCCCTTATGTTCTCAAACGGTGGTTTCTGAAGTGCAGAGAGGACCAGGTTCAAGTCCCAAGGAGGAAGGGGAGGAAAGACCAGAGGGGCCACATGCCGAACCCCCTGTACAAACGTACTCACTAGCGAGTGAGTCGCCAAGGGTCTCTAAGGCAAAAATCTGCCCCTTAAAAATCGTACATAAGGCAAGCTTTTGGTCCACCCCACGCTGTAAGAACAGTAGGACCCTGCAAACCAAATAGGTATGCGGACACCACCCCATCTCCTCACACAGAGAGCTGTAAGCCTTCCAGGTGCGATGGTAAATCTTCCTGGAAGCCGATTTTCGTGCCCTTAACATGGTAGAAATCACTGAATCCGACAGGCCTCGGTCCCTCGACACCTGGCTTTCAAAAGCCAGGCCGTTAAAACCAGCAACTGTAAAGCAGGGTAAAGTATGGGACCTTGCAACAGAAGGTCCTCTTGCAGCGGTAGACAGGGAACGTCTGCCACCAGACGCACTAGGTTGGCATATCCGGGACGCCAAGGCCAATCCGGAGCAACTAGGATCATTGGGATCCCTTCGACCTCCACCCTGCAACGCAGATGTGGAAGAAGTTTTAGAGGAGGAAAAACAAAGCAGCCGTTACCAATGCCACCGACATGTCTGTTGCGTCTGCCCCGGGGTCCCTTGATCTGGCCATGAACCTCAATACCTTCCAATTGAGCAGGGACGCCATGAGATCCACGTCTGGCGTGCCCCATCTTTGGCAGATGAGGTGGAACACATCCAGGTGTAAGACCATTCTCCATGGTCCAGCATCTGGCGACTCAGGTAGTCCGCCTGTCAGTTTAACACGCCCGGAATGTATACACAGTCGACAGAGCCCGGCACGCTGCGTTCTGCCCACCTCAGGATGTGAGAGACCTCTGAAGCTGCCGCCATGCTTCTTGTTCCTCCATGATGATTGGCATACTCCACCGCCGTGGCGTTGTCTGACTGGAGGCCCATGTAGCCTCCGAGACCATTCGAAGATGCAAAGCTTGATCGCCCGGAGTTCCAGGACATTGATCGGCAGGTGGGATTCCTCTTGAGTCCAGTGACCCTGGGTCGACCGGACCCCCCAGCCGGTAAGACTGGCGTCCGTCGTGATCACTGTCCAGTGAGAAGGACCGACTTACCGGACAGAAATGCCGGTGATGTCAGCCACCAAACCAGGGAGGCCCTGACCCGGTGGCTCACTTGGATTTGACGACCCAGGGACCATGAGACTGCAGCTTTACCACCGGGAGAAACACCTTCGCCACTAAAGGAGTCCAGAATCAGCCCTAGGTATTCCAGGCGTTGAGTCAGGGCCGAGACCAAATTCTGGGTGTTCAACACCCAACCAAATTCTCAGAGGGTCTGACAGGCAATAGACATGCCCTCCTCCAATTCTGATCTTGAAGTGGCCCTCAGAAGGTCGTCCAAGTAGCCCACGATAGCGATGCCACACTGTCTCAGCAGGGCCAGAATCGGAGCTAGCACCTTGGTAAACACCCTTTGTGCCGATGCCAAGCCGAAGGGGAGAGCCACAAACTGATACTCGCAAAGCGCAGGAATCTCCGATGTCTGGTGCAGATGGGAACATGCAAGTATGCATCCTTGATGTCCAAGGACGCCAGAAAGTCCCCCAGATGGAGAGCCGTGACAACAGAGCGAACAGACTCCATACTGAATCTTGGCACACAAAGCAATTGAGGGTTTTGAGATGCAGAATTGGACCGACCCAGTCCTTCTTTGGCACTACGAATAGTAAAACCCTTGAAACCGTTCCTGCCACAGAACAGGTATGATCACCCCACATGCCAGCAAATCCTGAACCGCCCCGAACAAGGCTTTCAGACGCGCCGGCTGAAGCTTGGAGGGAAAAAAAAAAATCCGCTCGGACGAGAGAGATACGATCTTGTACCCAGAGAAAACTACTTTGCAAACCCATTGGTCGGAGATCAGAGATGACGTCCCCCCCCCACCCGAGAGAAGGGTGGGGGCAGACCTTCATGCGGACTGTGGTTTTGCAAAACCAGGGTCGTGCCTGACCCTCAGCAGATGCTTTATAGGCCTGATAGCGTTTACCCGCAGCACTGGGCGAAAAAAAAAAAAAAAGGGAGGGGCCCTGCCTACTGTGTGGCTCCTGACTTTGATTGCGGGAGCAGCATGCCCTTACCTAGTGTGGCATTCTTAATAATATCGAGAGGCACTAAAAAGTCCGTCACCCTTAAAAGGCAAATCCATCAGGGCCTTCTTGGAAGATTGGTCTGCCGACCAACACTTTAGCCAGATCAGGTGGAGCATAGACCGAAGCTCTGGACAGCAAGGGAATGGTATCCAGGTCAGACTCGCAGACAAAACTTAAGGCCTTGCACTAGCTGGTCGGCCAAAGCCACCTCATCCGGAGGTGCCAGACAAGCTTTTAGCCCCTGGAGCAGTATCTTTGCCCATTCAGAGTTTGAGACACCAGAGCCCCAGCCACCGCTGGACGCACTGCTGAGCGCACCATCGTGTATAGATGGCAAGCGATCGCCTCAGCCTTCTTGTCTGCAGGATCCTTGAAAGCAGGAGCCTCTTCCACTGGAATCGTGGTTACTTCGTTAAGTCTGGACACAGAGGGGTCCACTACTGGAGGAGAGTTCCATTTCTTCAGGAAACTCTCCACAAAAGGGATACCGGACCGCCAATTTTTTTGGGGCAGAAAAAAACCTTCTGCGGGTTTTCCCAATCCTTGTATAAGAGCTTATCAAGATAAAACACAAGAAAACACCTTGGCAGTGTGGACTAGCTTGCGGAACCCAAAGGGGACCGACGCCTCAGCTGCTTCTGCAGAATCTTCCACCTTCAGTGTATCTCGTACCGCAGTGATAAGATAACTTGCCAGAGTTTTCTCGCATGCCGACCTGGAGTCATCCTCACTATCTGAATGGCCACAATCCGCGCACTGACACATCAGAATCCGGGCCATGAGCCGTAGCTGGGCCTGACTGCATCAGAATTGTACCCGGAAGATGGGGGGGGGGGGCGTTTACCCCTCCGAGTTATCGCTTCCACCCTGGCAAGAAAGGCCTCCAGGACCGCCGACATAGCATCCACTGACAGCAGGTGCAGGGGCACCAGTTGCCAACTCAGGTGTTTCTAGGGGGGAGACGCTCGCTTCGGGCTCCATGCTGACCCACGTGTGTGACACAGGCCAAAGCACACTGTCCACCCTCCTAGCTGCAGCAGAGAATGAGGGATCCTTCCCCCCCAGAGGACAGACCACCCAATAATGGATACTGCACAGCCCTGCCGTCCGTCTCCCGCCTGAGAAGCCCCTCAGTGCTGTGGAGTCACGCTGTCTCAATGTGGTGTGCCCCTGCCTATTGCGCCGCAACGCCAGACACTAGAGGTCAAATACCTCCGCCAAAATGTCCACCGAGCAGCAGACTGTAGAAAAAAGGCAGGTGGCCACAAGAAAATGGCCACCGATGAACACTAGAGCAAAGTGACGCCGCCAGCCGCGTGTAAAACAGCAATGCAAAAAAACCACAGTAGGCCGCAAAACACTTGGGGTCCCCACACAGAGGGCCCCCCACAAGGGACAGCTGAACGAATCCCCCAGGAGACGGACAGTGCAGCCCCCACGCTACCGGATGAAGCCCCCCCAGGCGGACCCCCAGTCACACGCAACAATTCTGGCACAGAGCACAGGGAGGGAGGGGAAAATCCCCTAATCGACCTCCCCAGGAGTACCTAGCAATGTCCTCCCACTGATGTAGGGAAACTGCTACTTGCCTGTCCTGCGTGGACTCGCTGGAAGCATCCCTGACAGACCATCTTCCGCATGGTGACGAAGGTGACCGTTGGCCCGGCACACTGATTCAAGCACAGAGCCTGGTCATATGTGTACCCCGGAGCATGTAGCCCACCGGCCACCCCTGGAACTACAGGGCATGTCGTTTACAACCCAGCGTGTAGCCAACGGTCGGCACATGCTCGATGGCCGAAAACTAGGGAGACTACAAGGATCTGGGATCCAGCCTGTCACCCAGTCGGCAGTTGCTAGCAGATCTCAGGAACAAAAAACAGAAAAAAAAATATATGGAAAAAAACTCCAGACCCATGGGCCCGAAGGGAGCCATGTCCTTCTCCACAAGGCAGAAAAAAATAAAAAACACAGCTGCTAGATGCAGGGAGAGGTGTTGTACCTAGAGGGACCGCCCCCAGGGCGGTACTGTACAGTTTTTTGATGTGTTTAAACATTTAACCTGTTTTCTGCCTAGTCCTCTCCTAATTGAAAACTGAATACGCACTTTGTCAAGAGTGCCGTGTCCGTCCATGAATAAAAAGGGAGTTTATATTTACTAAAACTATTGCATTTCCATGTACTGTGGGAAACCAGATTTAGTGAGTGCATGATCTGGGTTTAGTAACTTTAGGCCACTTTCACACGAGGAGTTTTACATGCGTTCTTTGCGCTAAAAATAGCGACTGTAAACTGTCTCTTCTGCAGTCCCAGTGTGAAAGCCCGAGTACTTTCACACTGGGCGGTGTGCTTGCAGGACAGGTAAAGTGCTTCAAGCAGTGAATACAGCACTCCCAAAATGCCCCTGCCATTGAAATCAATGGCCAGCGCTGCCAAAGTGCATGCAAAGCGCTTAGCCCTTTTTCGACCGCTAGTGGCCGAAAGGCACAGCAAAGACGGTAAAGCGCTGCCAACACTAGCGGTGCTTTACCGTCAACACGCCAAGCACCTCAGTGTCAAAGTACCCTTAAAGATAAAATCACTGACAGTCTTCTAGACCCACATTCCTCAGTTATGGCTGCCCTTTATTGTTTGGGTACCAAGGCTATATTTGCAACACCCCCTCCTGCTGGACCCTGAGGGAGTGCCCTTTTCTACGATTGTATACATTTGTAGGGCTAGAGTCAAGCTTTGGAACTAGATACGCTTTACGATTCTATGCTTGTACTATACAAATCTTTATATTTTTGCAAGTACTGAAGTATAATAAAAAAAAAAAAAAAATATGATATGAGAGAGCTAGAGATATATCCATCTATATATAATCTCACCATCATCTTGGGATAAGATTTTATTAGCCATGTCCTCTGCAAATAAACTTTTTTTTTTGGAAGTGTGTGTGTCTTTATAGAACTGTTCTTTGTCAATTTTGTACTAGAACGTACACCGAAATGTGAGGATTGTGTACATTTACACATTAAGCGCCCAATACACAAAGCATGCATACCGAAGTTTTAGAAATGGAGATAAAAAATAAAAAAAAAAGGTATACAAAAAAAGGTTGCACATAAAAGAATTTATTTTACACATTTTCAGGAGTTACACCAGAATTGTATTAAAAAATAATACTTACATAATTAACATATGGGGGGTATACTTCTAAATGCCAGTAACAGTTTACAATGTAAAACAGAAAAAGATAAACTTTATGAAGGCATCGCTTTCAGGCGTTCGCATACACAACAAATTTGATACACACGCACAGTTCCACCCAAACTGCACTAAAGAAAACACACAAAAATATTTACATTAAAAAAAAAAAAATCATTCATACTACATTTTTTCTTCAAAAGAACTGAATTTTACCTTTGTTATGAGGGGAAAAATACATTTAAGATTCAACACAAACTGTTTTTTCAAAACATTTTTAAAGCTGCACAGTGTTGCGGCAAAAATAGTATGCCATCATTTTTCTTCCTAGCTATTGTGCACAAATTCAATTTTCAAAGAATTGTATCATACTATAGGTTTGAAGCTCAACACATCCTGGTGCACAACACCTAGTTTTTGCCAAGCCAGAATGCTCTTGCAAGGAACTGGAACACCAACTAAAAGACGTATGAGATTTAGTCACAGAATCTGGAATTAAATATTTTACACATTTTCTAGTGTGGTAGAATTCTGTATTGGCAATGTGAGCGTACAACCAAACAAAAAAAAAAAAAAAAAAACTCAAGGTAACCGGTTCAAAAACAACTGACAGGATTCACTGCAATAAACTCTTCATAGCGAACATATTCAGTAGATCTAAAAACACATTCTCCCATTTTACTTCTTGATGTTTGGGTGTGTCCCGGAAATCTGCAAAAGGATCCTGTTTGAGGGCAATGCCAGTCACCTTATCAAACTGTCTCTTTTGCCACTAGGATACTGTAGTTTAGGAGAGGACTGATGATGTTATGCAAAAAAGGGCAACAGTTTTGAAGATGGAGTCATCACTTTTTCATGACAATTAGAAACTTCAGCAAATATACCTGGGAGATAAGCCCCCTAATACATGCAGACTAAGCGCTCACTTTTACCAACATTGCGCATGTTACATGTACTGCTATGCCATTGATTTTGAACGATAGTTCACTGCAGAATTTACTTCTGTGGCAAGTCTGATTTTTCAAGACATTTTGTTGCAGTACCAGCCCACACGCATTAATTGCGCCACATTTTCTTCTGCGGGAGCATAGAACAGCAATAACTTTCGTCCCCCTTCTACAGGACCCAGACTCTAGGCTGTTTATTAACTTTAAAGTGTTGTATCCGGATCTTTTAGTACAAAGCATACAGCACTGTAGAAGCAGAGCTTGGACCGTAATGTTTCGTACCTAAAAGCAGCTCTTTGTCAGGAACAAGAATGACTACAAACCAAAGTGAAAGGGCATTGAATGCTTCCACATACTTGCAAGTCTAAATTCCTCATTAAAATAACCTGTACAAGGATGAACTGAGGGATGCAGTTATTCCCCTAATTTATGTGCCAATTTTTTACAGGGATTAGGTCTAGTTCACTACCCCAAACCTATAGTATATTACATGAATCGGGAAGCTGCCTGGAGTCAAAGCTGGACTCAAGACAGATCTAAATAGAAGACTCAAACCAATGCAGTTTTGAATTCATGAATACAACATTAAATATTTGAATTTGAACTAGTATAAAAGCCTTTTGAAGTGCCCGTTTAGCAGAGCTTGAAAATAAAGTGGCAGCACAAGGAGGCTTCCTGTGAGAAATAGGGGAATGACCTCTGCTACTTGTCCTTAATCTAGGTTCACAAATCTGCGGGTGAGGGGAATGCCTTTAAACTGCATGCATTCCCATACTTGCAGGGCAAAGACAGGCGGCTTTTAAAGCAGATATGCAGAGGTGCCGTTATTTCTAATGGCAGCCCCCACACATTGCTCTGCATTTTCAGGTGGGGTGAAACAGTTTCCATGCAGCTGCAATTCTAAAAAGGCACATTGACAATTTCCTGTGTTTCCCGCAGGTACAGCAGCCCATTCAAATGAATGGGCTGCTGTGACCATGTAAAAAAAAAACAAACAAAAAAAAACACATATGAGAGCCTAGCCAAAGGAAGTGGGTTAAATTATACCAATTGTCCATCGAAAAGCCCAAGGCCATCCAGTTAAAAGATACATAGGTAACTGCAGTCCTGTAATTATAGCGAGTTTGGTGGCAAAAGCGGTTTGTTTCAAATGATTAATGGGCTTTATCATCTTTGCCTAGAATTCTGCTTTAAAAGGGCAACTATATCGCAACCTGATGTTAGAAGAATGCTTTATCTTAGGCATACCAGTGAAAATGCACTCCAAAAATTCCCAGTTCTGACCAAAAGCTGCACCAATTTGCAAATCCAAAATACTGCATCATAGATGAATTCTCTTTCATTTAAATGAATGGGATGGGATGCCTTTGATTGGCCATATAAGAAATTCAGGATTTCCTACGTTTTAATACAAGACCCCAGCAGGTGATTCCATCTACTGCTACATCATGCACCACGTGGCCTGCAGAGACCTTAACACAATATAATAATTTTCTCACTTGCGATAGTAGCTGCTTTTGGCATTCAAATCTTATGCTGATGGTAGACATGCAGATAAGTCAATGGCTGATCATGTTGATAGCAACTTCAACTAGTACAGGATAACATACCATAATCCTCGACTAAACCATCCTGTTTATAAGGACCATTGCTTTTCCTACAAATACCAAGTCATAGCTCAAGTGTAGATGACAAGCATAGCCTACTTCAGTGACAAGATTAAACAAGCCCATGGTCAGTTACTATTATATATACACACATATATACACACATACATACATACATACACACACACACACACACACACACACACACACACACACACACACACACACATAAAATGATAAAAAGGAAGGGTGGTGGCGCTGTCTTTTCTTTCCCCTATCGCTAGGATGTATTAACTAAACTGACCACTTACACAATAAGTACCTATCTATACTACCAAGAGAGCTACTTCCGAGCCTGGGTCAAGCAATAAGTGTATCTGGTAGTTATACCCGTTATATTTCTTCACTTATCCTTGTGTATGATATATCTAATGCATAAATATGCGTTATTGAGTGTAAATGTGTGCAGGGATAGGACATGCCCCAGGGGCTAATAATTAGCCAAAAAATATATATGAATACTACAATAGTAATCTTATGTGACTGCACAAATTATGCGCTGTTGAACTTTGATAGTAGGTGTGATACTTGTGTGTGTATGAATACACAAAATACATAAAAAATAAATAAAATAAAAATGTATCAACACAAGGTGTATCAAATACAAATGTGCCACCAATATAAAAAAACAGTAAAACTGCTACCTGTGAAATTATAAACATAGAATTGTAATCAAATTAAATAATGAACTTGCATATAGAATTGCACATATTAGCAACAGCATTGGGAATATAACAGTCCAAAGCCGCATATACGATCACGAAAGACCGCCTTTGAAAACGACACACGAAACGTACGTCAAGGGCGGGTAGCACGCACACTTGCTATTGCATCCCTTCCAGAAAGTCAGCTGAGACGCCTGCGCAAATCAGCTGGAGCGCACGGCGTTCATACCAGCACGACAGAACCTCATATCTGGAAACTGGATGCTAGCCTAATTTTATTTTATCGGTTTTAAGTATTGTGTTATGTGGCTATTTTTTGTTAAGCCAATCCTGTCCTGCATTCCCTTGAATAGTTGGGGTATTGCAAATAACGTTTTATTTTTTACTACACAATGGAAGCCTGTCACTCTGTTTTAACTGAGGATTGCGGATTACTGGCAGCTGTGGATAACCTGACCTGAACAGCACACCTCAGGAGATTGGAAGAAGAGATAAAGGACATCTAGACTCCAGAGTGGAAAAATATACTACGCTGTCTACCCCTGCAGGGGTTGTAATATATGGTGAGTGGGGACCATGGTGGGGGAGCACTGGAACCACGCGTGGAAGCACCATTGATCGTTTTTGAGCACTCAGTCACAGATATTTGTGATATATTTTGCACCAAGAAAACCGTTTGGATGGATCGTATATGCGGCTTTGGACTGTTATATTCCCAATGCTGTTGCTAATATATGCAATTCCATATGCAATTTCATTTGTTAATTTGATTAGAATTCTATGTTTATAATTTCACAGGTAGCAGTTTTACTGTGTTTTATATTGGTGGCACATTTGTATTTGATACACCTTGTGTTGATACATTATTTTAATTATTTATTTTTTATGTATACACACACACACACACACACACACACACACGTATCACACCTACTATCAAAGTTCAACAGCACATATTTTGTGCAGTCACATAAGATTACTATTATAGTATTCATATATATTTTTTGGCTAATTAGCCCCTATAGTATTCATATATATATTTGGCTAATTAGCCCCTGGGGCATGTCCTATGCCTGCACACATTTACACTCAATAATGCATATTTATGCATTAGATATATTTCTTCACTTATCCTTGTGTATGATATCACGGGTATAACTACCAGATACACTTATTGCTTGACCCAGGCTCAGAAGTAGCTCTCTTAGTAGTATAGATTGGTACTTCTTGTGTAAGTGGTCAGCTTAGTTAATACACCCTAGCGATAGGGGAATGAAAAGACAGCGCCACCACCCTTCCATTTTATTTAGTATATGCTCTCCTTAGGGGGAACATAGTAGAGGGGGCTGCAGTCTTACAATAAGCCACTCTTAAGCGCAGGTTCTCCATTTTTTTTATCTATACATACATACATACATACATACATACAGTAATATGCAACGGTCACACTGATGTTATTCAGGGTAACAATTTGTATGTACAATTTCCTTAAAGCAGGATTTGTAAAGCAAATGAGAAAAATTGTAAACACTAAACATGTTGTAGAAAATGGGTGTTAAACTACAAGAATTCTCAAATTAAAAGCTGCTTTTTATACCCAAATCCATACAAGAACTTTCAAAATGTTCACACCCTTTAGAAACTTCAACGTCACATTTTGCTGCATACTAATAGATGTGTTTTACCAATCCCAGAAAAACAGGTTTTCCAAAACTAGCTTTTAAAAAAAAAAAAAAAGAAAAAAAGTTACTTTTTAATCTATGGCATCTTTTATTCCTTGTGTACTTCAAGCTGGAAAAATACAGAGTTCCATATTAAATTTGTCCACCCTCGTTTACAAGCACATCAGTTTTGACCAAGGATCACCAGAACTTTAGCAGTCGCACTAGGAAGTCACTTCATAATCTTTGCTTGAAGGCCTTTTTTTTTTTCTTTCTTTTTTTTTTTAAAGCCCCACTGTGCATGGACACAACACCTCCAACTATCAGACACATGGCTTTGCAGCAAGCAAAAAAACAAAAAACAAACAAACACACCACCACACCATAACAGCTGCCTAAATATAGGCGTCAAGCATTTGAGATTTTTATTTTTAACCAGCTTGCAGGTTATGCTTACTAAGGTTCCTAAAAAATGTCTTGGTTTGGAGATGCTTTTCGCAGACTATCAGCTTCAGAATGAACAATGAACATTTTAATAAGTGAGGGTCTTCTAAAATGTCCTCTTAATATAATATTGGTGTCATGGGAGTTTTTTTCTGTGCAGAAAACTGCACGTTACATATTTCTGAACAGAAAAACATGCACATTATACCAACATTGCAGTGTTAATAGGGCACATAGAAAACAAGTGTTTGCTTTGTGCCCTTGCAGAGACAGGTGCAGAAAACCCCATACCTCTGCACATGGTGTGAATGAGGCCTAAAAAGGTTCAAGGATGTTTATTTGGGTTTGCCATTTTCATGTAGCTTGCAGCAAAGGCAGGAAAATAAAAAATGTCAGGGAAAAAAAAAATACAATCCATCGGCTTTCAAATATATTGGCTTACAGGTTTACGCCTACGGTCATCCAAAAAAAAAAAAAAGGAGTGATGGAGGCTGAAATAAAGTAATGAAGACATACAAAAAGAAAAAGGGGGGTGGGGGAAGAAGGGAAAAAAAAAAAAAAAGGAAAGCCAATCATTTAAACATGCAACTTTATTTTGTTACAGTCAACATACTACCTAAGCATGCAAAAAGAATGGTCTTGTCAATTATATTCTTTATATATAATTTTATGTAATATTACATGGCAATCTGTTATCACGCACACAAAAAATACAACTGTACAGCAGGAAAAAAAAAAAAAAGCGAGAACAGAACGTAGTGTACAAAAGACCGCTTGCAGTTTGATATTTATAGACAATACACCCTTACACCCATAAACTGACTGTAGATTAACAGTATATGTAAGCACTGCATGCCGATCCGAAACATGAGCCCTAACAAAGCCCACCAGAGATGAATTTGAAGTCCCTCACCTTTTAAATCAGCTGCACGCAGGTTGAAATAAAAATATAACAAACGCATACAAAAGTACAGAAAATGTGTGTAAAAAAAGAAAAAAAAAATTAAAGTTTACGAAGTTATTCTACAGTTAACGATAAAATATAGACCAATTTAAAGACCGCAAAAAAAACCCCCCCCAAAAAAATAAAAAAACAACACTGTAGCCCAATTAACTATACAAACTGTGTGTCCCCAATTGCACACATGCACATTTATCAAACTACGACTGGGTAGGGGGGCTCACGGAGCCAGGCTCTGCTTTGAGATTTACATGCAGGACTCTTCAGAGTCAATAAAATTCATTTTAGAGATCTTCAGGATAGAAGCACTTGCAAATCTATGCACTTTGTTCAACACACAAGAAAGCTATATGTTTTAAGAACTTAGTGTGTAACAGAAAAAAGTACCCAAGAAGCCATTTACTGAATACATTAGAGCTTTGGTGGACCACAAGGATAATAAACTGCAATGGCAGCAATGGTTATAATTGTTATGATAATCGTTCGTGGGTAACTTAAAAGAGGCACATGCCTTAAAAGGCCAAAGTAACAATTAAAAACAGAAAAAAAAGCTACAAAATGTGTGTTTCCAAGGATGTAACAGTTTAGCAGTCACATGCATTAACAGGAAGCAAATGCTTAATTTCAGAAGTGGATCAGATAGGAGGGGAAAAGGAGACAAATATTTCAAAGCATATCTGATCTCCAAGGCTTGGTTCACACTGCTGCAACATGGGATCCAATTTGCGAGACCCCAAGTAGGATGAAACTCAATGTTTCCCTACGAGAGCCATCTTAACTGACGCTACAGAAAAGGTTTCTGCACTACTTTGATTCGACTTGGGTGCAATTTCAGCCCTTGTGTAACAAGTCTGAGGGAAGTTGCAGAAAGTCGTCCAACTTTGCTGTCGTAGCAGTGCGAACCGAGCCTAAAACATTAGCAAGTTGTCGGACAAATGGGTAGATGCCACTTAAGTGATCAATTATGTATCTGCAATATTTACATAGTTATTACTTTCAAGCCATGGCTCTGAGACTGGCTAATGCTATCAAAAGCTTGAATGTTGCAGACATTTACTTTATAGCTTACCTTTGTACTGAAATAAAATATTGGCACAATTTTTTTAGTGTGTAAACCTATAAAATGTTATAGCTGCTCATATTCACAATTCCCAACTACACATGCATTATCAGATGCAGTACTGCAGGGTGACACTTATAAATAATATGAGCCTGTAAGCCATGAACTGTGGACAACCGATTCATAAGCCACAATCTACTGTAGCTCAAGTTTAACTTCACTGCATTACACCTTGCTGACAATTTCCAAACTGCCGTAGGGTAAAGCAAAGCCTCACTTGTGCTCCCAAAACATTATGGTGCGAGATAAATAAATGCATATTACACTAGTAGTACTGGGGAATGTGAAGAGATCAGTGTGATTTGGCAAAGTGCAACATTTTTTATTCAGATATGCAATAAAGAGCAAAAATCGCATAGTTTACTGATAATGTAGAGAAAATACAATGTCTAGGACAACTGTTAATGTTTTATACCTGCCATATGGTTGCTCTCCCGGCACCCACTATCCCTACCTGTACAGTAAAAACCACTGTGGAGTTAACACTCACTCTGGAATCTGTGTTGTATTCTTTTCAGATTTGGAACTGGTTTCTATACAGCACAGAAAGAAGGGGAAATGGAAATATTTTTTTCCTCTTTTGAAATTAAAACTGGTTCTGCTATGCAAGGACAGGGAAATTGGAAGGGGGGGGGGGGGGGGGGGGGAAGAAAAAAAAAAAAGGAGGAGGATTTAAGCTGTGCTACGATGTGTGATAAAAAAATACTTCTCGCAGATGCTCATTTTATTTTGAAATGTATGTCATAGTGGACTTCAAAACAAGTTACAAGCTTTGCTTAGCATTTTATTAAATACACCTTGACAGTGTTTCAAAAATACATTAAAAAAAAACAAACAAAAAAAAAAAAGTTACTAAAAATAGGCAGTAGAACTGGTGTGGAGAAAAAAAAAAAAAAAAAAAGCGGTGAAGGGGTAACATGTGAAGCGTTACCACTACACAGTTTGCACAATGTAAGACAGAATTAACACTGGAGAAATACTTTTAGCACATCATTTTGCATAATACAGAATTGCCCCACAGCCTACGGCATGTCTTAAGGCCCCCCCCCCCTCCCCCCCAAAAAAAGCCATGTCCATTTGTATTAATGCATATGCTTTCATGTAGAGATCTGCATGGGTAGCGACATGAACGCTGATCTTTACAATCTACTGCCACTGGACATCCAATGTATGTGTTGATGCTTTACAAAGGATAGTGAAATGTTATAGAGGCACACAGAAAGACTTCACAGTGCAATGTTTTGCTAGATCTTAGCACAAAAGTATAATTCACCCATAGTGCCTTCAACAGGGATGCCGGAAGCTAAAATAAGGGACAAACATCTACGGTAGGGAAGTTTGATATACCAAACAGTGCCTTGTAGGTAAGGAATGAGTGCTAAATGAAATGCAATAGGTTTTTAATCATAAGCATTCACGTGGCTCTTCCATTCTTTTGCACTCGAATACCAACTGCTTTGAGTTTTTTATTTCCAAAAGCAAAGTTCCCAGCTTTAAACAGGTCAGTTGCAAAAGTGGTTTATTCCTTTGTAAGGAAGAATGAAACAAACGTTATTCCCAAAAATGCGCTCTCATTTTTCTTACTCCAATAAGGTGGTGTGAGATTGCAGGAATATCTGAGTTTTTCTGTAATCCGAAAGTGGGATTCATTTTTTTTTCTACAAATTTTACACTTGACAGATCCATTAGCCTGGCAGAAGTCCAGAATGTCACTTAGGAGGTCTTCACCAAGTCATAGACATAAATATGGAAATCGTCATCAAACTTAATGAAGTAAACTGAGGGTTTGGCTTCAACTTGATGAATTACCATGCCAGTCCTTTTTGATCCATCTTCTTTGGCGTATTCAACCTGTTTTCCTACCAGGCTGTCCACAACCTCTCCAGGCTCCCTCTCAGCTGGAGGAGAATCATCTATGGAATTATTACAAAAAGGAAAAATTAGAAACCAAAAACTAAAAATTATGATATAATTGTGCATACGACATAAAATACGAATGCCCTTAAATTTGAAAAATTAAAAAAAAAAACACACACACACACACACACACACACACACACACACACACAAACTTTCAACATATTTGAGCATGCAAACATTAGTCCTTCATTCAAACAGTTCATACAGGTAAAGCTCATACACTACATGTACAAATGCTACATAAAATGAACACATGTGCATTTATTCTCGATCGAAAATTACAGAAATATTTAGAATTTTCTTTTTGATATGCAGTTGGCATGGCACTGTATGTGATCAGCTATGACACCAACCATTTACAAAAAGGAACCCAATTATCCAGGTTGAAAAAAATAGACAAATCCATCCATTTGATGGACTGACAGCTCAGTTAAGAGTATTCTGTAACTGCGACACTTATGACTGGCATGGCTTAAAAGTAACTTTTTGTAAACAGTTGATAATTTTTTTTTAATCATTTTCTGCCAAATCACAAACCGAGTACATCGTTGGACTTCAAGTCATTGTACCAGGATGATGCCTGAAGCCACAGTAGGTTACTGATTCAATTGCGTGGCACTATTGCCTATATATAGAGATTGGAGGGCAGTTATGCAAAAAGTCTCCAAAA
Organism: Rana temporaria; assembly: GCF_905171775.1. Taxonomy (NCBI): domain Eukaryota; kingdom Metazoa; phylum Chordata; class Amphibia; order Anura; family Ranidae; genus Rana; species Rana temporaria. The sequence continues at coordinate 262,624,393 of NC_053489.1, read as the reverse complement.
AAGGGGGGGGGGGGGCAATACCAGCTGAAGAGGCAAAGGTTGTACTTTTACGCAGTACCCCATCAATATCTATTGAGATTTTTGTTAAATTGAAAAGGCACATTTCCTTGTGTTTTTAAATCGGGAGTATATCATTTTTATTTGAAGGCACTGTTGAAGACCTAATGTTTGCTGGTTCAAACATTTTGACATGTCTTTCACATGTCTGTACTTTCATTACAGGTTTCCCGTTAGATTGTTTCAAGTTAAAAGTGGAACTACAGGCAAAGTAAAAGGCATATGCTGCAGTCTAATCACTAGCATTAACAGGTTTTATTACCTGTCGATTGGTCAGAAGTTGATTTTATCCCTTCTCCAACAGTATGACAACACTGTTCTTTCCGAAATTAAATCCCAAAGAAGTATTGTCACCCTGCAAGACCAGCAGTTACACCCCTTTCACACTACAGGCAAAAAATGCCTAAAGAAAAATGCTTATAAAAAACAGCGAGCGCTTTTGTAGAGCTTTTTTTGAAGGCCACGTGACAAAAAACTGCTACAAGAACCATTTGGAGGTGCTTTTGAAAAGCCTTTGAAAGCTTCCCATTTCAATGGGGGACTTTAGCGCTCCAAAGATGCTGCTTGCAGGAGTTTCACACCGTCCCAGTGTGAAAGCATCCATTGATTTTAATGAGCTTTTCCGGAAGGGTTCCTTTTTTTTTTATTTTTTTTTTTTAAGCAAAAGCACTTGAAAAACTGCTCTGTGTGAAAGAGGTCTAAGAGCAAGGATTTTTCTTTTTTTGTCCCCAAAATGTCCTATTAACCACTTCCCGACCGCTGCATGTATATGTACGTCCACAGAATAGCACGTACAGGCAAATGGGCGTACAGGTACGTCCTTGCCTTTCCGCGGGTCCGATCGGGACCCCCCCCCCCGCTACATGCGGCGGTCGGATTCCCGCGGGGAGCGATCCGGGACGACGCGCCTATTCATTTATAGCCGCTCCGTCGCGATCGCTCCCCGGAGCTGAAGAACGGGGAGAGCCGTATGTAAACACGGCTTCCCCGTGCTTTACTGTGGCGGCTGCATCGATCGAGTCATCCCTTTTATAGGGAGACTAGATCGATGATGTCAGTCCTACAGCCACACCCCCCTACAGTTGTAAACACACACTAGGTGAACCCTAACTCCTACAGCGCCCCCTGTGGTTAACTCCCAAACGGCAACTGTCATTTTCACAATAAGCAATGCAATTTAAATGCATTTTTTGCTGTGAAAATGACAATGGTCCCCAAAATGTGTCAAAATTGTCCGAAGTGTCCGCCATAATGTCGCAGTCACGAAAAAAAAAAAAAAAAATCGCCGATTGCCGCCAATAGTAGTAAAAAAATGTTTTATAAAAATGCAATAAAACTATCCCCTATTTTGTAAACGCTATAAATTTTGCACAAACCAACCGATAAACGCTTATTGCGATTTTTTTTTACCAAAAATAGGTAGAAGACTACGGATCGGCCTAAACGGAGGGGAAAAAAAAAAATGTATATATGTTTTTGGGGGATATTTATTACAGCAAAAAAGGAAAAAATATTGCATTTTTTTCAAAATTGTCGCTCTATTTTTGTTTATAGCGCAAAAAATAAAAACCGCAGAGGTGATCAAATACCACCAAAAGAAAGCTCTATTTGTGGGGAAAAAAGGACTCCAATTTTGTTTGGGAGCCACGTCGCACGAGCGCGCAATTGTCTGTTAAAACGACGCAGTGCCGAATTGTAAAAACGCCTTTGGGCATTTAGCAGCATATTGGTCCGGGGCTTAAGTGGTTAAATAAAAAAGGCAATAATTGTAAGCATCTCTGATTAGAATATGCTTTTTCCCCAACCCAGCTTGGTCTGTTCTACAAAGTGTAGAAGTAAATATACTGGCAGAATCTACCAGGTAAAAGAAATGGTTATAGAGGGTACTAAAAAATAACTGCTGTGACGTGGCACAGCATCTTGAAGCGAGATTTTATAGTTCTGTATAACCCATTTCTTGGAGTCAATTGAGGGACACAAATTCAGATTGTCAAGTTCTACTGATGCCTATATGAAGACCTGAAACTGGCAAACAAATTGTGGACCAGCCCACTATAACACCCTCCCACACCCAGTATGACACAGTTTTGTGACAGGAAAATCATAGGCACAGAGTGGTAGGACTTGTGCCCCTCAAACTTGCTGGATGCTGAAAACCTTAAGCAGTCTTTCGAATGTATATAGTGGCTGTGAGGTGAACTCTCAATTTGAACTACAGCCCGATAAAGGGAGATCTCCTTATGATAAACTGGAGAATGAGGGGAACAGAAGAAAAGTCCTAGTTGAGGTGAAAGGTTAAAACTACTTTAGGAAGACTGATGAATAAATTCATTTTTTTTTAGGATATGCATTATAGCAAAGGAAAATGTTTTAATTTAAAATTGTATCCCTTAGTTTATAGCGCAAAAAAATAAAAACCGCAGAGGTAATCAAATGCCACCAAAAGAAAGCTCTATTTGTGGGGGTAAAAAAAAGCTGTACATTTTGTTTGGGTACAGCGTCGCACGACTGCACAATTGTCAGTTAAAACGACGCAGAGCTGTATCGCAAAAAATGGCCTGTAATTAAGGGGTCAAATCCTTCCAGTCCTTAAGTGGTTAATCCAACAGATTCTGGGTATAATCTTCCATGGCTCTGTCAAGGATTCAGATACGGAAGCTGCAGTAGGATCTGTAATGGCTTTGCTGCAGCAGTAATTTTGATAGGAGAATCATCTGTGATAGAAAGAGAAAAACTAGCTAAAGAAGAAAGGAAGGTTCTATCAGTAGCGACAAGAGGTCCATCACCTAAGGACACTGGCAAAAAAAAACAAGGCTAGCTGGGAGTAGGATGGGGAGGGGTTATTTGGGGGGGGGGGGGTGTTCAGAAGCCTTCTCTGCCAGTGTTTAATCACATTAAGTTAGCTGTATATAACTCAAATCGTAAAAAGAAAAGATTAGAAATCCTGTGTTTCATACTCTACAAGAAAAGGTTTTTGATGGCCATTTTCTGCAATACAAAAGAAACTATAGAACTGGAATAATAAAAATATTTTCCGGAATATTTTAGTGCAGATCTGAAGGCTGAAGGCTGTCATGCAAATGGGGGGGGGGGGGAGGGATATCAGGATTCATGAACCATACGATTCTGTACAAATTACTTGAATTAGAAAGCATATATTCAAAATAGAAGCCTTTTAACCAATTCACTCATCACTATCAAAAGGCTCATCTAGTAAACGACTCACAAAACCGTTAAAGAGCCCAAAACATATTGCTTCCTGTAAAAGAATGCAAAAGCATAGTCATGAGGTCTGACTGGCTTTCCAGAAAATCATTACTTACTAGAGTCTGGCATGATACGAAGATCTCCTTCTTTATAATCATCTAAAAGCTGATACATGTACAAGACAGGGTCCTTTTCATAGGTTATATAAAACCATGTATTCATGATTGGCGCTCTTGCTAAAACCATCCCTCGCCATTCATCTTTAGATCCATCTTCTGTTTCAAACATGTGTTCCACAGCTTTACCAATCATTGTGTCGGCCAAATGGGCATCGCTAATTCGAGATGAAGCTAAAAGAGAAGTATGAACACCATTTAACATTTTACAATCAGATGTGTTCCCTCAAATATCCTTTACCACAGATATATTGTTACTCGGTTATATGTGTTACAATTAAGCTTTTCAGTTATTGTGGAAGTTTTCAACTTTGAGATGCAGCAATACTGCCATTTCTGTCCCTCAGGTCTACTTAACCACTTTATGCTCTTAGGATGTACCCGTACGTTATCAGGTTGAAGTTGTTATACCAGACTGAAGCTAAAAGCAATATGGATTGTGTGACTTGATTGTTTATAGGCTGTTCTAGCCATGTAAAGCATCTCATTAAGCCTTCTTTTACATCGAGTTTTTGAAGTGCTTTTGTTTAAAAAAAAAAAGAAAAAAAAAAACTGAAAAGCTTAAAGTGGATGTAAACCCCAATTTTTTTTTTTTTTGACGTCACAATGTACAGTATAAGATTTCCTATCATCTGTGCCCAGTCTTGCCACACAGAGTTAATCCAGCTCTGAGCAATACTCTTATTGTTCAGTGAAAATTAACAGACTTCCAGATAAAACCATGTCTAAATAAAAAGTCTGTTCCTCTCTCCTTGCTTTGAGTGACAGGTTATTTACATATCTAGCTTGGACGTGTTTATCATATTTTATGTTTATCATAATATGAGGGGATTCACAGTTCATTGTATATTACCAGGATGTGTTATGTGGGGGAGGGGTGGATTTCTCACTTTTTATACTGTGGATCACCTCATATTTAGGGTTTACATCCACTTTAAAGCGGGGGTTCACCCCAAAAAAATATTCTAACATTACATTGAGCCGAGTTGTTAGAATGACATTAGGCAGTTTTTTTTTTATTTCCTTGCCATACATACTGTATTATCTATATTTTCACCGCAGCTTCCGGTTATGTAATCTGCGGGACTGGGCTTTCCTATTCACATGTTAATTGATTGACATGCTTCCGACCGGCGCATACAGCGCGTCACGACTTGCCGAAAGAAGCCGGACTGAGTCGGCTCTATACGGCGCCTGCGCACCGACGTTCGGCTTCTTTCGGCAACTCGCGACGCGCTGTATGCGCCGGTCGGAAGCATGTCAATCAATTAACATGTGAATAGGAAAGCCCAGTCCCGCAGATTACATACCCGGAAACCGCGGTGATAAAAGATAGATAAAAACGGTATGACGGCAAGGAAATAAAAAAAAAAAAAAAAAACAGCCCAATGTGATTCTAACACACTCAGGTCAATGTAATGTTAGAATTTTTTTTTTGGGGGGGGGGGGGGGTTTGGGGGGTTTAAGATAAAGGTGTTCACACTGGGACGGTGCACTTCGGTTGTGGTGTAAAAAAATCCTGTTTGTCGCATTTTAGAAGCATGTTTGATCAGTTAAAAACGTCACCAGTAAACGCTCAATCCCATTGGAAAAAAAATGTGAACCCCATCAAAAACACCTTAAAAAAAAAAAAAAAAAAAAAAAAACACCTACTAAGCATTTTTGATGCAGTCTTTAAGTCACATGTCCAAAAGAAAAAAAAAAAAAAAACCTACCATACCACAAATGTTGCAAAAGAGCAGCAAAAACCTTCCATTAACCCTTAGGCGTTTTGCAGGTAGTTTTGATGCGAACGAGTGTGAAATTAGCCTAAACCAATCTCATTTGATCAGATGCTTTTGAGGGCAAAAGGAGAGATCTGGGGTCTAATAGACCCCATATCTCTCAGTAAAGGGCACCTACTACTTACTGTCCATGTTATCACAAGGGATGTTAAGCCCTTGTGAGAGCAATAAAGTAGATCTAAAACAAAATATACCAGTATATATTTTTTAAAGCACAGGCGTGTGAACATGAATGTAGGCTTTCAAAGGCATATATAAAACTGATCAAACCACACATTTGAGGTATCATCACGAATGTCAGTGTCCATTCTAGCTCCAGACCCTCATGTGGAATGTTACATATATTCTGGTAAATATGAAAAATAAAATTTTTATTCCTTGGCCAGTAGGTAAAGTTGTAGTCTCTTCACCGGTCTTCCAAACACAGCTCAGAAGTACTGTATATTAAAATGCTGGCTCACAGAGCTCTGTGGTTCATAGATTTCTAGCTTGAACAAACAAATCGACTCATCGATCTACGAAAGCAGACATTCCAATCAACAAAATGATATTTCCATAGTGTGCATAGTACCATTTAAGAAAGCCCTGCACCAAAAACATAGGAGTGACAAAGTAAAAAAGACCAAGTTGCCCCTTTTTTTGTATTGAACTTTTTTTTTAAATCAAACTTTTAGATTTTTAGAGAAGTTATAAAAAAGGACACAAGAGAATTTATACCAAAAGGGGCAACATTTTACACTACTCTCAATTCCAGAGCCAAAATGAAGTAAGATTTCTATACAAAACTGATGAGATCAATCATTCTTGCTAGAAATATTTACCAATCTGAGACAATGTAGTAAATCAATTAGGGGGATGTACCTATATGACAGTATGAGAACTGAGGTAAGCAAACAGAAGGGAGGCTGAAATAAAATGTGATTGATATGAAAAGGTATTTAATTCAAACTTTTTGAATACGTCTGTGTTGTGCACAAATGTATACGGTAATGTTTTTGTATGCGTTAGAAATTTGAAAACTATTCAGGTCTGCTGGAATTTAGGGATGGTTTCTCTGCCTTCTTGGTGTAAAGATCATAGCCCTATCAATTTCAAGATTATTTTTTTGTACTGTAACAAAAAATGAGAACAGTCTCTTCCTTTCTTTGCTTTTGCCCTGTAGCCCCTGATAATTACTGATTTTAGGCAGTTGCATTTTTTAGGCTGGATTCACACCCAAGACGAATCCATCGCACAGCAGAGGGTCCAGCGTTTCCTGGTTCACTGTTTCAGGTCAGAATTTTGGGCTGAATTCAAACCTAAAAACAGACCAAAAAAAGCCACTGACCTGCTGCAGCTATATGTGAACCAGATCCAGTCACATTCTCCTACTATGCAAATTGGATGCAAGGAAGCCTGTATCAACTTCACATAGGTGTGAACCCAACCTTATATTTGTGTGTACACACACACACACACACACACACACACACACTTTAAGGGCCAGTTCACATTACATGTGGGGTTTTTTTTTCTGCATCAAAAATGCATTGAAATTAGGTTATATGGTTTCCAAAGGCATACTCACATCAGTGCGTTCAGCTCCAGGAAAAAAAAAAAAGTAGAACATGCTGTATATTTCCTGCACTAGAATGTGTCAAAACACTAGACCTCAGAACAGATCTGGAGTGCGTTTTTGTGGTGTGAACAAGCCCTAAGGCTGCTTTCACAGTGAAAATGCCCAGGCGTCGGCGGTAAAACGCTGCCATTTTTAGTGGTAAAAAGGGTTGATTTCAATGGGCAGCGGCGCTTTAGGAGCAGAGAGTTCACCACTCCTAATGTGCTCCAAAAGAAGCTGATGGCAGGACTTTGACGCCATGCCAGCGCACCGATCCAGTGTGAAAGCCTGAGGGCTTTCACACTGGAATGAATGGAGCCTCTGTTTCTGGGTGCTTTGCAGGTGCTATTTTTAGCGCCTCAGTGTGAAAGGGGGTCTAAAAAAATTTAAATTGTTAACAAAAAATGTTTTGTTGGAGAGCCTTTAGTAGTGCATTATAGGTTATAGTAGTGGCATTATTGCAAGGGGGAAAGTCACTGAAAGCTGCAGGGGTTTCCCCAGCAGGTTGCACAAGATGATTTCTCATGGAAGTTTGGTAATGGAAAAGGTAATCAACCATTTTCTTTTATGGGTAATGGCATTTGGGAGCGAGGGTGGCTGGAGGGTGGTTTAATGGCAGTCACCAATCCTTTATTCTGAATGGAAAAAAAGTTTAGCATCATCCAAACTAACATTAATAAAAAGTAAAACCTCAAGAATCACAATAATTTTAACTATAGGACTATAAAAATTTAAATTGAGACTGAATGGTGTTTTTTTTTTTTTATATAAAAACGCCAACAGAATTGTTGCACACACATGAGGCATGGAATAGGAGGATTTATTTGGCTCTTCTGAACAAGGTTTGGGTGTATTTATACAAGTGTAGCACTAGAGATCTATTCTAGCCCTCTGGTGTCTCAGTGAGGTCTGGAAGTTACCATGACAACACAGCAAGGATACATCTCAACAAAGTCTGGTATACAGACTCAGCTGTCACTGAGCATTAGAAACATTTCTGACAAACTGCAAAAACGCAATACATTTTTTTTTTTTTTTAAATAAGGTTGAGATAGAGATTGTACATATAACGACACATCCCATGAGGCATTGTAACACTGACATTCACAGACATGACTAGGCATGGTGAGAATTGTAGTTCCTGAACAACTGGAGGGCCATAGTTTGAAGACCCCTGCTTTAGAGGACTGGAAGATTGAGAGAATATGTGGCATCAGATACAATTTAGGTAAATACACAGAGCAAAATTCGAGCTGTGGGTAGACTCCCCTAGTTTTTGGTTGGACAGAAAAAAAAAAAAAAAAAAAAACACTGACCGCTCGGTCGGAACCACTGTGCTAGCAGATGTTAGTACTGCCATCTCCCCCTGCTTTTCTATCGTGTTCTGGACAGGGGGACGCCCCACCCCCAGAACACTTTGGTCAGTTTCGGAAAGCCAGTGAGCTGTTGGTTTTCCAGCATACTCGTCTTACAGAAGCCAGCCAAGCGGCAGGCTTCTGTCAGACCTGCTGGTATATATGCACACACACACACACACGGGCCGAATGTCAGATGATTATTAAACCTGCCGATGTTGCCCGACATTCAGCTGTGTGTACAAGGCTTTAGGGTGGAATGCAGAAATTAATATATTTCTCTGTTCAGAGAGAAAATGCTGCATTGTATGTAGGACAATATCCAGCTGTAGTATGATTACTAAAGGACCCAGGGTGAGATGGGCTAGAAATAAAGGCACTAAGTACTTTTATTAATTATGGTCCTGCATACCGTATGTCTGCAATAAAGACATTAGGATTTGGCAAGTTTTTGGTCTGTAATGAGTGCATGTACTGAGCAAGTCCAGTCTGTATACCAGACTTTACCACATGTAACTTAGAATGTTTCCAAGGTAACAGCCATGCAATCTCAGACAGGAATGATGTTGAGGGAAGGGGGTGGTGTTAAAAATAAATAAATAAGTACATGTATTCTTTATAGCACAAATGCACTCGAGGCGGCAGTCAGGAATTAAAACACAAGTTCTTTCATTAACCACTTTCTGACCAGCCGCCATCATACTGTGGCAGGTCGGCATGCTCCCGCGAACCGTTGTAGCAGTAAGGTCGGTCTCTTTAAGCGGGATAGCAGATGCAGATGCCCGCCCGTCGCACTGCGGGGGGTACTGATGCGTGTGGCCGCCGGTCACAAGAGGCAGAACAGGGACATAGCGGGGACTGCAAGAAGGAGGGATAGGAGATGAGCACCTGTAATTAATGGGCACTATATTTGGACAGGATGTAAACTTGCAGCTTCCAGAGGATCTTAAGGTGATCTCTGGAATGCTGCCAACACACATAGAAAAAGATTGGAGTACTGAGTAAGTGCAGCTGTGGGACATACCAGACTGGCTGATATTTGTATTATACTGAATACTTTATTTACTTATATTTTCCATCATTTGGGCTCTTTAAAAATGAAAATCAATATATTGATATTCTAAATCAATAAAGACATGGCTTCACCTTAAACATCTTGAATTCTTTGTTTTCAGTGTCACGCATCCTTGTTTGTTTGGCACCTTGTATTTCACTTATGTTCACTCAACACAGGGCTTCCTTTATCAGCAAAGTTAATAAATGCACACCATTATGCTTTGCACACATTTTACACTTATAGCATTATTGGTTTTAATTTTTAGATTTTTTCTTAAATAGTCTCTAGTGCTTTTATGCACATCAAATCTCATACCCTCAATTCTATAATTTTTTCTCAACATACACTACCTCACCTTATCGCACAGTCAATTTTATAATTTGATTAATCAGGTAATAACACAACACTAATTTATTCATCTTATTATATTAATGGCAAAACAAAAAAATGTATAAACAAACCAAATAAACCGAATATTAATTCCTATAATTCTAATATTTTATTGAGTATCAACTAGTCTGGAGTCACAAAGCAGTACTAAATACTCAGAATATATTTGGAAGGGGGGGGGGGGGGGGATATTTATTATAGCAAAAAATATTGCCTTTTCAAAATTGTCACTCTATTTTTGTTTATAGCACAAAAAATAAAAACCACAGAGGTGATCAAAATACCACCACGTCAATTTTGTTTGAGAGCCAGTCCACGTCGCACAACCGCGCAGTTATCAGTCAAAACGTTGCAGTTTCGAATAGCAAAAAGTGGTTAACATCCTTTGACCTGAAAAATCAAGAGGCTGGACAGAAATTGTAATCCATACAGCAGCTGCAGCCAATCAAATAGATGTAGCCACTGTTGTATTCTGGGTGCCGGCCACCAGAATACAATAGCCAGCATGGGAGATTCCTCAATGTATATGCCTTTCATATTTGTTTCGAATATTCCTGTTAGCAGCCATTTAACAATTTTTTGTCTCTGCTTTTATTAGCACACACTGTTAGGTATTTCAGTTTGAGAATTACTGGACTGTTATTGGCCAATGAGACATGTTGAACACCTTGGGGTGAAGAGACCATCTCTGAAGTCCAGGCACTGGCAACTGAGGAAGACTGCTTGTCAAATTTCCATGCTTCAGAAGTGCATGGTGGATAGAGCTAGGATGCAAAGTTCTGCTCAGACCAGACCAAAAACCGCATCTGCTTCTTAAGGGTTTGAGAATTTTGATAGTTGATATATGGCACTGCCATGGCAGCGTTTAACTGAATTCTGGCTGGATGACTGTGCAGAATGGAGGTCTAACATTGAAGGCATAGCCAAATATCCCCGTGCTCAAGAATATTGAGCAGGAGTCAAGACTTCTCCAATGATCAAGTCCCTTGTACTGAGTGAGTATTTAGGCCCCATGCACACGAGATGCTGTTAAACATGCGGTCAGAAGCAGTTGGACATTTTTTTCAACTGCCCCTGAACGCATTCAATGTTATCCTATGCGTGTCCATGCACACAGTCTAGTTTAGGCAGTTGCGTTCAACCTCTTTTCCAGAAGCAGGAAAAAAAAAAAAAAAAAAAAACAATCAGGTTCAGACACAAAAGTTTTCCACGTTTCAGACGCAAAACGCGACTAAATGCGGTGCCGCGTATTCGTTCAAGTGTTTTTAAAAAGGTGACTTTTTTTTACATTAGAAATCTCAAAAATGATGGCAAATGATAAACAAAAATAAAAAAAATGTAATTGTTTGCATTGTGGACAACTTGTGGAAGGTGACGTGGCAGGTGAACGTGGCAGGTTGACATGGCCAGTGGCCAATCCACAACTTGTGGCAGGTGATGTGGCAAGTGGGACAATCACAACTTGTGGCAGGTGATGTGGCAAGTGGACAATCCACAACTTGTGACAGGTGATGTGGCAAGTGACATGCTAAATACAAGTACACTGCTGCTCTCTCAGCTGCTGCTACTCACTCTGGTCTCACAAAATGGCTGAAATGGTTAAATACTGTTTTTTGAGCTTAGGACGCAAATGTGGTAAAACGCTGCTAATTGCAGTAAAATGGGCGTTTCTAAACGCCCGGTTTCAGACTTTCAGCAGAGTTTGCCACCGGCGTCTCGTGCGCATGGGGGCCTAAGGCCCCAAAATGATTTGGGGAAAGTATTTTCCCCAAAGAATGGGTGATCCACCATGCCAATACAAGCCTAATTTTGCTGGTCATGCTTATGGGGTGGTCCAAAGAATGTGCTCCCTTGTCTGATTCAGCCAGAATGTGGAGGTGCATCTGCTGGGAGTAAAACAGGACATATAAAAAAAGAGGGTTAGCTGGCTCCTGGCCTGTGAAAGTAAAAATGTTTGTCCTGTGAAAGGATAAACTTGCTCAGGGTCAAGATTCAATAAAATACTCCAAGCAGCTTAGACGGGTTCAAGCACTAACTTTAGCAGTTTTTTTTGCCCTTCTGCAAAAGTTGCACACCCACAGCAAAACACATATCATTGATGCATTGGACGTTGGCCACATGCAACCATTTATGCCTTCAGGGGCTCTCCTGGATGGAGTGTAGCAATGGCTGACCCGATAAGATTCCATGCAAGAATTTCACAATTTACAAAAAGGTTTTGAAAACCTTTAAACCTAGATGGGCAAAGTTGTATGCCGTCGATGAGGACACCGGGAGGGGCGTGACCGGATGAAGGAGAGTGAGAATGCAGGTGTGAGCACTCGCGCTCCATACTCCCCCGGCATTAAGAAATCATGCCCAAACGGACTGCTTTAAACTCCCTTTGAATCTGCACTCTTACTATACCCCTGCTATTACTGCCACTATGGACTGTTGGATGGTCTGATCCCACTGTGCCACTAGTGCTGCGACCCCACTCTCCCTGGGCCCTTACCTCTTTGGGGGGAGGGGGAGTTTCTCCGAGCGGGAGACCGGACTGGTCTCTGGACCCGTGCAGTGTTATTTTCCTTTTTTTCTCTTCCCTGGTGCGAACGAGGGCTGCGGCTGGCTCTGTTGCGGGCGAGCTGCGGCTTCTGTGTCCCCCTGTCTCGCTTCCTCCCTGCGTTGGTCGGGCTGGAGGGAGAGCGACAGACTGGCTCCGTGCAGGGGACCTCACAGTACGAAGCTGCTTGAGATCCCGCAAGTTCTCGCGGGACTGTGAAACCTCACTGTATCACTGCGGGAGCAGGTGGAGTAGTGCAACGGGGGTGTGAAGGACCGATGGTGGCTGGAGCGTGCTGGTGTGTGTTGCTGCTCCAGCTGACCTGCTATTACCGCTGTGCTGGCTGGCCCTATTGAGACTGCTGTACTGGCTGGCCACATAAAAGGTCAGTAAAAGTAAATAATCCCTTTCCTTGCATTACTCCAATTGAGAAAGGGGAAAAGGAGTTTCAATACCAGAAGGGGAATAAAAAGGAGGAAAGAAGGAATAAAGACTCCAATAAAACATACAAGAACTGCTGTGGACGGGGGGGGGTGTTTGTAGTAGTTTTATACCCCACTTTGTTTCATTTCTTTGGGGAAACCATACTCCAACACCACCATGTTCACTATGACCAAAAAGCGTGGGATGGACGACCAGGCATATCCAGAAGGAGCCCCTACAACCCGGTCCGCTAAGGAAAAAGAAGGAGAGAGGAAACCTGGCGGCTGCAGCCAAGTTGGAGAGATTCGCCCACACTGCACAAACTACACCCCAATCACACATCAAGGGGGGCCCATCCCCACCAGCAACACAGACCAAGGGTCCGTCTGGGTTGTCAGCTGCTAGAAAGAGCCAGGGGTCGGCAGCCCCTAAACCAACTAGCGCAACTAACCCGAGTAGTATCAAAACTGAGTACTAAAGGGTCTGGGGGGGGGGGGGGGGTAATGCCTGGAACTGTACCTTTATTGGCTTCACCAGAGCCACTTGAATGTGCTACCACAGTAAGCCCTGAAGTAGTGGAGGAGCCTACCTTGAAAGACGTTTTTTGTGCTGTTAATTCTTGTAAGGAATTTATGGTTGGCTTTGATAACCAATTAAAGAATTTGAAGGATGAATGCACCAAGAAATGCTCAAGACGGTTGAAAAGGGTTACCACTCTGGAGGAGAGAATAAGCACTGTTGAGGATACACTGTACCCAAATGAAATCAGGGGTTACAGGAGAAAACTAACCTCCAAGCGGCTAAATTAGATGAGATCAAGAATAGACTTTGCAGGAATAATGTGCGAGTGATCAATCTCCCAGAACGGAGTGAGGGTCCCAATGCTGTAACTTTTATGGAGGGATGGCTCAGGGAGACTTTTGGCCCCGCTATCTTTTTACCCCTTTTTTTCAATCGAAAGAGCCCACAGGGTCCCTTTTAAACCCCCGCAGGTAGGCGGGCGTCCTAGACCATTACACCTGAAGCTTTTCAATTATGCTGACAAAGTGACTCTGCTCCAAAAAGCTAGGGAGATGGGGGATATCATGTTCAACGGTGTTAGAGTTTCATTGTACCCTGACTTTTCTCCAGACCTACAAAAGCGTAGAGCCGAATTTACAACAATTAAAACGCACGCTACAGCAGCACAAAGTAGCATATGCTTTATTATATCCAGCTCGCCTACGCGTTATAGCATTGGGCAGGACTTTTTTTTTTCAACACACCGGCGGAAGTGGCCCAATGGTTGGAGGACAATCGCAAGGATCTATAGACAATCAGGGATTTCCCCCCCCTTTTTTTGTGCTCTTTTTGCACTTCTTGAATACCAGCCGCCTATGCATGTTAATAATTTTATTGGATAAATACCCCTTTTTTCCCCTTTATCTCTTTAGACTGGGCATTTGCACTTATAGTAATTTTTTTATTTTTGTTTTTTTCTTCCTTCCCCCCCCCCCCTTTTTTTCGGGGGGGGGGGGGGGGAATATATAGGTTAATAATGTCACCGGATTGATTAATTTTTTGGGTTTTTACACTGTTTGAAAATCTTTAGTATATTTATCCCAATATTGTTACCGGATTGAAATCCTTGGAGTTTTTACACTTATTGAACATTTGATTGAATTTTTATGTTTGGAACGCTAATAATTTTTTTAAGCAAAAGGAAAATATATATATTTTTTTTTGGGGGGGGGGGGGATTTCAGCTTTTTTGTATAATCATTGTTTATACATGTTATACTATGTCACTGGATTAATCCCCCCTTTTTTTGCTCTTTCTTCCCTTCTCTCTCTTCCTTTTCTTTTTCTCTCCCCCTTTTTTTTGGGGGGGGGGGGGGGGGAAAAAGGAGGGGACAGAGAGGGAAAAACATGCATGTTAATAATGTCATTGGATTAATTTTGGGGTTTTCACATTTTTGAGCAAATTTGTAGCACATACCTCTTAAGAATGTCACTGGATAGGTTTTCACACCTATTGAACACTTGAATATTTGATGTAATTTTCACGTTGGGGTTTTTTTTCCTTCTTTCAAGGAGGTGGGGATTTAAATCCTGATTAAGGAGGCGGGGGGATAATGTTTTCCCCCCTTTTTGAGCGAGGGAGGTCGATGTGTGCAAGAATGGGATGGTGGGTATGGTTAGGGGAGAGTGGGGAGGTCACAGGTGAAGCCCTAGGGGAGAGCCCTAATGGTTGGAGGGGGGAGGGCGGATTGGGCAGAGGGGAGGGGGGTGTTAGGGGGGAGGGTCCTGTAGCTATCTCAATTATCACAAGGAATGGGAGGGGTCTTAGTCTGGGCTAGCAGCTGGTAGAGAGGGAGAAAGGTTACTCCATGTTATTGTTTATTTTTGCTTATTCTTCTATATATGTAGAGCATGGCTTGGAGGATTAGATCATGGAATGTACGAGGGTTGGGGGACACCATTAAGACAGCATTGGTTGTCATCAATAGAGGGGAGGGGGCCAGGGATATTCTGCCTACAGGAGACACACCTAACTAGCGATACAATGGCTCAGTTGGGCTCACGGAAATTCCCGTTTTGCTACCATTCTGTATACTCCTCATATTCAAGGGGGGGGGTGAGCATAATGGTGGGGAAGGGGGTGAAATTCACCTGTGAAAAGAGTTGGATTGATGAACAGGGTAGATCTATATTCTTGTCCTGCTTCATTGAGAACAGGCCTTATGTACTAGCCAATATCTATATCCCCCCCCCCCTTAATTTCACTGTTTTACAGATGCTAGTTGAATTTATGCTGGACAAAAACGGGCATTCCCCAGTTAGCAGTGGGTGACTACATGAAAAAATGGGACCATGGCGTGCACGTGCACGTGAGGACGTGGCGTGCTCGTAGGTGGGGGGAGTGAAGAGCTGCGGGATTGCCGGGTATGGGGACGGACGGACCGCGCTGACAGGGAGAGGAGAGGAGACGGCAGACAGCAGCAGCCTCTGCCCGCACGCTGCCTACCTACCAGAAGGCTGATCAGCTGGAAGCCACGGACGCAATCGGCGGGAGCGGGTCATGGCGATGCACGGGCTACCGCTACTTCGATGCACAGTGTAGCCACTCTGACACACAGCCGGCAAGGATTGGAGACGGATGGCCAGGTCCAAAGCAGTGAGCGGACTATGCAGCGGGAGGATTGAGGCAGCCAGGTCCAAAAAAGTCGGACGCCTACCTCCACCAAGGTCTGCTCCCGGATGCCTGCACCCCCCTCAGGTATAAGCACAGAAGACAGAGGCACGGGGGTAAGGTAGGGGAAACCCCCAGTGGGAGAGGAGAAGGTGAGCGGAAAAAACATCAATGCAGTAAAAAGATCTGGAATTACGCTGCTGTTACCTAAGTATTTGGAAAGCAAAAGTGTGTTATGGTACTTATTGGCTGTGATTAAAAACTGAACATAAGTATTAACTGACAAAACATTAGATCGATATAAGTAAATCAAAAAGCACTTAGCACTTTAAAGCATTTCATTCTGAGGTTCTGAGGGAAGATTTGGTGTACGGCAAGGACCCGGTGGAAAACCTGGAATATGGCAGGGGGTGAGGAGGTGGAGAGGGGACTCTAAGGAACAGAGGTAACTCAAATTTTAAAAAAATCCTGTGATAACAAGAGACAACCCCTCCCCCCCCCTATAAAGTCCTCTGCAAGGTATATAAATGGAATGAGATGGTATGATATATATTATCCACTATATGAGCATTGGGGACAAAATGGTTGGAGTAGAAGAGAATTTCAAGATAACCAGCGAGACAGTGTTAAATCACATGGAAGTCAGCTGCTACTATCGGTAACCGGCTAATCAGGCTATTAGGCTATTAGCTGGGTGGACTACCTGTACCCCCCCCGCTTCCTTCGTCTTTTTGAAATACCCAGAATAGATCAGGTATATAAGGGTAGATTCAAAAATAACATATCTCTTCCTATCTCTTTGGATGACCCGGGATAAAAAGGGGGTGGACAAGGACATATTAACCAATGGAATGGGACCACCTACTCGTTAATTGGGAATAGGCAAAAACTGCGGAAAATAGCCTGGTCTCCTCCTTGTTTTTTCTTTTTTTGGTTTTTTCTGCTTTTTTTTAGCTTGGGCATATAATCCTAAAGGGGGTCCATTTCCTTGAACCTTCAGGGTCCATTTGAGCCCGCGGACTGAGGATAATTATAATTCCCCCTCCCTTGGAAAATCCCAGGTGTTATCAGGCCTGGATCCTCCTTGTTCTCCCTCTGGAGACCCCCCCCCCCTCCTCACAGGACTGGTTAGAAATTGAAAGGGGAGGGAGACCTGAAGGCAGCTAGAACACAATATTAAATAAAAATTAGGAATCTCCAGGATATTCGGTCCAGGAGTGTGGTATTCTGACAACTCTGACTGAAATAAAGTGGGGGGAGGAAGGGAGGGGAGAGAAGGGAGAAGGGAAAAAAAAAAATCAAATATACCCCAGAAACCCGGGTCCGACTTAGTCTGACACCCCAAATTGGACTTAATTCACTAATCTAAGCTTTGCACCAATAAGAGGTCAAGCTGGGGAAGAGAATTAGAAAGAAGGAGTCTAACATGAGCAGGATGACGAGTAGATCAACAAAAGGGGGACCTTCAACTACTCCGAGTAATACAACAGCAACAAGCTCAATAAGGCCATTTGTGACCAGAGGGGAAAGTCCGCGAGCCCCTGGTACCCAGGGAATAACAAAGCAACAACAAATGAATAAAGCAAAGAAGACCGAAAATAAGAAACCCCAGAGCGATACTTCCAGGGAAATATCCATAGAGGAAGGACCTACAGGGAGTGGACTGGAAAGCAGCAGGATGGAGGATCGAAGCGTAGACACTCAATCCCCCTCTAAAGGAGAAATGGCAGAGATGCTGTTAAGACTGGAAAACGTAATAAAAGCCGAAATACAGAACCTGCGGACCGATTTTGGCCATATGCTCTCCAGATTGGAAACAGCAGAGGAACAAATAGAGAAACAAGTACAGGAAGCCAATACATTAAAAGCCCAGATTGACCAGATTCAATTACAACAAAGACATATTCTCTATAAATTAGAGGATCAGGAAAACAGAAATCGGAGACAAAATTTGAGGATAAGGTCCATACCAGAGAAAAGGGGTGAGGACCTCAGGATAATAACGCAGATGATATTTAATCCAATACTGGAAAGAACTGCAGATAACCCAATCAGGATTGAAAGGGTTCATAGAGTAGGAAATCCGAAAAGAGTGACCTCTGAGTGACCAAGAGATGTCATAATAAGGTTCCGATTCTATGAAGAAAAAGAAGCAATCTGGAAGAAGTTGAGGGGACAACCCCCGATAGTGTTTGAAGGGATGGATTTGCAGATATTCACCGATGTGGCCCCAGAAACCTTGGCAAGGAGATGGTTGCTAAAACCACTCCTAAAACAGATGTTGGATTCGAATATCAAGTATAATTGGGGTTTCCCTGCCTGCTTAATTGGAACAAAAGAGGGGAGATCAGCGACACTGAGATTCCCAGAGGACTTGAGTGAATTCTGTAGGAAATTAGAAATTCAGGTCCCTGACATACTGGGGTGGGGGTAGGGGAGGGAGGGGAGAGTGGAAGCCCCCCCCCCACTTTCTTTTTTCCCTCTCCTTCTTGTTATTATTTCTCTTTTCTTGGAGTCACCTTGTGGGCCCCTTCTGAGGCCCCCGGTTTCTCGCTATACTTGTATTTTTTTTTTGGCCTGGGGTCCCTGTACCCCCCCCCTGTCCCGGGTAGATAACCCGGGAGAGGCAATCTCAGACCCCACCTAGAGCAAATCTGAACCAAGACATGGAAAATGGTTCAGAGGTCTTAAATAGGCCAAATTGGGAGGGTGGGAGGGGAAGGGAGAGGAGGGGGGAGAGAGGGAGGGGAGGGAGGGAAGAGAGAGGGGATGGGGGGAGGGAAGAGAGGGGGGGCGGGGGGAGGGAAGATACCCTATCTCACCAAAACAATCAGAAGAAAGCGTAACCTGAAGAAAAGAAAAATGTTAGACTTGGGGAAGAAAGCAGGGAGGAAAAGGATAAAAAACACCAAAGATGCCAGTAATTAAATGTCTATCATACAACGTAAAAGGCCTCAATAGCCCATCTAAGAGGCATAAGGTGTTAAAGGAGCTGAAGAGGTACAGGACAGACATTGCCTTCCTACAAGAAACCCATCTTACACTAGGATCAAACATAAGGTTATACTCCCCCGACTTTCCCATATGGTATTATGGAGATACTATCTCTAATAGGGCTAGAGGGGTAGCGATTGGAATAGCGAAGGGGACACGGTTTGTCCTGACAGACAGATTGGCAGACCCAGAAGGGAGATTCCTCTTTTTACGAGGAAAACTGGAAGAGGCGGAATATACTCTCGTAAATATATACGCGCCAAATACCTCCCCGATGAAATACCTTCTGGGAATATTAGGGAAATTAAAAGATTTCGGGAGGGGAAAGATAATACTGGGTGGGGATTTAAACTTCTGTATGGACCCAAAGGTTGATAAGACACACCAGACATCGGAAACCCAAGAGAAACAACTAAAAAAAGTAAAAGATAGCCTACATAGAAGCCAACTAGTAGACACATGGAGGATCTTTAACCCGAGCCAACGAGATTTTACATCCTATTCCCAGGCACATGGGAGCTATTCTCGAATCGATCACATTCTTGTGGAACATAGAATGTTGGAAATGGTGGTCGAGACAAGAATAGAGACCATGACGATATCCGACCACGCACCTATTAGTATATCCATAAATATTTCAGGTAATCAAAGACCCTATCAAAATTGGAGACTAAACGAGGAACTACTGATTGAAGAGAAAAGCTTATTGAGGGTTAAAAAAGAATTAGAAGAGTATTTTAAGATAAATGAGACAGATGAAATTTCAGCAGCAACATTATGGGATGCCCATAAGGCGGTGATAAGAGGGGTTTTGATCTCTGAAGGAGCAAGAAGGAAAAAAGAAGAGAAAAGTAAAAGGGAAAAACTAATAGAGGAGATCTTCAACCTAGAACAACAACACAAGATAATGGGAAAGCAACGAGATTTATACTTGAATCTAGTTGACAAGCGGAACAAACTTAAAGATTTAATGGATCAGGAAACAAGAAGGGAATTTAATTCAATAGCAAGAGAAAGATATAAATGGGGAAATAAAACAAGCAAACATCTGGCTCGGATGGTACAAAAAAAGAAATCAAGGAACCATATAGATAAAATCAAAAACGGGAAAGGAGAGGTCTTACACACAACAAAAGATATCGCAGAAACATTTCGACTATACTACGAAAAACTCTACTCGGTTGAACAAAAGAATTGGCTAAAAGGTGAGAAAGAAAAAAAGATCATAGCATTTTTAGAAGAATCAGGATTATCAAAAATCAGTCAAATAGACGCAGAAGGGATGGACAGGCCAATTACGGAAAATGAAATCAAAGTAGCACTAACAAGCTCAGCCTCAGGTAAAAGCCCGGGCCCAGATGGCTTTACAGCAATGTATTACAAAAAATGCAAGGAGATACTCATACCAAGGCTATGTCAGTATTTTAATGGTCTTGGAAAGGAGTATAACCTAAGTAAAGAGGCATCAGAGGCAACTATCACCATCATTCCGAAGGAGGGCAAAGATACGGGAAGTTGCTCGGGCTACCGGCCGATATCTCTGCTAAATACAGATTTAAAACTGTTTGCAAAGGTACTGGCCGGGAGAGTTAGACAAGAAATGACAAAACTGGTGCACCCGGACCAGACGGGGTTTATCCAAGGAAGAGAGGGAAGAGATAACGGAGTAAGAACACTCCTGATAATTCAGAGAATGAAGGCAATGGGGTCCCCAGGCCTTCTCCTGTCGATAGACGCAGAAAAAGCGTTCGACAGGGTAGACTGGGGACTTATGCTGCTCACCTTGAAGGGAATGGGGTTTGGACAGAGGATGATGGATTGGATTGCCACCCTCTATAGGTCCCCCACGGCCAAAATAAAAATAAACGGTAGCCTCTCTCAAACCTTCTTAATGAAAAATGGAACAAGGCAGGGGTGCCCCCTGTCGCCACTCCTGTTCGTGCTATCATTGGAACCCCTACTGGCCAGGATCCGTAATTGTCAAAAAATAAAGGGGGTTAAAATAGGAGAGGAGGAACACAAACTCGCTGCTTTTGCAGACGACGTCCTCTTCTATTTAGAGGAACCTAAAACATCAATCCCAAACCTATTAAACTTATGTAATGACTATGGAGAATTTTCAAACTTTAAATTAAACGTCACTAAAACAGAGATTATGAGTATAAACATAAATAAGATAGATGAGCAACTCCTGAAAGCGAAGTACCAGTTTGCTTGGGTTAAAGAACTCAAATACCTAGGGATATTGTTAACTAAATCAATTAGGAAAACCTATGTGATAAACTTCATCCCCCTATTAAATGAAATTAAGACAGAAACAAAAAGGGTGGAAAATAGAGTAATATCATGGATAGGACGAATTAACTACTGTAAAATGGTTATTTTACCAAAAATTTTATATAAATTTCAGATGATCCCTATAGCCCTCCCAAGAACACTGTTCTCTGCCCTTAGAAAAGTAATTATGAATTACATATGGAGAAATAAGAAACATAGGATATCACTCCAGACGTTAAAACAACCCAAAAAAAAGGGGGGACTTGCGGTTCCGGACATTAAGGGATATTATGACGCAGTTGTATTAACAAGAGTGGTGGAGTGGGCCAGAGTCAACAAAGAAAAAAGGTGGGTTAGATTAGAAAATGATTTATCACAGGCGAGGTTGGATAAGATAATTTGGAACCCCCCCCAATTTAGGACACTAGATAAAAACTCACATGAGATAACAAAAAATGCACTTAAAATATGGGATACTGTTTACAGGAAAACTGAGAAGGTATATAACTCACCCCTTATAGCACTGAAAAATAATGATTATTTTACACCAGGTAAAACACAAGTAGGGGGAAATTGGATTAAAAAGGACACTGCACAATTAAGGGATATAATGAATGAGGGTCACATTAGAACACTACAGGAGTTAGGACTCCAAAAGAATTTAATGGAAATTAATGAATGGAGGTATCGGCAGCTAAACCATTTCATCCAAGAACTTCCACATCCATTGAGGTCAGAAGATCAGTTATCAGAACTGGAAAAAATATGTACCATGGAAAGCTCTAAAGGAACCACCTCAAAGCTGTACGGGATTCTACTAAAGATGGAGGAGCAGAGTATACCTCCATTCATCAAAAAATGGGAAAGGGAACTTGGGACACAGCGAGATATGGTCACAATAAAGAAAATGTTGGCTCTGACACACTCCTCTGCGGTAGACAGCCGCACTGCGGAGATGTGCTTTAAATGCATAACCGGGTGGTATATGACACCAGATAAATTAAGAAAATTTAAAGAAGGGCAAACAGGAGATTGTTGGAGGGGATGTGGATCACTAGGAAATATGGCCCACCTTTGGTGGGGTTGCCCTAAGGTTAAGAGGTACTGGGAAAAAATACTGTCCTGTGTGGAAGAGATCACAAAGAAAAAGATCGAGATGGACCCATGGGTTGTCTTATTCCACGGAGGGCAAGAAGGTATAAAAAACTATAGGAATACCCTTGTACCGCACTTATTAAACGCAGCAAAGAGATTAATCCCAAGGGGGTGGCAAGAGACGGAGTGCCCCCCAATCTGGGAATGGATCGATGCGGTCGAGGAAACCTATAAAATGGAAGAACTGAAAGAGGGAATAGAGGGCAACAACATTTTACAAAGCACGAAATGGGACAACTGGAGAACCTTTAAGAAATCATGGAGTTACGCGGAAAAGTTAAGGGAAGACATTTAAAAAGTCACCCTAGAAAAAGTTAGAGAGAACTAGAGATACAAGAGATTGTTTAAGGTGAGATAGGGGGGGAGGGGAGGATAAGGGGATAAAATTGTAATGGTATATTTTTTTGTCTTTTTCTTTCTTTATCTCTTTCTAAAGTAAAGGGAGCAGAAGGATTGGAATAACAATACAAAAAAAAAAAAAAAAAGAGAGAGAAAAAATCATATAAGAAGAAGCAACACTAATGATGCGAAACCAAAAATAGAGATGCAATGGGCTGGTGCGCAGAATGTGAGCATAAAATGCACGCTCTATGAGGTAGAGTCTGAAGTGGAGAAAAAAAAAAAAAAAAAAGCAGTGGGTGACTACAACGAACTTCTCGATAGAGCCCATGACAGATTTCCCTCGATATCTGAACCAAAAATAGAACGAGGGGGCCGTTTGGCTTAGTTTATGGAGGAGACAGGACTAAGGGATATCTGGCGCATCCGCCACCCCCAGACTCGCCAGTACTCCTGTTTTTCTAGCTCCCATGCTACTTTGTCCAGAATCGATATGGCTTTGGGCAATGTATCGCCATTGGGCATGGTGAAGAGTATAGCCCAAGGGGGGTTTCAGATCACTCACTACTAGAACTAGTAATTAGGAAGGGCGAGAGAACCCCTCCAAGAGAGGGGAAAATCAGCCCATATTGGCTTGAGCTGCTTGGCGAACCACAAAAGTTGGTGAACAGCTTGAAAGAATATGTTCAAATTAACACAGGCTCGGCGGAGGCTGGAGTCGTCTGGGACTCGCTGAAGGCTTACCTAAGGGGCTTGCTGATTCAGAGGGTGGCAAGACTAAAAGGGGAATCCAGGGTGTGGGAAGAAGATCTTAGATGTGAAGTGATGGTAGCCGAACAACGATATATTGAGGACCAGTCTTTAAACAGACAAAAGAGAATGGCTTGATAAACAGAAGGTCTATAGAATGGCTACTATGAGAAAGGCAGAGAATCACCATTTTTTTCAGAGACAAACTCAATTTGGTGAAAGGGAGAAAGTGGGACGAGTGCCGTCTTTGCTGGTTCAGGCCAATACCCCCTCTTCTAATATCGCAACAATTAGGGTTCCAACAGGTGAAATTTCAACTGATAGAAGATAAGACACACGTTCTATGACTTCTATAAATGCCTGTATAAATCTAGGGGAGGAAATGAAGGTATGGAAGCCTTTTTTCAGGGAATTCAATTCAATCCCAACTCTGTCAGAAAATGACAGAAAAAACGTGGAATCCCCTGTTGCACTGGAAGAAAATTCAGCCCGCAGTGGCGGAGATGTCTAGCCATAAATCACCTGGTCCTGACGGGCTCCCAATAGAGATCTACAAGCGATATGGTGAAATATTGCTACCAGAACTGCTGCAGACATTGAAATGCGCTTTTACTGAGGGGCATCTCCCTTCCTCTATGATGGAGGCAACTGTTATTGTAATTTATAAAGAGGGAAAGGATCAACTAGATCCCTCTTCCCATTGCCCAATCTCACTCCTCTGTATGGACGTGAAAATTCTTGCTAAAGTCCTGGCAACTCGCTTAAATGGGGGTATTGAGAGCCTTCTCCACCGTGATCAATCAGGGTTCATTCCAAACAGGTCAACAAGCATTCACATTAGAAGGGTCTTTTTAAATACACAGATCCCCACTGATAATGAGGGCTCTAGAGCACTGTTGGCCCTGGATGCCGCTAAGGCATTCGACAGTCTTGAGTGGTCATGCCTATGGAAGGTACTAGAGAGCTTTGGATTTGGCCCATCTTTTATTAGGTGGGTCAAACTTCTGTATAGCGAGCCACGAGCAAAAATCTAAATAAACTGCAAAGTTTCAGATCTATTCAAGCTAGAAAGGGGAACGAGACAGGGTTGCCCCCTCTCCCCACTCCTGTTTGCACTTGCCATGGAACCTTTAGCTATTAAAACTAGGCTCAAGGAAGACATACAAGGGTTCAGAAGGGGTCCGGAAGAAGACAGGATATCGCTATTTGCGGACGATGTCCTGTTCTTTATAGGAGACGTGGATAGCTCGCTGGCTTCAGTGGTCCAAATGGTCAGGGAGTTTGGAAGGTTTTCAGGATTGACCATCAACTGGGATAAGTCGGCCCTGCTTCCAATAGACCCGTTAGGCGTCCAGACGACAGCGGAAACTGAATTTCCACAAAATTAAAATACTTGGGTGTCTGAATTACTTGCGATGTTAAGGAGTACACTATTAAAACTGGAAAAAAAAATAAAAAATAGATACCTGGAACCGCCTCTCTCTCTCTGTAGCTGGGAGATGTAACCTAATAAAAATGATCTGGCTTCCCCAGATATTATACATTCTCCACAACTCCCCGATTTGGGTAAACCAAATATGGTTTAAAAGAATGGAAACATTATTCAAGGAAAGAATGTGGAAAGGAGGTCAAGCCAGAATTAGTTTTCAGACTATGCAACTCCCAGTAAAGGAGGGGGGGGATGGCGGTTGCACACCCGAGAATATATTTTTTGGCGTCCCAGCTACAACACATAGTGAGCTGCGGCACTCAAAACCGGGGTAAAGATAGTTTCAGATTAATGCCATCAGGGGCCCCACAAAATATTAGTAGAAGCCCTGGAGGCAAACTCATTTACTCACACATGCCCGACTATAAAGAAAATTAGCAAAGTGTGGCAGACAACGAAGGCCCTGCTGGGATATACCGGGGTAACCGAGTTTGTCCCCCTCTGGAACAATAAGAACTTAACAGAAGTTAAAGATATAGAAAAATCTAAAATCTGGGAGAGACAGGGTATTACACGGCTACTCCATTTGTATGAGGGTAACCTCATGAAAACGTTTTTGAGATACGAATTCAACATACCAAATAAAACGTTTTACAAATACTTACAGATTAGGCACGCTATTCAGACCCAGTTTAAGACTCAACCGATAGTTAGGACTCAGATTCACATTCTTCTTAGAATAATCCAAACTAATACTGCGAAAGGTTTAATCTCAGAGCTATATGACAAACTGGGGGTTAGAGCCATAAATCAAACTGGTATTTCCAAGTGCCGAGAAAGATGGGAAAGAGATCTTGGGTTAGTAACCCCGGAGCAATGGAGTAAGATTCTACATAGAGGGGCTCTGGTGTCAATTGCCCCAGCGCAGAGACTGTCCCACTTATTTCTATTGCACCGCGTCTACTATACTCCTAAAAAAATGTTTGACCTAGGCTGGAACCAGAGAGATGAATGCCTCAGATGCAAAGCAGCAGGGGACCTTATTCACATGTTTTGGAGGTGCCCTAAGCTTTTTAGGTATTGGATAGAAGTTACAAATAGGCTCAATAAAATCTTTAAGACCTCTTTAGAGCCAGAGACTAGAACCCGCTTTTTAGGGTGTATGGAGGACCTTAGAGTTCCATCAGGAGCCCTGGAAGGTGTGTTGAGGTGCCTATTCCAGACACGTAAACTAAAAGCACAGAGATGGCAGGCACATGCTCCTCCATCTGTGGAGAATTGGGCTGAAACTATCAATGCTTTGATCTGGAGTGAGAGGGCGGCTTTTATTAAACAAGGGAACTATAAAAGATTTGAAAGAGTGTGGGGGCCCTGGTTGAGGGAAATGGGATTCCCTTTGTAGAGGCCGTCTCTTTGCGACCTGAAACCCTCCTCACCCTAGAAGTCGGAAACTCTCCCTAAAATTAGAAACCAATAACGAGGATCGGATTTTTTTCAGGGCTTGCCTTGGTTTCGATCTCGTTCCTATTATTTATTGGTCTCCTCTCTTTATATCGAACGTATCAAGGATAGCTTAGACTAAGGTATTTGCTCCTATGCGGGGCAATATAAAATAAGGCACAATCTTTATAGGGGGGGGGGGGGGGGGGGGGGGGGAGGAAGGGTTGGGGTATGTTCATGCACTTTACGCACACAACTTAATGTTTATGTTTATATATTTATATATGCGCATTATACAATTGATATCATTTGTAAGTAAACATGTGTTAAATACTGGAAAACAATAGAGAAAAAATAAAAAAATAAAAAACACTAGAATGGGATGGAGGAGTCGCCAGGTTTAAGTTGAAACTTAAGAACCGCCTTTTTGAGACATATCTAAAACCCCTTGAAAGAGGAACGATGTCCGAAAGGTTCGTCAAATCTTTGCGGAGGGGCTAGAAAGTATGTCAGCATGAAGCAAGGTGGTGGCAGATTGAAATTCCATTTTGTAGCCTAGAAAATGTACCATTCTGAACCCAAATGTCTGAAGTGTCCTGTGACTAGCTGTCCACAAAAGATAAAAGTTTGACATTTGGAGGACTTTGGGTCCAGGATTCATGTAGGAACAGAATTCCAGGCTTTGCCTTGGACTTGGTCTGACGGGAAATCAAACTCTTCCTAGCCTCAGGAGTAGGTGGATTTTCAGATAGGGATTTTGCCTTTGTCTGGGGCAAAAGAACGGTAGTCTGCTCCCAATGAACTAATTGAAAGGAAGAGGAATCTACCAAACGGGGGTTTCACAATTCTTGCACTGGCACTGATGCTTCGCATATCAATATTCAAATCAACATGTCCTCTCTGCATGTTTACCGAAAGGAGACTCATTCAGGATATCTAGCGCATACAATATTGACCAGCCTGTCAACTCAACAGAGTAGGGTCGCATACATTAGCTTCAGTTAATGGGAGAACAGAGAAATCCCAGACACAACCTTGGATTAGACAGTTAAGGTCCAGCAAATGGGCATGGTTAAAATGGCACAGAGAATAAAGGCCTTAGAAAAGAGCATCTAACCTTTTACCCACCAGGTTTTCAGACATGAGGATGTTCTCAAGGAAAGGGACAGTTTTGTCGAGACAGGAAATTACCAGGTCCAAATATTCAGTCCATTTCTATAGGCACCCCTCGTTCACAGGGTATTTGCCAGGCAAAAAAAAAACAGGTTAGGCCAATCACTATACAAGATGGCTGCATTAGAAAAAGTCTCAACAGGCCTGGGGCTTTTTTGGAATACTGGACCTAGTAACTTTATATTCAGTTGCCACAGATAGCGCCAGATCTAGCCATGTGCGGACTGCATTAATAAGGACCGAAATGGAATTCTTATGTTTTTGGAGTTCTGTTTGCAGATGGCAACTTCTGTACCAACTCCCCTGAAGCCCCAGGAATTTCAGAGACAAATGCTGGAGGATAGGGTGTGGAAGCATGCAAAGTCAGTCATCGTGGTAACAATTCTTCCCATAAAAACGAATAAGGGAGAATTATTCCCTAGGTAAAAAATTGAGAAAGGAGTAACACTTGAAGGGTTTAAGTCTCATAAGAGTGCTGTGACACAGGCAGAAGATTGGGCCATCAGTGTTAGGCCCATTGGAGAAAAAATAACAAGACCACCTGGTGGTTTCTCCCTCACTGTTGGCAGAGCGCAAGCGGGCCAGACCGAAGCATTTCAGTCACTACACTTATGATGAGCCATCGTATTGTATAGGAGTGAAAGACTGCCTACAATGGTGCTCAAAATTACTGACAGAGCAAAAAAGGATCTACAGAATGTATTCTGTGACCAGGTGACTTTAAAGCAGCAGGGAGCCCAAGCAATGCCAGGAGTATCGTAGCTTTGATGTATGGGAAAGGAGGGAAGGCAAAGTGGACTGCACAAGTCCAAAATAGTCCTGTCCAATTCTACTGTTACAATCTACAATATACTTCTCCCGACTCTAATCCATCTTTGGAAACATTTGAGTGCAAGCTTTATATTTTGACTATCAGCATCCTCTCGGGACATGGTTGATATTCTCTATAGCCTCAGCTGCACTGAAGATGAATGGACAGAAGACTGTGGCTCCCGTTGATTCATAAACTGAAGCATTGTAAACACAGGTTATGATGCTCAGTGACAGTTACGAATGGACAGAGTCAGTAATCAATGACTCCGCATTCAGAAAAGGAAGGAGTCAGTTACATTTACCGTCTCCTTCCTCCTCTCTCCATCCTGAAAGATCAGGGATATGGGGGTGACCGGAGGACACAGAGCCAAAGAAGACACAGGGGGAACGGAGAACAATACGGATTGGGACCCAGAGGAGGCCATGGGGAGCACAGAGTGGGACAGCCGTGGGTGATCAGGCCGTCATAAAGGCCAAAGGGGGGGGGGGGGGGGGATCTGTGCTTCCAACTCTCCACTCCCCCTCAATCACTGATGCTGCCCAAGTATCAGAGCATTTGCTTGACTACAAGTATTTGTGCAAATGCTCAGTATCGGTGCAACCCTAGTACTCGTGATCCAGGTTGTGGCACCATCAAGTCCCATTTCATATTGAATCTAGTTTGCGTGCTAAAGAGGTACTTTGCAGCTCTTGTACTGAAGCAGCAGAAATAATGGCTGCCATTTCTTGCAGCACCTTGTTTAAATGTCAACTAATACAAATCTGTATGCTTCAATACAAGATCTGCAAGTGACTCTTCCACTGGACTGTATGTATCTACTTAGAAATATAGAACCTTGAGACAGTAGAATCGGGGGACGTGAAAGGGCCCGTCTTACAATCTTCGGGAACTAGGGCCTTCTGGGCCAGGCTGGTGCCACCAGAATGACTGGAACCCTCTCTCCCAAAATCCTGCGCAGCAAATGTGCAAGGAGAGGGAAAGCATAAACCAGGGAGTACTGGCTCCATGTCCATCAGAGCATCTGCTCCAATTATCAGGCAGACAATCTCTTGTTCAGGACACAAACTGCTGTAGTTTGTTATTGAACCTGAATGCCGGCTATCACCAACGTTGGCAAATTTCCTGGAACACTTCTGGGTGTAGGGACCATTCCCCCTGGGCAAATCTGCTGGTGGCTGAAATAAAATCGGCACATGTCCCACTGCCCAGGCTAGTATGTGGTTCACATCCTTCCTAGGTGAACGACTCCTGGCACAGTCTTGGTGATTTATATAGGCCACTGCAGTGGCATTGTCAGACTTAACCCCAATAGGGCAGTCCTGAAGATCCACTGTTTATGACCACAGGGCCAGATGTACTGCCTGTAATTCCAGGACGATGATTGGCACAATCTTTCCCCTAAGCTGTGAGCCCTTCTAGGGTCACTCCCCAGCCTGAGAGACTGGCATCTGTAGTCAGTACTCTTCAAGTTACCAATAGAAAGGATCTTCCCTTTCACAGGTTCTGACCCTGCAACCACCAATTTAGGCTTAAGAGTGCCTGAGGAGAAAAGCACATTGGATAATCCAGGGCTTTTCCTCTTCTGGTCCAAGCCAACCAGATGTTTTAAGTCCTGGAATGGAATTGGGCACTGACTCGGAGGATACCATCCTCCACAGAAGACTCATACACAGAGCCGAATGGAGGGTTGTCTGGTGCCCCTTATCCGACACACCTGAACCTTTAGGGCACAACCTTTTAAAATACTGCACTGTGTATAGCATGCTCTGTTCTAGGAGCCTGTAATAAAGTGATCTCTGAGCAGGAGGTTGTTCCAGATACCTGAGCACCAGGATCCCCTGGGCCCTTAAACGACCCAGTACTGGCGCTAGGACCTTCGTGAACACCCAGGGAGCTGTAGCAAGCATGAAGGGTAGAGCCACAAACTGAAAATTACGTTCCTCTACTGCAAAACGCAAGAACCTCCGACAAGGCTGAAAGATAGGTACATGTAAATACACGTCTGGAGGCTGAGAAGTCTCCACTCTGGAGTGAGGTCACTACTGAGCAGACAGACTCCAGCCGAAATAGATACTTGTTCAGGGATCTTGGATCCAAAAATGGGCCTTGTATCCCCCGTTTGATTTCTGAACTGTAAACAGGTTTGAGTAAAACCCTGTGCCCCTTTCGGATACAGGAACCTATACAATCACTCCTTGATGCACTAGATGTAGTGCCTAAAGCAATACGTTTTTGGAGATCCGAGGTAACGCTGGATCTTAAAAACCCTCTGCAACTTTAATTTCTGACATTTTGTAAGAGTCTTTATATTCATATGTTCCTAACTGTGTACACGCGCTGTCTTGTGCAGCTGAGGAAAGACTAACAGGTCTGCTTAATGGTAAATTAGCCATGAAAGAATTAAGGAAGAGGACATTGCTTAATTCTGATAATAGTAGCCTGTCCGTTGTACACATTTCTCTGGCTTCAATACTTCAGTCAACTGTGCAATCTCACTTTCTTTTAAACCAAGATAGACCTGCTGACAGACCATTGTGCAGAACTCATGGATATAAGCACTGACTTTAAATTGGCTTGGAGTACTCACCAACTCTGTCTGGAAGAACCTCAAGAGCAGATACTCTTTCATCTTTGTGAAGTTCAAGTCCATAAACACAATCAAACCCATCATACTTTATAAGATAAAGGGAAGGGTTGACTGGTACTTGATCTAGAACAGTTCCTTTCCACTGAGTTATAGGACCACTACCCTCTTTCCAGCCGTGCTGTATTCTGCAACCAACGATGTTTCTCCTTGGCTGGGAAATTGGTTTGCTTGGTCCCATGTTATTACGATGTTTCCTGAAAGCAGAAGAACAATTTACCTAAATTATACAGTAGGCATTCACAAGCACATCAGCACTTAGCTTTACTTGCATTATCCACCAGTGCCAAGACCCCCCCCCCCCAACAAGGTACAACGCCTAATAAAGTGTTCACACCCTTGCATTTTTATTGAGCAGTGTAAAACAAAAATTTAAAGACCAAGTTCACACACACACACACATTATATATATATATATATATATACACACATACACACATACATACATACATACATACATACATACATACATACATACATACATACATACATACATATTTTTTTTACACTGCAGCCTGTAAAGCGATCTACTTGACACAGGTGCACAATTAGGCTCCTGCAGACACTCTGTGCTCGCAGGCGGACAGTAACTGAAATGCAGAAGAACCAAACTAAGAAGATGATCACTAGCACACTCATAGTTCATTGAGAGCTACAAGCCTTCTGCTGCAGTGGCAGACAGGACTCAATCATTCACAGAACGCTGAATGAATGTGACTGTGCGGGGCAGCGGTTCTAATAACGTCACAATGGGTGCAGGGGAAGGAACCCCATCCTGTCACAGGAGCGGTTGGGCTGCTCTAAACTAACATGTTACACCCTAAATACAAAAAGGTGAATGTATCCTTCAAGTCCTTATCCATTCCATCTTTCAGTTCAAAATGAACAGTCTATGCAAAATGACTTAGTTACATAGTAGGTGAGGTTGAAAAAAAAAAAAAAAAAAAACACAAGTCCGACCTGTGTGTGTGTGTGTGTGATTATATATGTCAGCATTACATTGTACATCCCTGCATGCTGTGGTTGTGAGGTTGGTGGTTCAACTGGACCCGGGCTTTAGGACTTCTGGATGTATGGAGACTCTCTGATGCATCGGCAAGTCAAGACACACACAGCGATATGTTGAATCAAAAGACTAGACCAGAGATATGCAATTAGCGGACCTCCAGCTGTTGCAGAACTACAAGTCCTATGAGGCATAGCAAGACTCTGACAGCCACAAGCATGACACCCAGAGGCGGAGGCATAATGGGACTTGTAGTTATGCAACAGCTGGAGGTCCGCTAATTGCATATCCCTGGACTAGACTTTTATTTCCTGTGCGCACTGCACTTATCTCAAACATACAAGCATTGATATTATGGGGGAACTCTAGCAAGCCTTACAATGGTCATTCAGGGGCTTATCTAATAGTTTTTCGAAACCATCGATGCCCCCTGCCAAGACCGCCTGTGGAAGGGAATTTCACATTCTTGCCGCTCTTTCTGCGGTTCAGCATTGTGCTACTTTAACTTGGAATTGCTTGTCATGCAATGCAATACTGTACGCAAATGACGTTTTTTTTGGTGGCATTTGGCCTTTTTTTCACCAATTATAAATAATTGGCTGCAAGCCTGCTGACCAACTTGTGCTGTGTCCAAACTATTGCATGTGAAACAGAAGTATGGTGTGGTGTACAGGTATGTAACGGTGCCCAGGGAGCTGCTGGCCAGCGGGAAAATTACTACTGCCTGGTCGGCAAGTGGTTAATTACAATGAAAACACACGCAAACACCTCTTTCAAGTTAATATTTTGCAGAGGCACCTTTGGCAGCATTTACAACCTTAATTCTGTGTGCATAGATACATCAACAACTTTACACATCTAGGACACTGCAATCCTGCCCATTCCTCCTAGCAATGCTCAAAGCTCGGCCAGGCTGCATTGCAATTATAAACAACTTTATAAATCGGCCACAAACTATTGGATTAAGATCTGGACTCGGACTGGGCTAATCCTGGACATCAACATGGTTTTAAAAGGGGTTGTAAAGGGTCGTTTTTTATTTTCTAAATAGGTTCCTTTAACCACTTTAGCCCCGGGCCTGTTTTTCAGAGTCGGTGTTTACGAGACAAAACCATTTTTTTCCGCTAGAAAATTACTTAAAACCCCCAAACATTATATATATTTTTTTCTAACACCCTAGAGAATAAAATGGCAGTCATTGCAATACTTTTTGTCACACCGTATTTGCGCAGCGGTCTTACAAGCGCACTTTTTTTGGAAAAAATTCACTTTTTTAAATAAAAAAATAAGACAATAAATTTGGCCCAATTTTTTTATATATTGTGAAAGATAATGTTACGCCGAGTAAAATGATACCCAACATGTCACGCTTAAAAATTGCGCCCGCTCGTGGCATGGCGTCAAACTTTTACCCTTAAAAATCTTGATAGGCGACGTTTAAAAAAATTCTACAGGTTGCATTTTTTGAGTTACAGAGTAGGCCTAAGGCTAAAATTATTGCTCTCGCTCTAACGATCGCGGCGATACCTCACTTGTGTGGTTTGACTACAGTTTTCATATGCTGGTGCTACTCGCTTCTACGCGCGAGCTCGTCGGGATGGGGCGCTTTAAAAAATTTTTTTGGGGGGTTTTCGCATTTATTTTTATTTATTTTACAATTTTTAACACTGGAAAAAATAAATAAAAAAATCATCACTTTTATTCCTATTACAAGGAATGTAAACATCCCTTGTAATAGAAAAAAGCATGACAGGTCCTCTTAAATATGAGATCTGGGGTCAAAAAGACCTCAGATCTCATATTTAGGCTTAAATGACAAAAAAAAAAAAATGTTTCTTTAAGAGGCTGGGCGGGACTGACGTTTTGACGTCACTTCCGCCCAGCAGAGCTATGGGGACGGGCGAAGGAGATTTTTCCTTCAGTCTCGTCCCCGCTCAGCTAGCGAACGGTCGCGATCCCCTCCGCCGCTACCGACGGCTACGGTAAGCGGCGGAGGGCGCGGGAGAGCGGCGGGAGGCCCCTCTCCCGCCACCGATAACGGCGATCCTGCGGCGAATCCGCCGCGGAGACCGCCATTATCGTTTACACGGCCGCCCACAGAAGAGATGAATATCTCGATTGTGGCAGCTGCTGCCGTTACCGAGATATTCATCTTTAAAGTGAGGACGTATAACGACGGTGGGCGGTCGGCAAGTAGTTAAGCTAGTGCATTGTTGGTTCACTTACCTTTTCCTTAGATTTCCCTTCTAAATGTTTTTTTCTGTGTCTGAATTTCTCACTTCCTATTCCTCCTCAGTAAGCTTGCCCCCATCAGAACTGTTCTAGCTGGGGGGTTAGTCAGCCAGAACAGCTTACTGGAGGAGGAAGTGAGAAATTCAGACAAAGAAAACAAAGAAATTTTTTGAAGGGAAATTGAAGGAAAAGGTTAGTGAACAATGAACTAGCTTAAAAGGAATCTATTTAAGCAATTCTTCTGTAGTTTTGGCTTAACCACTTGAAGACTTTTATGGCACGTTGTTTAAATTATATATTTTTTAATATTTGTTTTAATTACTTAAAACACCCAATTATATATTTTTTCTTTAGCAGAGAACCTAGGGAATAAAAACAGTGATCGTTGCAATTTGTATACAACAGGGTATTTGTGTTACGGTTTTTCAAATGCAATTTTGGAAAGAAACTTGAATATAAAAAAAATTTTTTTTTTGTAAAATATGAAAATAAAAAGAAAAAAGAAAGTTATGATTTGCCGAGTAAAACTGTGCATGCTCGTGGAATGGTGACAAACTACAGTACTTAAAAATCTTCATAACCAATGCCTACATTTTTATTTTATTTTTTTTACAGGTCATCTGTTTAGAGCAGTAATATGCAATTAGCAGACCTCCAGCTGTTGCAAAACTACACGTCCCATCATGCCTCGAGTGTCATTCTTGTGGCTGTCTTGCTAGGCCTCATGGGATTTGTAGTTCTGCAACAGCTGGAGGTCCGCTAATTGCATATCCTTGGATTAGAGTTACAGAGGAGGCCTTGTGCCGGAATTATTGCTCTTATGTTCGAGGATTTACATATGCCGGCTATTTGCATATACGCAAGCTTCTGCGCGCGAGCACAGATAGGAGGTGCTTTGCCAAAAGTCTCCAAATCTCAATTTTCCTTTAAAAGTAAAAAAACAAAAACACACACACACAAAAAGAAAAAAAAAACTGATCAGAGACCATCTGGTCTCTGTCCACCTCTGACCAGCTGGCTGCACTGTCTGATCGTTTCTTAGGCAAACAGGTGAAATGGGCAAGCCAGAGAAACACCGGCGGAAGGGGGGGGGGGGGGTGGGAGTAGGGGAGCTAGGGATGTCCCCTCTAGGGATCGACCGATTATCGCCAAGGCCGATATCATTTTTCACAACATCAGTATCAGGTCACAGACTAGAAACAATCTCTGCCGGCATCTTTTTGGGGCCCAAAAGCCTGCAGACCCAGTGCGCACGGGACACGCATATGACGTCATTAGGCCGCCGCCTCTTAATAAATCGGACAGACACGCCAGCCACAGTAATGTGCCAGGCCACCGGGACCAGCCAGCAGCCACCCACCAACAGCAGGGTGAGCCTGCCATTTTTAACCCTACTCTTTCAAATCACAATACAGAGGGATGCAAAGAGAAAGTTAAAAAAGCAGCAGTGTGCAACACATGCACAATGTGAGCATGGGATCAACAACTGCAAAAAAACAAAAATACATCAAATCTTTGGGCCCATCTAAGAGTTCATCATGTTGAATTATATAATTAAGCACAGAGAAAAACAAAGCTGCATCAAAGTGAAATCCCACCAAACAATAAAAGGTATGTTTCCGGAAAAAAAGCCAAGTGGTTTAATTCAGATGGAAGATCCCAACAGCTGGACAAAGCAATCGGAGATGGTTATGGATAACCAGCCATTTACAATGGTGTCCGATTCTGGATTTCAGCTGTTGATGTCCATAGCCGAGTCAAGGTACCCACTGAAGCGTGAAAAGTATTATCAAATCGAAATGCTGGGAAAGATTCACCAAAAAGGTAGTTGAGAAAGTAAAGGCTATGCTGCAACCAGAGCATGCAGGCAACTCGCTGTCAGCTGTCACGACTGACTGCTGGTCAGGACCAACAGTCAGAGTCTTACCTGTCAATGAAGTGGCATAGGATGGACAAAAAGGCAATAGGTGTTGAATACAAAAGGTGATGCAAGGATCCCACACTGGGAAGTACATTAGAGAAATGTTCCCAAGAATGCTTCGAGACTGGGGAATAAACAAAGACCGAGTGATTGTGCTTAGTGACAGCGGTGCAAACATGGTGAAAGGAATGAGGCTGGCTGAAGTATCAGACCTCAGTTGCATGGCATACCCTGCAACTTGTGGTAAATGATGGTCTGTCAAGCCAGAGCACTTTAATAAATATAATTGGCATTCTGAAGAGGTGTGCAGGCCATATCCAACATTCAGTCCTTGCCAAACAGTGAATGAGGTGCATTCAGGCAGACCTGGGCCTACCCAAAACAGCCTAATTCAGGCTGTTCCAACACATTGGAATTCAACAATTCACATACTGCAAAGAAAGCTGGAACAGAAGCAAGCTGTGAGCATCTATTTAGGTGAACATGGAGAATATTGTTGTCCTACTGCTGATCATTGGGACATTGTAGCCAAAGTCATTGAGACCCTCCTCCCCACATGGGAAGTGACAATAGAGGCGAGTCATTACAACGTATCTGTCATCCCATGTGTGAGTGCTGAATATGCTTCAAGAGAATGAAGGACTCAACACACGTGGTATAAAACATTCAGGCAGGTAATGGGGGGAAAGCCTCAAAAACGCTTTGAGAAGCATGAAGAGAATAAAAATGTTGTGCTGGCATGTCTTTTGGATCCTTGATACAAGAACCATACTTATTCTTATATTTTCTGATGATGTATTGGACAAGGCACAACAATAGGTGATAGAAGATCAACACCAGCTGCTGGAGGCTCCTGCAGAAAGGTCAAGTTTGTAAGAGCATGTTACCAATCTGGAAGAGCAGGGTGCTGCAAAAACAAACGTCAAAAAAGGCAACGAGCAGAAGAGCACCATCATCATGATCGAACTGATGCCAAGTTGAGCAGGTTATTGGGGCCTGATGGGAAGGATTCTTCTAAATGTGCATCAATAATCAGCCTGGATGATGAACATCTCTCCATTTGAAGGAACCAGTAATTGACAGAAGTAGTGGTGATAAGAAAATAAGTCACGCTACAAAAGACTTGCCTCTCATGCTAGAAGAGGCCTCTCTGTTCCTCCTTCATCTGTACCAAGTGAGCATGTTTTCATTCAAGTCGCAGCAATTTATGGAAAAAAAAACAGAACCGGTTTAACAGGTGAACATGCTGAAATGTTATGCTTTTTGCACTATAATATTGTTCTACTTAACTGGGAGTATTGAAGAAAGTGTAGCATCAGTGTGTACTGTCCACCACCTAGCTTTTTGCACTGCAGTAGTGACCTAAATTTAATCAGTGCAGTGCAATGCACTAGAAACAGTAACTAGTCGTTTGGGAAGCCATTTAAGATGTTATTGTTTTTCAAGCACTTTAGTGTTATTTTTGAAAAATGTAAAGGTGGCAAATAATAAATCGGCTATCGGCAATAGAGGTGGCTGAAATATCGGTATAGTATCGGCACCGAAAATAAATAAATAATATCTAGCCAATCGTAACTTTAAATATATTAATCAAGTGACGCAGTAGTTTCACACTTCAACTTTTCCATGCAATTAATTTTCCTGTTAAAAACTATGATATGTCACCAATGTTGACCACTTAAAACAGGGCCAATTCTGACATTTCTGAAATGTATTAAAAAAATCTGCTGCTTTTTTTTTGCTAGAGAAATTACTTTGAACCCCAAAACAAATGTGTTTTCTCAAAGCAAAGTTCCCGGCGAATAAAAGGGGGGGTGCTGCAAATGTTTGTCACACAATATTAGTGCCGCAGTTAATCAAATTACAAATAAAAAAAAAAATGCATTTAAATGAATGAGTGAACACAAACGCAATACCTATTTTTTGCTAAAATAAAAGATATACCGAAAAATAGATAGCCAACATGCCATGTTTTATAAATACCTGTAAAATCCTTTTCTTTGAGTACATCATGGGACACAGTCAGGCTAATATTCATTAACTGCTGGGTTACACTTCACCAGGTAAATGGACACTGGTAGACCAAAGGTCGTTAGACAGGAAGTGATCCCCTATATAACCCCTCCCATACAGGAAGTACATCAGTTTGGCAGCAAACACTGAATCCTCAAAAAGAGGGGAGGGACCTCTGTTCCATGATGAACTGAGAAAAAAAAAAAAAACTCTGATCCTCGGATGTCCACAGATCTAGACAAATAAACCTTGACTGCCCGGGCAACTTTATAAGAATGCAGTCTTTCTTCTGCCAAACGAGGCTGAGAGAAAAAAATAATGTCCTGATTTAAAACGACAGACCGATACCACTTGACAAAAAGGATGGAACAGGTTGTAACACGACTCATGGTGAAGGATCAAGTACAGTTCCCTGCATGAAAGGGTCGCCAACTCCGAAACCCTTCTAGCCAAGGTGATAGCCATCAGGAAGGCTAGCTTGCGTGACAGCAAGTCTAATGCAATTTCCTCAATAGGTTCAAATGGTTGCTTCTGTAACAGACAACACCAAGTTCAAGCCCCAAGGGCACATAGGTGACCTAATGGGGGAAGCAAGCGAGTTGCCCCTTGCATAAAGGTTCAGATGAATGGGAGGCTAAAGGCCTTTGGAAAAATACTGATAGGGCCGATACTTGACCTCTGATTGTACTCAAGGCCAATTTGATTTCCACAGCTGACTGTAGAAAAGAGAATTCTCCCAATCACATATTTCCAAAGAGTTTTCTGGCTTTACACCAGGCAATACAAAAGTCTTTCAGACCCCATGATAAATCTTCCTAGAGACAGCTTTTCAAGCAATCACTAGTGTAGACACCACAGATCCCGAGATGCCTCGGTCCTTTAACACCCTGGCTTCAATAGCCATGGCATCAAATTTAGAGACTGTAAATTGGGGTGGAATATAGGACCTTAAGGCATTAGATCAGGGCGACGTGGAAGTGTCCATGGCCCGTCTATTGTCAGTCTCACAATCTCCAGGAACCAGGGCCTTCTGGGCCAGGCTGGTGCCACCAGAATGACTGAAAGCCCCTCTCTCCAAATCCTGTGCAGCAAATGTGCAAGGAGAGGCATCAGAGGTAAAGCATAAACCAGGGAGTACTGGCTTCATGGCATCTGCTCCAATTGCCAGAGGATCTCTTGTTTCGGACACAAACTGCTGTAGCTTGGTGTTGAGCCTGGATGACAGTGGGTCGGCCATCCCCAAAGTTGGCAAATTTCCTGGAACACCCCTAGGTGTAGGGACCATTCCCCAGGCAGATCTGCTGGCAGCTAAGATAATCTGCCTTCCAGTTCTGTACTCCCAGGATATAATTGGCACGTCCCTCTGCCCAGGCTAGTTTGTACTTCACCTCCTTCAGAGCTGAACGACTCCTGGTACTGCCCTGGTGGTTTATATAGGCCACTGCCGTGGTGTTGTCGGACTGAACCGTGATGGGGCAGTCCTGAAGCTCCACTGTCCAGAACCGTAGGCCCAGACGTACTGCCCATAATTCTAGGACGTTGATGGGCAGGATCTGTTCTATCCTTGGCTGTTTTTCCTGAGCTGTGAGCCCATCTACGGTCGCTCCCCAGCCTGAGACTGGCATCTGTAGTCAGTACTTTCCAAGTAACCTGGAGAAATAATTTTCCCTTTCTCAGGCTCTGATCCTGCAACCACCAGTTTAAGCTTAATCATGCCTGAGGAGATAAGCACATTGCATAATCCAGGGCTTTTCTTCCTCTGTCCCAAGCAAACAAGATGCCTTGTTGTAAAGGCATGGAATGGAACTGGGCATAGGGCACTGCTTCGAAGGAGGATACCATCCTCCCTAGAAGACTCGTACAGACCCGAATAGAGGGTTGTCTGGTGCCCCTTATCCGACGCACCTGATCCTTTAGGGCAGAGATCCTTGTGGGCGGCAAGAATAATCTTGTTTGGACCCCATCTAGGATCAGACCTAAATACTTTAGACTTTGAGCTGGTTTCAAAGCAGATTTCTCTGTATTTATGATTCAGCCTAAGCTTTTCAAATACTGCACTGTGTATATTATGCTCTGTTCTAGAGCCTGTACTGAGTGATCTGAGCAGTCGTTCAGATACCCAAGCACCAGAATGCCTTGGGCCCTTAAAAGACCAAGTACTGGTGCTAGAACCTGTGTGAACACCCAGGGAGCTGTAGTCAGCCCGAAGGGTAGAGACAAAACTGAAAATTATGTTACTCTACTGCAAAACGTAGGAACCTCAGACGAGGCTGAAAGATAGGGACGTTTAAATACGCGCCTTATATCGATGGAGGCTAGAAGTCTGCCCTCTGGAGTGAGATTACTACTGAGCAGACAGACTGCATCCGAAAGGACTGTATCAAAAAGATACTTGTTAAAGGGATCTTAGGTCCAAAATGGGCCTGGCGTCCCAGTTTGGTTTCTGAACCGTAAACAGGTTTGAGTAAACCTGTGCTCCTTTTGGGTTCAGGAACTACTCTTTTTGGAGGATCCGAGGGAATGCTGGATCTTAAAAACCTCAGAGGGGGAACTCTAGCTTGTAGCCACAAGATATAATTGAGGTGACCCACTCGTCCTGAATTAATGTTTTCCAAATGTCCGCAAAGTGCAGCAGCCTTCCCCCCCACCCAATGGAGTGGAGGCATCCCCTCAAAAGGAGGGCTTGGTGCTGCGTTTAGAAGAATTTTGGACCCATGGCTTTTTTTCTGGCCCTGGCCTTGCCCCTGACCCTAGCGTCCTGTTGGTGGGGGAAACCGCCTTGACGCTAAGACATTTGAGGAAGCAGTCCCTGAGGTTTTAAAACAAGGGACATCTGGTTGTAAAGGTTCCTCTTTTATTTTCTAAATTGGTTCCTTTAGGCTTGTGCATTGTTGGTTCACTTATCTTTTCCTTTGATTTCCCTTCCAAATGTTTTTTTTCTTTGTTTGAATTTCTCACTTCCCGTTTCTCCTCAGTAAGCTTTCCACCATCTGAGCAGTGGAAAGTCATTTAGAACAGCTTACTGAGGAGGAACAGGAAGTGAGAAATTCAGACAAAGAAGACAAAGAAAAAAAACATTTAGAAGGGAAATTGAAAGAAAAGGTAAGTAAACCAACAATGTACTAGCTTAAAGTAACCCATTTAGAAAATAAAAAACAAACCTTTACAACCCCTTTAAGTTCTTGCTTGAGGAAGAAAGCTTTAGCTACGGCTGGTCTGCTCCATTTCTTAAAGGGGTTGTAAAAGGAAAAAATAGGATTTTTGTACTCGCCGTAAAATCCATTTTTCTGAGTTCATGAACGGACACAGCAGCCTTTGACCTTAGGATTATATCCACTTCCTTCCAGAAGAGTTAGGCAGAAAAAAAAAGCACTTTAAGTGTTAAAAATACTTTGCTCAGTACAGCTCCTCCCAGGGG
Source organism: Rana temporaria (assembly GCF_905171775.1). Lineage (NCBI taxonomy): Eukaryota > Metazoa > Chordata > Amphibia > Anura > Ranidae > Rana > Rana temporaria. Next base: position 262,583,029 of record NC_053489.1, on the reverse strand, counting down.
GCGTGGTCCCCCGAATATATCACACACTCTGCCTCAGCAGCTCCAGTTCGTAACAAGCAGCACAAACAGAGGGGTGGGTGCAGTGTCCGTCCATGAACTCAGAGAAATGGATTTTACGGTGAGTACAAAAATCCTATTTTCTCTTCCGTTCATGGACAGACACAACAGCCTTTGACCTTAGGGACGTCCCCAAGCAGTGTCAAAAAATTCGAGGGGTGGGAAAACAACACAGCAAACTAAGCTACACCCCAAACAAAACCGGAGTTACTCAACGGAGGAACTACAACCTTAAACTGCCGCCTGGAACACCTTGCGGCCGAAGGAGGCATCTGAAGATGCACTCACATCCACCTTGTAAAACTTTGAAAAAGTGTGGACTGACGACCAGGTCGCTGCCTTACACACCTGTAACACAGAGGCTTGGTGCCAGAAAGCCCAAGGAGGCACTGATCGCCCTGGTCGAATGCGCCGTAATCAGAAAAGGAGGCGCCCGCCCCTTCAGGGTATAGGCCTGAAGCACAACCTGTCTGATCCACCTAGAAATTGTGGCAGACGAGACCGCCAGACCTTTTTTAGGACCAGTCACCGACACGAACAGTGAGTCAGACTTCCGGAACGGAGCCGTAGCCGATAAGTACACTCGTAGGGCCCGAACCACATCCAGGGAATGCAAAATGGCCTCCTTCGGCCGAGGACATAAGGATGGCAACACAATGTCCTCATTAAATTTGAAAAGCCGAAAACGACCTTTGGGAGAAAAGACGCCTGCGGCCGCAGCACCACCTTATCCTCATGGATGACCAAGTAGGGAGCCTTAGTAGGACAAGGCCGCCAGTTCAGACACCCGTCTGATTGATGCAATTGCTACTAGAAAAAACACCTTTTGTGACAGAGTCAACAAAGGAATCTTCCGAATGTCCTCAAAGGGAGAGTCCTGAAGCACCGAAAGGATCAAATTTAAGTCCCATGGGGGCAGTGGAGGGCACACAGGAGGGGCCACATGCCGGACCCCCTGCACAAACGTACTCACCAAGGAGTGCGCTGCCAAGGGTCGCTGAAAATAAACAGCTAGAGCCGAAATCTGACTCTTAACCGTACTCAAGGCGAGAGCCTGATCCACTCCCCGCTGTAAAAACAGCAGAATCCGGGACACCACATATGTACGGGGGTGCCATTTCATCTCTTCACACAGAGATGTAGGCCTTCCACGTACGATGGTAAATCCTCTGTGAAGTAGACTTCCGTGCACGCAGCATGGTAGAAACCACCGAGCCCGATAGGCCCCGGTCCTTCAACACCTGGCTCTCAACAGCCACGCCGTTAAAGCCATTGACTGTAAAGCAGGGTGGAAGATCGGACCCTGCGACAGAAGATCTTCTCTCAGGTCCGCGTACCAGGAGCAGCGCGGCCAGCCTGGGGCTATCAGGATTGTTGGAATCCCTTCAGCTTCCACTCTGCGCAGCAGGCGAGGAAGAAGCTTCAGAGAAGGGAAGGTGTAAATTAGGCGATAATGACCCCAAGGTGCCACCAATGCGTCTGACGCGTCCGCCCACGGGTCTTTTGACCTGGCCATGAACCGTGGCACCTTCCGATTGAGACAGGACGCTAGAAGGTCCACGTCTGGAGTGCCCCATTTTCGGCACAGACTCTGAAACACCTCCGGGTGGAGTGACCACTCTCCTTGGGTCTGTTTGGCGACTTAGGTAGTTCGCTTGCCAATTCTGTACCCCCCGAATGTACACGGCCGATAGAGCCGGACGGGCCTTTCGGCCCACCGAAGGATGCGAGCGACTTCCATCACTGCAGCCGAGCTCCGTTTGCCTCCCTGATGATTGACGTATGCCACGGCCGTGGCGTTGTCGGACTGGATCCTGACCGGACGGCCTGCAGATCCAGGGACCACCTGGCTAGGCACAGCTTGATCGCTCAGAGCTCCAGTATATTGATTTGCAGGTGGGACTCCTCCTGAGTTCAGCGCCCCTGGGCTGACTGGGTGCCCCAAATGCCCCCCCAGCCAGAGAGGCTGGCATCTGTCGTGACCACTGTCCAATGGTACGGCAGAAACGACTTCCCGGTCCGAAGCACCGGAGACGTCAGACACCACACCAGGGAAGACTTGACCAGAGGGTTCAACTGAATCTGGTAACCCAGAGATGACGGGAGCTTGTCCCAACGTGACAGAATTTCCTTCTGTAGCTCCCGGGTGTGGAATTGGGCATACGGAACCGCCTCGAAAGAGGCCACCATCAGACCCAGAACCCTCATGCAGAATCGAAGAGATGACCACTTCTGGTTCGACAACTGCTGCGCTGCAGATTGCAGAGTCTGTAGTTTCTCCGCCGGGAGGAAAACGCTCTCCTCCGCGGAATCCAGGACTAGTCCCAGATATTCCAGTCGCAGAGACGGAACCAACACTGACTTCTGGATATTCAGAAGCCAGCCGAACTCGGAGAGAGTCTGACACGTGATAGACGCGTCCTCTTCTAATTTTGAGCCTGAGGAAGCTCTCAGGAGAAGGACGTCCAGGTATCCCATGATAGCGATCCCTCACTACCTCAGCAGGGCTAGGGTCGGGGCAAGCACCTTGGTGAAAACCCGCGGTGCCGATGCCAAGCTGAACGGGAGGGCCACAAATTGAAAGTGGTCCTCCCTGACCGCAAAGCACAGAAACCTCTGGTGCCTTGTACATATGGGAACATGCAGGTACGCGTCCATGATATCCAAGGACGCCATAAAGTCCCCCTGATAGAGCGCTGCTATTACTGAGTGAATCGACTCCATCCTGAACTTTTGCACCTTGACAAAACAATTGAGGGCCTTTAGGTCCAGGATTGGACGGACCCGTTCCTTCTTGGGGACTACAAACAGATTGGAGTAAAACCCCTGAAACCGTTCCATCGAGGGAACTGGTACAATCACTCCCATGCCCAGTAGATCCTGGACAGCCCCTGACAGAGCCTTCCGGCGATCCGGAGGAAGCAAGGAAAAAAAAAATCCGTTTGGTGGACAAGAGAGAAACTATATTGTACCCCGAGGAAACTACTTTGCAAACCCAACGGTCGGAAAGAAGAGACCTCCACCGAGCCGTGAAGCCGGCCCCCCACCCAAGACATGGGCGGGGGCAGACCTTCATGCAAAAGCAGGCTTGTTGGGCTTGCGGTACCAGGTGCGCTTCTGCCCCGCAGCGGGGGTCTTAGCACCTTGCAAACTTTTTCCCGCCGCACAAAAAAAAAAACGATTTGGGGTAGTAAAGGAGGGCCCTTGCTTACGGCAAGGCTCCTTTCCCTTCCCAGACTGTGGGAGCAGTGTGCTCTTACCACCCGTGGCATCCTTTTATGATGTCATCCAGGGACGCCCCAAAAAGCCGTTCACCCTTAAAGGGCAAATCCACTAAGGCCTTCTTCGAGGACTGGTCCGCAGACCAGCATTTCAACCACACAAGGCGGCGCAGTAACACCGCATAGGTGGAGGCCCTGGAAAGCAAGGGAAGCGTATCCAGGGCTGACTTTAGACCCTGAACCAATTGTTCAGCCAGGTCCTTGCAGGTCTCGGAAGCATTCTGCGCCTCCAGTTCCTGCAGCAACAACTTTGCCCGTTCAGTCAGTGTCTGCGAGCCAAAACCGGTCTCACAGCCGAACCCACTACTGTGAACATGGAGCGGGCCACAGCCTCCACTCTCCTATCTGCGGGGTCCTTAAAGGCGGGAGCCCCTTCCACAGGCAATGTGGTGGCTTTACTCAATCTGGACACGGGAGGGTCCACTGATGGAGGAGAGACCCATTTTTTCAAAAAGTCCTCCTCAAAGTATTTTGGAACAGCAAAAACCTTTTGGGGCAAATCACATTCCTTGAACAACAAATTTGTCCAAATATGGAATACAAGGAAACACTTTTGTGGTGCGGGGAGGCTTGCGGAACCCAAAAGGGACCGGCACATCAGATGCCTCCGCCAAATCCTCAAGTTTCTGAGTATCCCGCACCTCAGAGATAAGAGCTCCAACAAATTCCTCATCATTCACAGACCCTGAAGCAGAGTCATCCTCACAGTCCGCGTGGGTTAAACCTGCATCATCTGACATGACAGAAAGAGAGCCAGAAGCAACTGCAGGATATGATTCGGTGTCAGAAACGTCCCCAGGCTCAGGGAGGGGGAGCTTTTTACCCCCCTTCTGGCCACTTGTCGCTTCAAACCTGGCGAGAAACGCCTCAAGGACAGCAGACATTGCCTCAACAGATGCGGCAGGGGGATTAAGGGTTAACTCAGGCATTGTTGGGACAGAAGCACCAGGTTCAGGCTCCATAATGCCCCACCGCTGCGTCACCCAGCACTGCAAAGCAGAACAACCCACTGATCACCTCCCGGCTGCAAAGAACAGAAGGCAGAGGCCCCCAGGGAACTCACCACCCCACCCGGTTGCAGTGTGAGCTGAAAAAAAATAAAAAAATAAACTGAGGTGTGCTCTGAAAGCTGGCTGGCTGTGCTGCGTCTGTCACCTCAGGGATGATTTGCGGTCTTTTGCAGCGCTATTACAGTCACAAGAGGCCAAGATATATCCAAGATGGCCGCCGTCTGAGGTAAAAAGCACCAGCGGGCTACAAGAAAATGGCCGCCGAGCTATGTAAACCGCAACTACGGCAAAATGGCGGCCGTGCGCAGTTGAAAAACCCCCAGTGACGCACCAAACACAGGGCAGCAACTCCACATTAAAAAAACACAGCCCCCAAAGTAGATAGTGTCCTGACCCTCCTGCTCGCCCCCTCAAGAGGCTTTCTCCACACCAGGGAGAAAGCCTTGCGTTCCTTTGTGTAGTTATAGACAGAAGAACAGGAAGTGAGGATTTCTCAGAAGAAAGGACATTTAAAAGCAAAATCAAAGGATGAGGTAAGTGCACTAAGGTAAACGAAGCTATTTAGGGGAAAAAAAATATATGTTTTTCCTTTACAACCCTTTGATCCTAATAGGATATAAAAACCTCTTAAGAGGAACAAAATCCTGTAAGGATATTCCCACTCAGCATACACCACCTGTTCTAGTAGGGGGTAAGCCTGTGCAGCCTGAAGAGGCCTCAGGGATCCCAAAGGGACCAGGGGGGCTCAGTCACCTCTGCTTTAAGAGGTAACTTAAAAGGTAGAACAAACCATTTTGGACAGAGTTAGGATGAAAGCCTCTGCGACCGATAGGCAGGCATCAATGGGATATTTTTTTGTCCCATTTGTCGGAAGCAGACATCTGCCGGGCACTCCACTGAATCCTGAGCTTTTTACGTTTTTCCCCGTTCTCAACCCATTCCTGCTCCAAACTAGGAGACTCCAGGGAGGGGGGTCCTTCATGCTTCTTGCCACCCTGCAGGATGGAGGCAATCATGCCAGCAATCCTGTGCTCTAACCTGGCTAGGGCTGAGGACAGTTCATCCTTGGTAATAAAAGGGTGAAGCAGCAGCGTTGACTGTGGGCATAAAATCAGATAGGCGCAGCGGCTCAGATCGCACTGAAGCCTCGGGTCCTTCAGGGGATAAAACACCAGGGATACGACTAGGTTCATCAGGAACTACTGAGGACGTAGATGTGCCCTTCCCCGTAGTGTTAGTCCTGCTGCTCTTTTTAAGACATTCAATAGCCACAAACAAAGAGTACTTGGGTATCAATTTAACACACCTCAGAAGGGAGACCCCTTAATAGGGCTCACCAAGCCCCTATGCAACAATCCGGTTAAAGTGGAGTTCCACCCATTTTTTTATGTTTGTCTGTGCTGCATGCTCTAATCTCATAGTGTTCAGAATGGACAATTTTTATTTAATTTGTTGCTTGTAAATACCTTTATTTTGTAGTCCTTCATTACTTCCTCCCCCTTATTTGCCTAGGCTATTCGCAAGGGTTTCTGGGATAGGCATCATGTTTCCCAGTAGTCCTTGCAAACCTGACTGAAACCTATTACATTGCTTGTGCACTGAGCATGTGCGAGATATGCAAAGCTGAAATCCAGGAAGTCATACAGTCTGGCTTCATGATGCCCACACTTAAAATGGCCACGGTCTATTTCTAGATTATAAACTATTTAAATGCTGTAACAACCTAACAAAACGGACCTTAGTTTACAGACTAACTTTACTAGAATACATTAAGCTTGTGTATTACAGGGGTATTTATATTTAAAAAGTGAAATTGTGGGTGGAACTCCGCTTTAAGCTCCATAGCCTGTCAAGCAACACTTGGTGACTCACGTGACCCTGGTAAGGAGAAATGAACCGCTGCAAGTGTCCGTTCAGAGCCTGCTCTTGTGTCCCACAGCTGCCTTCTGGAATCACTGCACACTTGGCCTACACAGCTTAAATAAGCTGGGTGTGCGCCGGAATGTTCTGTGTGTGCATGCATGCATGTGCATGGTCCCGGCGAACGGGTGTGGCTGTATCAACGTACGATGCAAATCTTCGTGCACCAAACTAAAGGCTACATGTGCGGTGAAGCTGCGTGCACCATGGCCGCCAAACTACCAAGTCCAGCGGCGCTTTTGCGAATGCATGTGCGTCATGGCTGCCAAACAAATGGTGTGCACAGCGGCACTCTTGAAAACGAACATGCGCCATGCTGAACCAAGGCATAACGGTGCCATAATACAGGTAAAAAAAAAAAAAAAAAAAAAGGTATACTTTGCAAACACCCACAGCTAGCCCAAAACTCCCCCCGTTTGGTCACCGCACACAGGTGTCCAGCCTTTAGCTAGCTTGACTGATTATTACAATTACTGGGACACTCCACAATAATAAAAATAAAGGGGTTTCACTTACCCATCCAGGCGCAGGGCCACTTAGAAACTAAGGGCCCAATCTTCACCCTTCACGGTGGGTTCCTGTCACTTCCGGTACCCTTTCATGTTTAGGGTCCACTCAGACCTGTACAGCACCTTGCAGGAAATTCCTTAGCGATGTAGTGTCCAGAATTTACATTGTGCAGGTCCAGCGCCGTAGGCCACATTACAGGCAAAACCTTGCAGGATCTCGAGTCTTCTTTGCGAGGCTCGGGTACCATTTATCCAAACAGAGCCTGTGTCAAATGAATCTGATCGGTCAATCCCTTGATTCATCTTGGAACTGTTTGTGGGAATAGAGACCTGGAGCTCAGCGAGCTCAAACGAACCGCACCATCCACCTTGTAGACACTGGTAAAAAACGTCTTCCCGTATGGGAGGGGTTATATAGGGGATCACTTCTTACATGTGAAGAACTGATTGGACACAGCTAATCACGTGGGAAAAAAGCCTCGTCATCAGCACTTTACCAGGATCAGTGATGTTCCAGGGACAGAGAGCATCACCTATCGCCACAACGTAAGTGGGACGATGTCATCCCAGAACAAAAGCGCCGCCCATCCACCATTTGACAATACAGCAGGTGGGAGATGGTTAATCTTTCAGAAACTGAAAAATCTGTAAGGGCCAGTGACTTAGGATATAATCCAAACATCCTTTAGAATAGTCTTACTATTTCAGGGTTTTTAAATACCTCTATACTTACTTGTGAGAGGGCCTTTTCTTCATCATATTTGCCGAGACACCCGCATTTGCTAAAAAAAAAAAAAAAAAAAATTATGAATCGAAGATTCAACAGAACTCACCATCCAGAACTTGAGCCCCTTTCACACGATAAGTCCGCTCTGATCCGCCTGTCCGTTTTTTAGGTGGATCCGAGCAGGCTACCCATTGACTCTCTTGGGCAGGCAGTGTCAGCGGAGATGTCATCACTCAAGACAAACGTATGACAATAAATTCGGCCATCTGGCAGATCGGATGAGATCTGATGAAAACAGACATGCTGTCCATTTTCGTCCGATCGCCCCATAGAAATCAGCGTTGGGCTCCGACAAGTCCCTCCCTGCTCAGTGAGCAGAGACATACCAGTCATCCGGCGGCTTACTGGAGCTCAACGGAGCGATCTCCCGCTGAGCTGGCGGACCCCGCTGAGCAGATCCGCCTCGTGTGAAAGGGGCCTCATCTGTTACATGCATATACAAAATAAAATAGACAAAAAAGTAAAACATGAAATACAGTGCATTATTGTTTTTAGTAGTACTGCATGTCATACTTTTCAGGACACACCACAGCAGTGCAGTGGTGTGAACTGCCACGATACAGATTAAGGCTTCAAGCCTCGTTTATGTTGGAACTGCGCTGGAAAGGCTGCAAACGGATCATTAGGGTTTCTTCAGCAGCCACTCTGTAAAACAGATAGTTAATTAGATGCTCAGAGAGCAACAACTAGCTGAAAAAATAATAATCTGTGTTAGTTTAAAGCAGTTTGTGCCAGTCACTACAATAGCTGGCAACAGCCGCGCTACATACCCTGAACAATCTTGTAGTAGGTCCTAGTAGCTACATGTGTGTGTTAAACAGGGAAGATGCATCAAACCTTATATATCACTACAGGACTTAGCAGTGATGTAGGAATAGAGAAGGAACAACGGCATGTGGTAGAGGAAACACAAATCCAAGCATTGAAAGTCAATGAGACTCAAGCAGGAATGAAACAGAAACAGAAGGGAAGTATTCTATTGCAGGGAACTGGGATTTAAAAACTCAACAGGGTCACTAACTGGTTAAAAAAAAAAAACAAGATACTTGGCTAAACTAAAATTAGCTCTTTATAGTACAAGAGCAAAATCACTACTGCAAATCTTACTTTCACTGTTCCACAGTAAAAAAAAATAACCCCTTACAGTAACGAGTTGCTATTTTTTTTTACTATAAAAGGCCAATTTATTTATTTTTTTAACCCATTTAATAAACGTCTTAGGCCTGGTTCACACCCATGTGTTTTTTGGTGCTTTTTGCAGAAACGCACTACAGTCCATTTACATGGTTTCCTATGTTCATATCTATGCTTTTTTCAGCTGCTGTGTATTTGAAAAGGGTCAATGACTATTTTCAAATGCAAAACGGTGCTTTTTGGTTCAATATACTTCAATTGAGAAGCTGCAGAAACGCATGCAATGTATTCTTGCAGCAATTTGCAGGTTTTTTTTTTTTTATCTGCCCAACAACAAATTGGCCAAAAAAATGCAAAATTCGCAGCAAAATCATGTGCGCAAAACGCACAGCAAAAAGCACTGTAAAAAAACAGATCAAAAGCAAACTGCATAGGTGTGTACCGAGCCTTATGCTGGCCATACGAATCAATTTTCAGACAAGAGTATTCATATGAAAAACCCACGTTAGACTTACCGGTAACGGTATTTCCAGGAACCTTCCAGGACAGCTACTTGAGAGATGATTGGCTCCGCACTCTACAGGAAACACAAATCAGTCACAATTTAAAAGGCCCCTCCCTTTCCTCTGACCTTCAGTTGTTTAGAAGATCAAGTAAACTTCCACCAAAGTGCACTCGGCAGAGGAAAAAACAAACAAAAAAAAAACAAAAAACAAAAAAAAAAACACCACCATCAGGTGAAAGACAAATAGGGTGGGAATATAGACGCTGTCCTGGAAGGTTCCTGGAAATACTGTTACTGGCAAGTCTAACAGGGGTTCCCCCCCCTCACCTTCCAGGACAGCTACTTGAGAGGCTAAGCAAGATACTATACCTTAGGGAGGGACAACAGCCTGAAGCACTTTCCAACCAAAGGAAAAGTCCTGCTTGGAAAGCATCTGAACTCTATGTTTGACAAATGCATGGGGAGGACCAGACGGCAGCTTTCGAAATTTCTTACCATGATGCCCCTGCTCTTTCTGCCCATGACGTAGCCATGGATCTTGTTGAATGAGCCCCAATTCTAGGAGGACTACGACCTGACGCTTTGTAAGCTTCACAAATAGCTTCCCTAATCCATCTAGCAATAGAGCTTTCGGACGCTTCGGATCCCTTTTTGGGGCCACTGAACAATATCAACGGGAGGAACTCCTAAACCCACTGAATTTCGCCAAGTAAAGCAGAAGACATCTCTTTACGTCAAAAAAAAACCCCCAAAAAAAAACCCAAAAAAAAAACGAAATCTTTACTCTTCCGCATTTTTGGGAGAGGAACAAAAAAACTAGGAAGGACTACTTCCTGGGACCTATGAAAGTTAGAAGAAACTTTGGGCAAATAGAAAGGATTATGCTTGATCACTACCCTGTCCTCCAAAATCCTCAGGAAGGGATCTTTACAGGAAAGGGACTGCAGATCAGAAATCCTTCTCCCTGACGTAATAGCCAAAAGGAAGGAAAACTTCAAGGAAATACATTTCAGGGAGGCTTCATGCAAAGGCTAAAACGGAGCCCTTGTTAGAGCGTTAAGCACCAATGACAGATCCCAAGGAGGTACATGCTTGATGATCCTGGGAGCATGTCTAGATCTGGCTGTAAGGAACCTCCTGACTAAAGGATCTTCAGCTAGGGTCTTGTCTAAAATACAAACAGGGTGCAACCTGAACCCTAAGGGTGATGACAGAAAGACCTTTCTCCACTCCGTTGTGTAAAAAATCTACAACACAAGGAGTAGAAAAAGAATCTAAACCAGATTTCCTTTGCCAGGAATAAAAAGTTTTCCAAACTTCCTCATACATTCTTGTAGTTACCAACTTACGGCTGTCCAGGATAGTTTGAATAACAGTCTCTGAACACACTTTCAACTGTAAGATGCGCCACTCCGCCTCCAGGCCGTCAAATGGAAGGTCTGAGGGTTTGAATTCAATACTGGTCCCTGATGGAGTAGATCCTTCCACTCTGGCAGGGGCCAGGGAAGATCCACAGTGCGGGTCTTCAGAGAGGAGAACCAACTCCTCCTGGGCCACCAGAGGGGAATCAGGACCACTTCTGTTCTGCCCGATCCTGAATAATTTTCCGAACTACCAGAGGCAAGAGGGGAAAAGGAGGGAGCGAAATCCCACAGGAAGGAGAGAGCATCCGTCCCCAAGGACTCGGGTCTCTCTCTCCAGTGAGTAAATAGCCGGCAGTTTCCTCTTGAGACTGTTGACAAAAAGATCCACTGCAGGAAGACCCCCATCTTAGCACAATCTCCTGGAACGTGCTTTGATGCAACTCCCAACAGCTGGAATTTAGGCTTACCCTGCTCAGATAGTCCGCCAGTGTGTTCTCCGAACCTCCAATGTGGACTGTTCTGATTGAGGCGACATTGATTACCGCCCAGGAAAGGATCTGCTGTGAAAACGTTAGGAGTGACTTCGAACGAGTGCCCCTTTGCTTGTTCAGGTATGCCACTGTCGTGGCATTGTCTGAAAACACCAACAGGTCTTTTGAACCGAGCTTCTCCTGCAGAGCCAAGAGAGCTTTCCCTACAGCTAGTAGTTCCCTGAAAGCCGAGGAGCAGTCTGCCTCCTCCGGTGACCAAGCCCCTTGGGCCTGCCAGCCCTAAGAATGCGCACCCCAGCCCCACAGACTGGCATCTGTGGTAACCTTCACTGAGCATGTTGCGCCCAGTTCTTCCCTCCCTGCAGGTGTTCTCGCTGTTCCCGCGAGGGGAGATTGAGAGAATCCTCCCTTGGAAGTTGAACTAGTTGATCCAGAGAATCCTTCCTGCGATCCCAATGGTGTAAGAGAAACGCCTGAAGGGGTCTGGAGTGCAATTGGGCCCAGGGAACTCCTGGGATAGCTGCGGACATTAAACCTAATAACTGCATGACCCGAAGCGGGGTCTGTGGGAAGAGTCTATTAGATAACCCAGAAATAGTATCTTCTGGGAGGGTACCAGATAAGACTTCTGTTGGTTGACCCAACACCCTAGATCCTGAAAGGTCCGCAGAACCAACTGCAGATCTCGGATAAGGGATTCTTTGTCTCGAACAAAGATCAGAAAATCATCCAAATATGGGACAGTCGATACACTCTGAATCCGAAAAAAAGGCCACGACTTCGGTCATGATCTTTGTAAAAATTCTGGGCGCTGCCTAGAGACCGAATGGGAGGGCATTGAAATGCCAATGACTCATCCCGTTGTCCATGAGAATCGCAAATCTGAGGAACTTTCGGTGGTTCTGGCAGATTGGAACATGAAGATAAGCATCCTGAAGATCCAGGGTAACCATGAATACCTCTGGCCATAATCGATTCCTCACAGAGTAAATGTTTTCAATCCAGAAACGTCTGTAGATAATATACTTGTTCAGGATGCTCAAATTGATGACCATCCGGAAGCCGCCGGAGGCCTTCTGAACCAGAAACACATGGGAATAAAATCCCTGGAATTTTTGATTTTCCAGGACAGGGGAAATGACCCCTTCTGTTTCCCACATGGAAACTAGATTCAACATGCTTGCAGTCTCTCTTGGTTTCTTGGAAGAGTAAGAAAAAAATCTTTGGGGTGGAAGATTTTTGAATTCCAACCTGTAACCCCTTTCCAATGTTTGAAGGATAAAGGAATTGTCGGAAATCTTTTTCATTCCTTAACGAAGTGGGACAACCTTCCCCCTACCCTGGCGTCACTGGGGAGTTTTGGAAGGGGCTGAAGCAGTAAAGAGAATCCCCTTCTTCTGCTTATCTTTGTTAAGACCACTTTTTCTTCGCCTGTTGGTTCCAAAATTAGCTTTGTTTTGGAAACCACGAAAAGTCTTATTCTTTTGAGAAGGAAAACATTTACTCTTCTCAGAGGAACGAGCTAGCACCTCCACCAAGGAGGAACCAAATAAGAGCTTGTTCTTGGAGACCAGGTCCCCCTCCCAAGCCTTAAGCCAGATTGCTTGTCTGGCTGAACTAATGAGAGCAGAAGACCTTGCTGTAGCTTTCACAGAAGCTGCATCAGCCAAGACGGCTACTGCTTTAGCAATGAGTGGGAGGGACTCCCTAATCTCTTTTGGGGTGTCAGATGAAAGGAGCTCGTCCAGATGCTGAACCCATACATCTAGATTCCTAGCCACACAGGTGGATGCTACAGCTGGACCCAAGGAAAAAGCTGAAGCATCCCAGGCCTTACGTAGCAAAGACTCGGCCTTTCTATCCATATGCTCCTTCAGGACCCCTGAATCTTCAAAGGACAGGTCTGACTTTTTAGAAACCTGAGACATAGGGGCATCTAGTTTAGGACATTTAAAGAAAGTTTCCTCAATTTCAGATTGAAAAGGAAATAATCATTTGTGCCCTTTAAATTGGAACACAGTCCTTTCCGGATCTTTCTATTCTGACAGAATAATATCCTTTAGAGACTGGTGGACCAGAAAAGTCCTTGCCTTCCGACCGAGGAAAGGGTCTAACTTAACGTTTCTAGGGTCCCGGGACCAGAGGAAGAGGGTCCCAGACCCGCTACCCTGTCACTGAAGGACTGGAAGGAGGCCAACAACTCCTTCATAGAAGACAATAGCTCTTTAAAAGAGGAAGTCTCTAAACTAGCCCTAGATGGAAAACAAATCTTCACAAAAAGTTTTTTATATCCATCAGGCAGCCTGGCTCTACAGTTTCCGCATTTCTTTTTCATCTGTCTATCCTAGAAAAAGAACAGAACAGAAACAAGCCATAAGAAAAAAAAGGAGGCAGGCCCATACCAAAAAAAATAATAAAAAAGACCCCTGCTGCATAAACACAGACAAGGGCTTACCTTGGAGGCAGTATGGGAACCGGAGGCTGCCGCTGGCTCCATCCGAGCAGGTGCTCCCTCAGGCCCATCTTCAAGCTCCATTGGTGAGTGGTGAACAGCCAAAGAGAAAGGCCTGCTGTCCCAGGCAGCATGTCCTCAGTGTACTGCACCATAAGCCCTTATGAACACGGCGCCGGAAGATGCATCACGTGACTTCCGGTGCCATCTTGCTGCGTCACCGGAAGTCCTCCAACGCCATCTTGGTACACCTCGGTGAAGCCGAGGAAGACAAGGTTTCCACCAGCAGCTAGGGGGGGGGCTTGAAGGAAGTTGCCATTTTAACCTGCAGGTGAGACAAGGAACCTTCAACGGGGAACCCTTCTGGCCAGAAACGGGAACTGAATGCATCCAGTACTGGGGGGGGGGGCAGCAACCACAAATACGAGACCTAAGGAAAAACAAAAACGTGTCTGTGGGTCTGGAAACACAAAACAACTGAAGGTCAGAGGAAAGGGAGGGGCCTTTTAAATTGTATCCGATTTGTGTTTCCTGTAGAGGGCGGAGCCAATCATCTCTCAAGTACCTGTCCTGGAAGGTGAGGGGGGAAATCTTTGTACATTCGCTAAATGAAAGAATGTTGTTTGAAAAATTATTTTGACCAAGAAGTTTTCTATTATTTCTAAGTGTTCCCGTCACTGTGGTGGTAAACTAACATAGATTTGACCTCACCAACGATTAGAAAATCGAACCAACATTCTTAAACCACTTCCCATCCCGTGTATATTAAAATGACAGCCGCAAGGTGGCTCTGCCATCCTGGGCGGCAGTCATACGTCATCACTGACCTAGTTTCTAAATACCAACCTGTACGTTCTCTTCGTTCTTCTCAAGACCTCCTACTCTCTAGCTCTCTCATCACCTGCTCCCATGCTCGTCTCCAGGACTTTTCTAGAGCCTCTCCATGCCTATGGAACTCCCTACCCCAATCTATCCATCTATCTCCTTCTCTATCAGCTTTTAGAGGATCCCTGAAAACCCTTCTCTTCAGAAAAGCCTACCCTTCCCACACATAACTGTATTTTCATTTGAGTCCATCTGATCATCCCCCACAGCTAACTACCCTTTGTTCCACTTGACCCTCCCTTCTAGATTGTAAGCTCTAATGAGCAGGGCCCTCTGATCCCTCCTGTATTGATTTGTATTGTGACTGTACGGTCTTCCCTGATGTAAAGCGCTGCGCAAACTGTTGGCGCTATATAAATCCTGTATAATAATCCTTGGGCCTCCCGGGCTCTAGAGGGCGCGCACAAACCCGCCGCACGCGCGTCACTTGAGTGCCGATGCTCGTGCCTGGCAGTTACACAGCGGTGTGTGTGTGTGTGTGTGTGTGTGTGTGTGTGTGTGTATGTGTGTATATAGAGATAGATATATATATATATATATATATATAGCCCTCAAAATTTCCACTCGCCTACTAGCATTTGGCGAGTGGATTTAAGCTGGGGGCGAGTGATGACAGGGCTGCATGAGCAATCTCCCTGCAATCTGTGCCTACACTTAGAGTCCTGATGAGATTGGCAGCCGAAGAGGAAAGGTGCATGCTCAGGAAAAGTAGTCTGGTGAGCCGCACACAGGCAGAGCAGTACACAGGTGCTCTCCTTACAATTCTCATTAAGCCATGGGACCTAACAGTATGACCTCGCTGAGCCTGCCCCCTCCCCCCAGGCCCCGACCAATGTAGCTGGAGAGCAGAAAGTAATGAGTGAGGTGGAGGATTGCAAAAATTACCACTCCGGTGCAGCGCTCACTGAAAGTTGCCCTGACATGAGAGCGGCAGCCTTCTAGTTTGTGCAGTTTTCTTCTCCTTGTGCTCTATGTAAGTGTCCAACAGTTCAGCCTGAGCACTGTGAGCAGACTGGTCTCAATGTGTGCTGTGCGGTGTCAGTGTGCGCTGTGCTATGGTGTCAATGGCTGTGCAGTTGTGTGGATCTCAGCGCTGGATTGTACTCCCTCCCGCTGTGCTGCAGCTCCTCTCCTCTCTGCCAGCCTGAATAAAAGGGGGAAGTGGGGACATGCAAGCATGGAGCCGCACACACAGGCTCCTGATGATGAGATGAATGGGAGAGAGAGGGGATGGATGGGAGTTGCAGAGGAGACAGCAAGAGAATGGGGAAGAGACCCAGTTCTAGTGCCCTGTCCCTCTGGTCTGCCCCCAGTGCCCTGTCACTCTGGTCTGCTCCCAGTGCCCTGTCCCTCTGGTCTGCTCCCAGTGCCCTGTCCCATTTTGTTAAAGTTGTTGTTGGTAATATTTAATTTTGTAACTTGATTCTGCATAAAACATTGTCATTCCATGAGATAATCTACAAGGGCGTGTTTACAGGTGCAATTAGGCGCAGGGCAGTGTATGAATTAGGTGGGGCAACTGGTGGCGAGTAACTCTTGAGGCCTGGCTAGTAGCTCAAGACTTGAAATTTTGAGATATAGATTATATATATATATATATATATATATATATATATATATATATATATATATATATATATATATATATATATACACACACATACACACACACACACACTTAATCGCCCCTAGTCAAATTTACACAGTAAATCAGTGCATTTTTATAGCACCGATGTATAAATGTGAATGGTCACAAAAATGTGTCAAAGGTGTCCGGATATGTATGTCGCAATGTTGCAGTCACAAGGAAAAGAGGAAAAAAACGCAGATCGCCGCAATTGCTAGTAAAAAAATTAAATTAAATAAAAATGCCACAACTCTATCCCCTATTTTGTAGATGCTATAACTTTTGTGCAAATCAATATACGCTTATTGCGATTTTTTTTTCCAAAAATATGTAGAAAAATATATATCTAAAATAAGAAAAAAAAAAAAAAAAAAAAACTGTTTTTCCAAATTGTCACCCTCCTTTGTTTATAGCGCAAAAAATAAAACCTGCAGGGGTGATCAAATACCACCAAAAGAAAGCTCTATTTGTGGGAGGGGGAATTAATTAATTTGGGTGCTGTTTTGCATGACAGCGCAATTGTCAAAGTGCGACAGCGCTGAAAACTAAAAATTGGTCTGGGCAGAAATGGAGTGAAAATGCCCTGTATTAAAGTGGTTAAAATGACTTTTAGAAGGAAGACAGTGTTTTTATATAGCCAGCATAGAATATATTACACAGTTCAGTTTGAAAATCTGCAAAACAGTCTAACTTTTTTTTTTTCTTTAAAAAAAAAAATTTGATCCAAGTATGATATTTAACAGATTCAACCTCTAGTAGTATATACAGTAAATCTCTTCTGTCAATAAAAAAATCAGCCAACTAATCGATTATGAATATAATCGTTAGTTGCAGCACTATATACAATGAAGTTTTACCTGCATCAGCTCTTGGTCGCTGAGTGGCCGCCTTTCCAAATGGAGTCTTCATTCATCTGTATACGAGAGGGCAGCAAAGCTGCCAATCTATGGAGAAAGTTATGGTCACGCCAAGCTTGCTGTAGTGGTTGCCATACACATGAAAAGAGATTCCTTGTCACCTTGCAGATGAAGACCTCTGCCAGCCTAAAGATTTTCTTGTCAAATTTACTTTTGCCTGTCAAAGAAAAATAAAAAAAAAAAATACAAAAAAATTAAATTGATTATGAAATAACCCAATAACAAACATCATCCACTACAAAGTGCTTTTTTTTTTAACTTAAAAAATGTCAGGTTAACGAGTTACAAAGTTACATAATCTAAAATAGAAAATTCCCACATGTGGAATGTATCAAATTGTATTTAAATCCTTTTAACAAATTGAGAACACAGCAATGTAATACACAACACAAACCAAAATGCAAAAAAAAAAAGCAGCGTCAACATATAGGACATAAAAAAAGTGTACATTCAGAAAGATTAGTTGCCATTGAAGCAAAAGCGCCAATAAATAGAGCCAATTCCCAATCAAATCTTTCACACAACCATCCATGGGCAGGCAATGAAGAATACTGGGGAATCCAGGTAGCTTAAGGCTGAGTTCACACTGGTCCGACAAATGCTCCGAAATTGGGAGCTAATGTCGCATGAAGTGTGAAAATAAATGTTTCCCTATGGGAGCCGTCTTAACTGGTCTGACACAAGTCGGTCCGTCCGACTTTGAAAATGCTCCCTGTACTACTTTGGTCCGACTTTGATCCTACTTCAGCCCATTGAATATCACTGAAGTCGGATCAAAGTAGGATCCTTGTCCTTACCATCCGACATTCGACATGGTGATTACAGCAGCAGTGAAAAAAGGAATTTATCTCACACTGGGATTGTTTTGATCAAAGGACAAGTCAGACTATCACAAAGTTGGATCAAAGTAGCATCCTGTTCATTCAGGTCAAATGTATGTCGGACCAATGTAGGGCTGATATCGCAAAGTAGGATGAAAGTTGTATGACCGTCATGTAGTATCGGTGTGAACCCAGCCTAATTGTAAATAGGTGCTACAATGACATCTCACAGCTCAGCGGAATACAAAATGTCTTAACATATTTTGAAGACATGCTGGTATTTCACAAACTATGGGGTCCATTTATATAGGAAAAAATAAATAAAATCGTTGGGCGCATGTTACAAACATTTGCCCATCCTTGACAATTTCTGGACGTATTTTGCTTGATAAAGAGACTTCCTACAATAGTCTGTTCCATCTAATGGCCATGATGCAGTACAGTATTTTGTTCGAAAATGCCTAAATTCGAAAATATACAGCAATTATGGCCACTAGGTGTATCATAGGAATCAGCTGGTCACATTCACAAAAAAACTTTAATAGTCCTTTCGGCCTCATGCACACTGAACATTATAAAAAAGCCAGTAGCGCAAGCTGCTGTAGCAGTAGAATTCGTTTCATTGTTTTTTGCGGTAGTGTTTTTCAGCTTTTACAAAATTATACTCCTACAAAAGCCTATAGCTCAAAACTCTTATAAACTAGCATGTAGTACACTATTAATTTCTGGTCTCTGTTTTTTTTAAAGTTAAAATCTGCTTATTACGATTTGTTTTTTTGTTTTTGTATATATTATGTCACTTCTTATCTGCCCACTGGGCTGCCAATCTTAAAAAAAACGGAGTGGCTTGCAAAATGTACCTTCATTTGTTCCCCATTTTGGTCACATGAAAGTGGAGAGGGTTATTACCACTCCCAAAGCTTTTTTCACCGAGCGCATTTTTACAGATGAAAAACTCCTCTCAAAACCCACTAGTTCTGGGGTTTTTCCAGCCTGAAAACCCCTGCCAAAAACTGCTGATAACAGTCTATGGCCCAGATTCTCGTAGGAGATACGACAGCGTATCTCCAGATAGGCCGTCGTATCTGAGTCTGAGCCGTCCTATCTTGGCGCCTGATTCAAAGAACCAGATACGCCAAAATTTCACTAAAATACGACCAGCGTAAGTCTTACGCCGTCGTATCTTAAAGCGGGGGTTCCGCGGATTTAATTTTTTTTTTTAAGTTTTCTGGCGCTCTTACCTTGTGTAGGTAATCGCTCATCTGTCCCAGTCTTTCAGCCTGCTGCAGTGGTAATCGCGAGAAAACGATCTTTTATAAAATCCTAAGATGGACGTTACCATCTTTACTGTGGGCACGGTGAAGCCCAGCTCCTTCCGGGATGCGGCGAATCCTGACATGCTGGCGAAGTCACATGACCCGCGAGATATCGCGGGATTTCGACACAGCGCGTCTCCTGGAATTCTCAGGAGACGCTCCCAGGAGATATTCGAAAACCACGCCCACTCCCGCGGGGAATAGTGAGTGACAGCTCACAAAAGGGCCTCGTTTCAAGGTAAGGAGGCCGATTAAAAAAATAAAATAGACGAATACATAGTGTATCATGGCAGACGTTTTTAAGAAGCAGAACTTGTAAATTAGGGTGAACCACCGCTTTAACTGCATATTTACGCTGGCTGCTAGGTGGCGCTTCTGTTTGCAGCGTCAAATGAGCAAGATACACCGATTCACGAACGGCCGACGCAGTACAGATACGCCGTTTACGTTAGGCTTTTCCCGGCGTAAAGTTACCCCTGCTATATGAGGCGTACCAATGTTAAGTATGGACATCGTTCCCGCGTAGAATTTTTAAAATTTTATGTTGTTTGCGTAAGTCGTTCGCAAATAGGGCTGGGCGTCATTTACGTTCACGTCGAAAGCATTGTCTTCTTGCGGGTTCATTTGGAGCATGAGCACTGGGATACTTTCACGGACGGCGCATGCGCCGTTCGTAAAAAGCGTCATTCACATGGGGCCACATACAATTTACATAACACACGCCCACATCTTCCACATTTGAATTAGGCGGGCTTACGCCGGCCTATTTACGCTACGCCGCCGCAACTTACGGAGCAAGTGCTTTGTGAATACTGCACTTGCCCATCTAAGTTGTGGAGGCATAGCGTAAATAGGATACGCTACGCCGGAACAAAGATACGCTCTCCTACGAGAATCTGGGCCTATGTGTGCATAAACACATAGGATAACATGCTGTAGAGTTTATTGGGTGCAGGAAAAAAAAGCGTGACGCCAAAAAACAGCTGTAAAAACATCCAGTGTGCATGAGGCCTAATTATAAGGCTTCATGCACACTGAAGCAGATAAACTGCAGTTTATTGGCGTTTTAAAGCATGCAGCCAGTCTCCAGGGGTTTAATTGTCTGACAAAACAAAGTGAGAATAAAGAAATATTCTAAGCCACTTTAAAAATTGAATGATTGATGCCAGACATTACATACAACTAGAAATTGCTAGTTCCCTGGGATAAGGCTTGTTGAAGTTGACAGTATGACAACCAGGGCTGTGGAGTCGGTAGATAAATGTTCCGACTCCTCAGTTTTATGTACTTCCGACTCCTCTGTATTAATATGCGAATGTATTTCATACAGTCCTTGAGGGAAAGAAACGCAACCTACCACAGGACTACTGGCTGGGAAGCCAACAGTCTACTGTATTGCACAGTTTAAGCAAAAGACAAACACAATGAAAACAAAGTTTTATTATTTTTTTTTTTATTAAAGCGGAGGTTCACCCGTACATAACACTTTTTACCCTTAGATGGATGCTCGTTTTGTCTAGGGGAATCGGCTAGTTGTTTTAAAATATGAGCTGTACTTACCGTTTACGAGATGCATCTTCTCCGCCGCTTCCGAGAGGCTTCCGACGGTCGCATCCATCGCGTCACGATTTTCCGAAAGAAGCCGAACGTCGGTGCGCAGGCGCAGTATAGAGCCGCACCGACGTTCGGCTTCTTTCGGCTACTAATGACGCGATGGATGCGACCGGCGGAAGCCTCTCGGAAGACTGTCAATCAAGAAGGAACGCCCGCTCCCGAAGACCCATACCCGGAAGCGACGGAGAAGATGCATCTCGAAAACGGTAAGTACGGCTCATATTTTAAAACAACTAGCCGATTCCCCTAGACAAAACGAGCATCCATCTAAGGGGAAAAATTGTTTTATGGGTGAACTCCCGCTTTAATCAAGTGGCTGGATAGTAGCAGCAGGCATAAACATCAGGAACAGGATCTTTACCAGTTCAAAAATACAAAACCACATTATTTGGTTGTTTTAGAACAAAAACAAAAAACATAGGGCAGTGGGAGGATCCAGGAAGGGGCATTTATTCTAAAACATGATTTTCCTAGGAGAATCCCATAGTCATGTTTAAAGTTTAAGCTAACAATCTGAGTTTACAAGTGTTTATAGCCTTAGCTAAATGACAGCAGTTTTTCCAATGGTTTACAGCTTCAGTCTTGAACTATTGGCCCTCCATTCCCTTCACTTATACAAGTGTCTCACTCTCTAGTCCTGCAAAAAACATATTTATTTAATCCCTTATCAGTGAGAGGCTAGGTTACACATGGACGCTGCGTTCCCTGTAAAAGCAGGACACAACACTATGGAAAGTATAAGTATTGCAGCTCCTAATTGTGCGTTGCGTGCCATATAGTGAAGCACATGAAAAGCATGCTTCTTCATGGTCACTTAACGTGTTCGTTTTGCGGTTACGTGAGGCACTGCATGCATTGGTCTTTATTCTTACAGTAGAGAAGTCATTAATTATAACTTTTTGTGAATTGGGACATTTAAACTTGCTTTTTTTTTTATTCCAATCTAAATTTAGTAGGAGTCGGAGCATTGTTTGCCGACTCAGACTCCAGGTACCCAAAATTTCCCCCGACTCCGACTCCACAGCCCTGATGACAACAACAAAAAAACAAAAGTCAAAAAACTAAAACACTCTTCTACAACTTTGGTGTTTAGCATGCAAACATTGAGAGAGAGAGAAGGCTATAGAAGTAGAGGCTCAAACATTCCATACAGCACGTAAACAATTAAAAATGAAAGTGCTTGGAAAAGTTTTTTTTTTTTTTTTTTTTAAATCACGCCATACTTGCCTGCTCTGTGTAAAGATTTTGCACAGAGCAGCCCTGATCCTCTTCTTGGGTCCCCCCTCAATGCTCCTGACTCTTCGATAAGCCACCATAGGAAGTCGCTTCCCATTGTGGCATACCTGCGTGCTCGATCACCTGTGTCTGCACATTCAGCAAGGCTCTGATTGACAGCAGCGGCCACCAATGGCTCCCACTGCCGAGTGAAAAGCAAGAGGGCACAAGAGGAAGGGGGGGGGGGTTAGGTTGGGAGCAAAAACTTGATTTTTTTACCCTAATGCAATAAGGAGGGGACACACACACACACAACTTTACCACCACTTTAGGCTGTGTTCAACCCATTAAAAAAAAAAAAAAAAAAAACCTAGCCTCTTGGAGTGAAGAATGAAAACCTATCATGACTCTGGCCACAGTACTGCACAGGCACTAGGTGTGTATATTGCCTAAAAACAAAAACATTGGACTACTCTGGAGTTGCCTTCTATAAGACCCTCTAAATCTCATTGAACCATTCATAAAAAAAAGGGAAGTAAATATACCAAAAAAATAAATTGTGTATATTAGCATCCCCACTCATTGTAACATCTGTACACAACACCAATGAAAAAAAATATTTTTAGTCATACATGCCTGTAAAATTATTTTCTTTCAGTACATCATGGGACACAGTGTATATCCCAGTAGGTAATGGATATTTACCCCATCTCTAGGTGAATAGACACTGGTAGACAAAGTCTTAGACAGGAAGAGATCCCCTATATAACCCCCTCCCAATCAGGAAGTACATCAGTTTTGTAGCAAGCACTGAATCCTCAAAAAAAAAAAAAAAAAAAAAAAAGAAGGAGAGGGGTCATGTCCCATGATGTACTAAAATAAAAGGATTTTACAGGTAATCATGACGAAAACAAATTATTTTTCACGGGGAACACAAAATCAGGCCAATAATTATTACCTACTAGGACATCCCAGAGCAATAGCCTTGAGGGGAGGGAGACACCCTGGCAAGCAATATTTCTAGCCCTAGAACTCCTCTAACTCAAAACATTCAACCTGTAGATTTTTTTAAACATCGCCTATGGAGATTTTAAAGGGTAAAAGTTTGTCGGCATTCCCCGAGCGGACGCAATTTTGAAGCGCGACATGTTTGGTATGAATTTACTCGGCGTAACATTCTTTCACAATATTAAAAAAAAAAAAATGGGGATAACTTTACTGTTGTCTTATTTTTTAATTAAAAAAGTGTTATTTTTTTCCCAAAAAAGTGCTCTTGTAAGACCGCTGCGCAAATACGGCGTGACAGAAAGTATTGCAACGATCACCATTTTATTCTCTAGGGTGTTAGGATAAAAAATGCTAATCTAATCCCTCTAATTCTAATTAGAGGGAAGAAGATGGCAGTGAAAATAGTGAAAAATTACATTGGAATTGCTGTTTAACTTGTAATGCTTAACTTGTAATACCAACGGCCACAGCCAGATGGCGCCAGCTCACAGAAGGAAGAGCTGGGGACTTCACAAGGCCGCAAAGCCACGGCCTCAATTACCGGACATCACAGGCCCCCCCGCGATTGAGCGGCGGGGGCCTGGCCCGCCGCGATTCTGGGGAAAAGGCGCTCCGCGGACTAGGCCGAAGCCTCGCCTAAAACATCCTGCCCGCCGCGATCCTGGGAAAAGGCCACGAGCGGCAGATGCCGCTTACGGCCTTTTCCCCCAGGATCGTGGCGGGCAGGATGTTTTAGGCGAGGCCGCAGCTTCTGCCTAGTCTGCGGAGCGCCGCTCCTATGGAACAAAAATATATATATTTTTTTTGTCCACCCTCCACGCCAAGACCCCACTCGCCAGGACGCCATTCCTATTTGCCATGGCTACTGGGATTTGTCGAGCCCTGCTCAAAGCCAATATGATTTCTACAGAAGACAGTAGAAAAAGAGAAATCTCCCAATCAGGTATTTGCGAGGATGCCATTTTCTGGTTTCACACCAAGCAACACAAGTCTTCCAGACCTTATGAAAGATCTTCCTAGCGACAGCTTTTCTAGCATTCACTAGGGTAGAAACCACTGGCCCAGAGGTGCCATGGTCCTTCAACACCCTGGCTTCAATAGCCATGCAGTCAAATTTAGAGAATGTACATTGGGGTGGAATACAGGACCTTGAGACAGTAGATTGGCCATGGACACTTCCACATTCGTTTAAAGCGGGGGTTCACCCTTAGAGGGCACTTTTCCCCCTTAGATTCCTGCTCGTTTTTACTAGGGGAATCGGCTATTTATTTTAAAATATGTGCAGTACTTACCCGTTTACGAGATGCATCCTCTCCGTCGCTTCCGGGTATGGGTCTTCGGGAGCGGGCGTTCCTTCTTGATTGACAGGCTTCCGAGAGGCTTCCGACGGTCGCATCCATCGCTTCACGATTTTCCGAAAGAAGCCGAACGTCGGTGCGCAGGCGCAGTATAGAGCCGCACCGACGTTCGGCTTCTTTCGGCTACGAGTGACGCGATGGATGCGACCGTCGGAAGCCTCTCGGAAGGCTGTCAATCAAGAAGGAACGCCCGCTCCCGAAGACCCATACCCGGAAGCGACGGAAGAAGATGCAGCTCGAAAACGGGCAAGTACTGCTCATATTTTAATACAAATAGCCGATTCCCCTAGACCGAACGAGCAGGAAGCTAAGGGGAGAAAATTTTTTTTTTTACAAATGGGTGAACTCCCGCTTTAAATAAAGACAACCTGTTTGGTTTGGAGTGCGGCCATCCATCCTTCATTTTAGAAAAAACACTGACATGCACAAAACGGGACATGCATGTATGCGTCCCTGATGTCCGAGGACGTCAGGACATCCCCCGGATGGAGAGCAGCTACCACCGAACAAATGGATTCCATGCGGAACTACCCGACGTTCACAAAGGTATTTAGGGCCTGCGGCCCATAGAAAACCCCAAAACTCTCGTCCTGCAGGAAAGGTAAAATTTCCCCGCAACTTAGCAAATCCCACACTGTCCAAGGCAGACCGACGGGCCGGGAGAGGAAGACACGGGGAAAGAACTTTGTTCTGTGGATAGGCGGAAACC
Source organism: Rana temporaria (assembly GCF_905171775.1). Classification (NCBI taxonomy): domain Eukaryota; kingdom Metazoa; phylum Chordata; class Amphibia; order Anura; family Ranidae; genus Rana; species Rana temporaria. The sequence continues at coordinate 262,558,049 of NC_053489.1, read as the reverse complement.
CCATCTATTCCTCTGAAGAGACCACCTCGCAGACCCACTGGTCGGAGAGCAGGGAGGTTTCACCGAATTGTGAACCTGCAAACCGCCCCTCCCACCTAGAGACAGGGAGGGAAGGCTGCATACATTGGCAGGATTTGGGTGCCGGCGTGATCGTCTTACGCACCCAGGGAAGGATTAGTCCCCCAGCTGGGCCTTTGACGTCCTGGGAGGGTTGCCCCTAAATAATACACACCCATAGTGTGTATGTATATTATGTAGGTGTATGCACACATGCCTTTGGAGGAAACCCACGCAGACACAGGGAGCGACAATGCAAGCTCCAGGCAGATTGGCTTCAGTGTCCGGATTTGAACCAATGACTCTCTTGCTGCCAAGTAATGGAGTTAAGCACTACACCACCGTGTGCATAAAACCATTCTGAAACAGAAGCCCTGGATAACAAGGGCATAACAAGGGCAAGGGCATTCAATGAAGCATCACAGACCTATATGAGGCCCTGGACCAGCTGGTCCTCTAGCCCAATAACCTCAGGAGAGAGTCGGTGCTCCTCCACTGTCTGGTGCAAAATGCTCACTCCGAGAGTTGTATATAGCACTAGGGGTCAGGACTACTCCAAGATGGCTGCCGAGCGTTCAGAACGCGGCCACAGGAAAATGGCCGGCGCAATGTAAACTGTGCCATAGCGCGGCTACGACATAATGGCCGCCAATGGGAGTTTTCAATGTAATTAAAGAACCTCCCAAAAAATGGCGCCAGCGCCGACTGAGACCCCAGAGTAGTGGCCACAATAGGCCGCAAGCCAGACCCCAGCATGGTAAACATGGAACGGGTCAGTTCTTCGGATCTTCTATTAGTCAGATCATACAAGCGGGGGTTCCCGCCCGGCGGTGAGGGACTACAAAAGCCCTCAGCGGCTTTTCTTATTCCGCATCTCAGAAATTATCAAAGAAGGGCACAGAAGGAAAGAACCTACACAGCGGTTTGATTTGTGTGATCCAAAAAAGACAGAGCCCTCGGTGGAAACCCAGCTGCACTATCCAGCTTAGGAGAGTTCCTTGCAGCAGTAAAAAGCGCACCCATAAATGCCTTATTCTGCTTCTTTTTTTTAACTAGGTACCTGGTCCATGGCTTCATAACAGAGCATTCCCCAGGGGATAACGGGGGAAGTGGGCATTCCCCAGGGGATAACAGGGGAAGTGGGCATTCTTTTACCGCCCGCCCGCAGTCCACCCCCACCCTGGCACAAACGTGTCCAGGACTAACAAAAAAAACTGTGGGAATCTCAGGTGCCAACACCTGCTGCCACCACCAGCATGTGGGGAAGGACCCAGATACTGACTCTAAATATTAATTAATATTTACATAGTGTGTATTATAATATGCACACCTGTCCTTACAAATAAACAAAAGCTCCTAGAGCCCTATTCAGGGCCTCTCACCCACTTGCTGCGCTGACCAGGGGTAACCAGGGGACTCGCCTCAGGAGAAGACTGCCCATCGCTGCCGTCCACTCTAAGCACACAGCGTGTGAGGAAAAGAACCGTGAGGTAACTGTGCGGAATCTGCAGGGACCTGTGTTTAAACAGGAAAAGCCTCCTAGGGCTTTTTTATTTAAGGATAAGGCTGGGTTCACACTACGGTTTTCCCGTCCGTCAGCCGCATACGATTTCAGTATTGAAAACGTACGGGCCCGGACGGGAAAACGTATAGATAGACAATGCATTGCAAATCGTATGCACTCAGATGCATCCGGGTGCGTACGATTTGCTGGCAAAATGTTTTTTAAACGTACGCAAAACAGTGTTCAACCACGGTTGCGGCCGTTTTTAAAACAGTATGGCAAACGCATACGTTTTCCTTTAACATTAACGTCAATGGAAAACGCACATATGTGCGGTTCCATACGTTCCCGTCCGTTTCAGCCGCATACGGTTTTTCATATAAATCGTATGCGGCTGACGGACGGGAAAACCGTAGTGTGAACCCAGCCTCAGGCTGGGTTCACACTACTACACTACTTTCATCCTACTTTGCTCTGTGTTCAATGTTTCCCTATGAGAGCGTCTTGTAGCTTCCTACACAAGTCGGTCCGACTTTGAAAATGCTCCCTGTACTACTTTTGGTCCTACATTGATCCTACTTCAGGCCCATTGAATATCATTGAAGTCGGACCAAAGTAGTATCCTGTTCATGAAAGTAGGATGGATGTAGGACCAATGTAGGATAAATGTAGGACCAATGTAGCAGAGCAAAGTAGGATGAAAGTAGTGTAGTAGTGTGAACCCAGCCTAAGACAGATACAGCATAAAAAGCAAAACTGTTACAGGTGTCACCAATCAGTCAGCGTCCAACTAGTCGCTGAAGTATAATCAAACATCTGTGCTCATCACAGGGCTTTTTACCTCACAGGAAAGCCCAATACAAAAAAAACAAAAAACAAAGGCCAGATAACACAGTCCCCTCAGGATGGCCCCCTGACAGCGGCAATGTTAGCAATGCAGCAAGGGAAAAGGAGCAGGGGAGGGAGGAGTAGAGGACCCCGAACCCCAGGAATGCCCAGCCGTACCAACCCACCAAAGCAGGAGGGACTGCACTTACCCATCCAAGCGAGGACTCGCTGACGCATTCCTGCCTGAACTACAATCGCAAAGGAGGTAGCCGTCGGCCCGGTCCACTGAGTGAGACAACACCACAGCCCAGTCATATGTGGACCTCTGAGCAAAGCTCACAGGCCACTCCAGGAGTCATGGGGTATGGCGTGGCAGACCCAGCCTCTTTGCAAAGGTGTGTCCACGCTTGCTGGTCAGACTGAGTAGACTACAAGGATCTATATTATCCAGCCTGTCTCTCAGCCGACAGTTGAAAGAAGATTCTTCAAGAAAAAGTAAAATAAAATTTCTCCTCAGGGCGCTGGGCCCAAAGGGAGCCATACGTCGTCCTCCTTGCTAGGCAGAACGAAACTGAGGCTGCATGCTACAGTGAGGAGGGTTATGTCTGGAGGGACCGCCCCCTGGGTGGGGCTGTTAAACTCTGTTAATGTAACATGTATTCAACATGTTTCTGCCTAGTCCTCTGCTGTAAACAGGGAACATAACCCACTTGTCAAGATTTAAAAAAGGAGCTTTGTCCGTCCATGGATGATGAGAAATATAAACCGCAGAGGTGATCAAATACCACCAAAAGAAAGCTCTATTTGTGGGGGGGGAAAAAAAGCCAATTTTGTTTGGGAGCCACTTTGCAGGATCGCGCAACTAAGATAAAGCGACGCAGTGCCGAATCGCAAAAAGTGGCCCGGTCATTGACCAGCAATATGGTCCGGGGCTTAAGTGGTTAAAAGTCAGCAGCTAAACTTTTTGTAGCTGCGGACTTTTAAATAAAACACAAACAGGTGGAACTCCGCTTTAAGTGTATAGGCAATTTTTACTTTCTTCACACACACACCAAGGCTAGGTTCACATACGTCCGGCTGTGGTTTGCAGACCATGGCCGCCCCCGGACATATGTGAACTGGCTTCATTGCAAGCCAGTCCAGTTCACGTTTTATTGGTATATATGTGAACCAAGCCTAAAACAAAATTATAATCACATAAGCAGACTAAAAGCGCACACACACTCAAAATTTAGTGGACATGTTTTCTATTCTCTATTACACTTAATGCCTCACGCACCTTCAAATGAAGCCAAGAACAGGCAACCAGGGAAAGTGAGAACTGAATCCAGAAAAGAGGCAATGAATGTCGCTTCTGGGCTCTTACAAAGGTAGGAGAGATTAGCGTGAAATTTTCTCATCTCATCCAAGCACCTCCCGCCATGGGGTTCATGGGTCCTGAGGTGCTGGAGCAGAACCCACAAAAGTACCAGGGTTGCTTGGAACCAGTCAGTTTGTCAAACTTTTCCTACAACCTCATCTGTGCAAGACTCCTCTGCTGCCAACATATGGCAAATAATTTTGAAAAAAAAGAAAAAAAAAAAAATTCCTAATTAGGCTTAAAGGGATTGTAAAAGGTACAATTTTTGTGTCGTGCTTGCCCCTCTTAGACTTAGAGAGTCAGGACGCTTTCTATGTTGCAGATAAAGAAAGGATCTGTGTGTTAGTGGGCGTCCTGACTCTCCTGTAGTCCAGGGAGGGGGCGAGCATGACACTCCACACCAGGGAGAAAGCCTCGCATTACTGTGTGGAGTTACAGACAGAAGAACAGGAAGTGAGGATTTCTCAGAAGAAATAAGGGCATTTAAATGCAAAATGGAAGAATGAGGTAAGTGAAGGACTGCACTAAGGTTAGGAAAAATAAAAAAATAAAAATTGTACCTTTACAACCCCTTTAATGTACACGGGACGTTTTAAATCCTGAACAAATTTAACTTGACAGAGTAACAAACGTTTAAAAAAAACATCAGTTTTGCCCCATTTACATGCAGAGTTTGCACTTGGAAGCATTTTTTCTGCCCAAATAGGCAAAAAATGTATATAGCCTGTAAAAGAAACGCAACTAAAATGCCATTTACCGCATTTACAAGCTGTTACAGGCATTTGGCATGCCTCTGAACATCCATCCTAACCATCCGTTTACCAGCAGCAGTGTAACTGGTGACGCGCTGTATGTGACGGTTGGAAGGCTGTCAATCAAATAGGAACGCCCAGTCCCACAGCCCATACCCAGAAGCGGCGGGAGAACATCCATCTCAAAAAAGGTAAGTACTGCATTGATTCTAATCAAAACACCCGATTCTGCTTCACCTAATAAGGCCCAATCTAATGTTAAAAATAGATTTTTCGAGTGAACCTCCACTTTAAGTCTTACTGGTTTGATTTATTTATTTTTAGCAAAAAGTTATCATTAAGGCTCCAAAAAAACACTATATGAGAAAGCTACCTTTTTGTTAAATGAGGAATTTCTACTTCACCCTTTTCTTGGAATGTTTCTGCTAAATCCTAAAACAACGCTGTGCAAAGAAGTTTGCAACAGACCCAGTCTACAAAGTGTATAGGTTTAGTTGCAAATAAAAAGGATTTCATTCCAATATAGTAAAGCAAACACTGTATGAAACGCTGCATATGAATAACAACCACTTGCAGCTAGGAGGCTAGATGCTACTTGGCAATTTTTCCACACAATGCCGACTTGTTGCAATGCTGTGAACAGACCTGAAAATTAGATCAAACTACATGTACAGAACTAAAGAAGTCCAACAAGTACAACACCGTCCATCCAGGCATAGCCGTCTACCACTTCCTACTTTTTATTTATGGGTCATCAAGTGAGCGGATATCTGAATGTGACTGGCAACACAGGAAGAAGAGAATAAAAAAATAAAATAAAAAGAAGGGCAAAAGGGAAATTACACAGCACAGAACTCAGATTAAAATAAACCATAATACCTCACCTAGGGCCCCTTTCACACCATACTGTTGAACATTACATGCGATGGTGCCCTTCCCCATTTTTTTTACATTTTGATTAGCACCCCAATAGGTTTCCTGTAATATTCCAAATCTGCAATGAAATGCAACCCGTCCTATTTTTGGACTGGTACAATAGTTTATATTTTAGTGAGCATAACAACTAGGGGTGCAACGGATCGTCATTGATCCGTGATCCGAACGGGTCAATGTCCACAGATCAGCACACCATGCGATCCGTGGATTGAGCCCATAGGAAAGGCAGCGGCTTCGGCCTAGCTCTGGAGTGGCGGCCATCTTGATACACCCGGCGGTGGCCTAGGTGAGCTTCCCAGAGCGGCACTGACTGGGGAGATGTGGACATAACAGTGTGGGGGGGGGATGACGCGGACATTACAGTGGGGACTATATATGGTGGTGATCCGAAAATTATCCATAAGTTTTTTGATCCGTTGCACCCCTAATAACAACCCTTCACCCACACAAGGGTACAGCACATCAGAAATAACAAAAGACATGGGCAATAAAAAATAAATCAGTTAACTTTGTGAATACTAAAAATGACCGAGTAACCTAGGGGTACAAAAGGGCCCACATATGTCATCTAGACCCAAGGGACAACAAAGGGAGTCCGTTTAGCAGCCATGGACAGGTAAGACACCAACTTTTGTTGGTATGAGAAAAACCCTGGTATGGGCAGTGTGAAATCTGAAGGTACGCAAAACAAAACAATTTAACCTAAAATCCCGGAGGTTACCATTTTTTTTTTTTTTTTTTTTTTTTTTTTTAACATGCAGCTTTTAGAATTTGAAAAAAAAGGGCTACAAATTTTTTGGGCCACCGCGATAATTGCGCAAATGTTCATAATATCAAAAATGTTCAAAAAAATACACTAAACAACGCAACTTACAAAATTCCTGCTAAATTGGTACTAAAGCATCGTTCACATGCGGCATACTAAAGTGTACGCTCATGGAAGGGCCATGTTTACCCGTTTACAGGTGTTCTGTGTGCATCCCCATACAGGCAGTCCCATTTATGTCAATTGGGATGCAACGGCTGCACAGGCATAGCCGCTGTTCCCAATCTGACATCCGTGTGGTTACATGACCCCAAACGCAGACAGTGTGAGCTCAGGGACGTGCAGGCAGACCTACATGGATGTCAAATTGGGAGCAGCGGCTCTGTTCGGGCAGTTGCTAGATCCCAAATGATATCAACGGGCCTGCCTGCCCAGAGGTGAACGGAACACCTGTGCATCCTGTAAAGGTACGCCGTATATGCCCTGCAGCTTTTTGTACCACTTTAATATAAAAGATGTATATCTCCCTGCCACCCTTCATATAGCTTCAGGTCTGACTCTTAGTTAAAAATGCCCATATACAGTATCCTACTTCTGGGTGTATTATATAGCATACAAGTAATATATTATTGTCACGGTTTCACATTAGTTTTTTTTTTAACCCCATTATGACAGGCATTACAAAAAACAAACACACACATACTGCTGCTACTAAAAGTAGTAGGTCTGGTTCACACCCATGCATTTTGGTGCTTTTTGCAGAAATGCACTACAGTTCATTTAACATGGTTTCCTATGGAACACAATCACATATATGCTTTTTTTCCAGCCGCTGCATATTTGGAAAGGGTTTAAAACCTTTCAATGAAAAACTGCTTTTTTGTTTCAGTAGGCTTCAATCGATATGCTGCAGAAAGTATTTAGTGCGTTTTTTTTTTTTAACCACTTAAGACCCGGACCATTACATAACAATGCTTACCTGTAGGTAAGGAGAATATCTCCTAAACCTGCACGGTTTAGAAGATATTCCCCTCGCAATGCGCCGCATGCGCAGGGGGGGGGGGGGGATCTACGGCGAAAGGACCGGCAGCCGCTGGACCTTGCCGAGTTTTAAATCGCACGCGCGGGAGTGACGTCATCGCCGCTCCAGCCAATCACAGCGCTGGAGCGGCGATACCCAGAAGACACGCCGAGGCAAGATGAAATCTCGCTCGGCGTGGACCAGGTAAGTGCTACACACCTCGTTCCGAGGTAAGTATTTCATAATGAGCTAATATGCGGTGCATATTAGCTCATTATGACTTTTGCCTTACAGGAGAAAAAAAAAAAATTGATGCAGGTTTACAACCGCTTTAAGTGGTTTATCTGCCCAAACAAATGAGGCAAAAAAAAAAAATTGCAAAAAACACAGCAAAAAGCACTGCAGAAATGAATCAAAAGAAAACTGCATAGGGGTGAACCGAGCCTTATGCTGGCCATACACTTATTGATTTTTGGATGAGAATATTCATACGTAAAATATTTGTATATTTCCTGAATGAAAGAACGTTGTTTGAAAATGTCACTTGCTTTTATCATTCAGTTTTAAAAATTAATTACTAAATGAAAGCCACATACACTGCTGGAAAATTCCTTTGACAAAGACGTTTTCTAGTCTGCCCCTTCACATTTTTCCTGTCACTGTGGTTGAAAACTAGGGCCAAAACAACAAATCGATTAATCGACAACTAATCAATTTCATAATGTATTATAATCAATTAATCGGGCAGTAACATAATGGGGTAAAAAAATAGTTTTTATAGTACAAAAAAGCAAGTCGCTACTGTAAAAATATTACTTTCACTGTCTCACAGTGCAAAAAATTAACCCCTTACAGTAGCGATTGTTTGCTCTTTTTGTACATTTTTGTTTTTTTAACCCCCATTATGTTACTAAACATCTCAGGCCGGGGTCACACCTCTGTGTTTTGGTGCTTTTTGCAGAAACACACTAAAGTTATTTACATGTTTTCCTATGGGACACGTTCACATCCATGATTTTTTTTCTGCTGCTGCGTATTTGTAAACCGCAAATTGTATTGCCCCCTCCCTGCCCAAGCCAATTTTCAGCTTTCAGTGCCGTTTAAAAAAAAAAAAAAAAATCATTTTTGTGGTATTTAAAAATCACCTCTGCGTTTATGTTTTGCTAAATAAATAAAAAATAAAGTTTTGTTTCAGTTACAAAATTCTGTAAACAAGTAAGTTTTCTCCTTCACTGATGGATACTGATAAGGCGGCACTGACGGGCACCACTGCTGGATGGCAATGATAGGCATTGGGGATAGGCACTGGCATTGGGGATAGGCACTGATTTGCAGCTGCCCGAGACACACAGATTGCTGCGCGCGCCCCCCACTGGCGCGCGGCAGCTGTTATCCTGCTGGACGTCATATGATGCTTAGTGTGGCTAACTGAACCACCGCCCGGCGGGAAGTGGTTTAAAAATAAAAAAATATATAATACACTTAAAAGTTTTAGTCGATTAATCGAAACCATTAAAAAAAAAAAAAAAAAAATCGGCCAACTAATCGATTATGAAAATCATCATTAGTTGCAACCCTAATTAAGATTGCACTGCCACCTGCTGCAGATCACAAGAGCAGTTCAATTTATATGTGTTGCAGGAAACAAAACGAATCATAGTATTTCCAGCACCGCATTAGTGTGAACCTGGGCTTGATGTGCAAGGTTTAAATGGACCCTCCAGGTTTATTAGCCTTTTATTCAATTTAACAGGCTGTATTACCCTTAATCAAAATGGAATACTAAAAAAACGATATATGCTTTCCCAGTTGGCACCATGTTAACCAACACCAGTAGACAAAGATTGAGGGGTACCCCCTGCTTTTTGTAGCTCAGTAATAGGAAACCAGGAATTTACCTGCCAAACATCAACCAAAATTCATAAAACAAACCTTCTAAATAATATGTATATGCAAGTAAAGCTATGCAGCACTGTTGAACATTAAAGACGACCACAATTCCTCCCTAGAACATAAGGAAACCTTAATTTGAGATGCACTAACCAGCCTTAAGGATTTGGTCTCAGATTTCATTATAACTAGAAACACTATACCCCATAATTTATGATAACAGGTTGCTTATCCAAAGGGAATATAAAATGCTCTAAAAAGCATTCATCATCACCTGTGACAATTTCTGGGAATAAAAGTGTTGTTTAATTACAAAAAGGTTTGCTAAACCGGAGAAGAAAAAACACACACACACACACACACACACACACACACACACACACAGAAGACAAATCTGAAGAAACGTGAACAGCTGTTTGTAGTCACCAGCCTCCTTGTTTCATTGTCTCAGTAAAAATATAAAGCACACATTGCACATGTAAGGCTTAACCACTTAAGACCCGGACCATTATGCAGCTAAAAGGACCTGGCCAGTTTTTGCGATTCGGCACTGTCGCTTTAACGGACAATTGCGCGGTAGTGCAATGTGGCTCTCAAACAAAATTGGCGTCCTTTTTTTCCCACAAATAGGAGCTTTCTTTTGGTGGCATTTGATCACCTCTGCGGTTTTTATTTTTTGCGCTATAAACAAAAATAGAGCGACAATTTTGAAAAAAATAATATTTTTTTTACTATAATAAATACCCCCAAAAAAGATATTTATTTTTTCTCAGTTTAGGCCGATATGTATTCTACATTTTTTTTTACAAAAATATCACAATAAGCGTTTTAACAATTGGTTTGCGCAAAATGTATAGCGTTTACAAAATAGGGAATAGTTTTATGGCATTTTTATTAACTTTTTTTTTTTTTTTTACTACCAATGGCGGCGATCAGCGATTTTTTTTCGTGACTGACATTATGGCGGACACGTCGGACAATTTTGACACATTTTTGGGACCACTGTCATTTTCACAGCAAAAAAAACAAAAAAAAAAAAAAAAAAAAAAAAAAAAAACGCATTGATTTCTGTGAAAATGACAGTTGCAGTTTAGGAGTTAACCACTAGGAGGCGACCTCATATGTGTTTCTAACTGTAGGGGGGTTGGGCTGGACGTGTGACGTCACTGATCGCCTTTTCCTATATCAGGGAACAGACGATCATTGACATTGCCACTGTGAAGAACGGGGAAGGTTTGTTTACACACACACACACACACACACACACCTCTCCCCGTTCTTCAGCTCCTGTGAGGCGGAGATCGGGTCCGGCGGTCACGGAGCTTTGGACCGGGTCGTAGGCGCACGCGACCCACGGTTGGGCACTTAAAGCAGATGTCCGCTGCGCCCGCCAATTGGCTCCTGCTGTGTGCTGGGAGCCGAGTGTTCCCAGCACACAACGGGGGACAGACAGGATGTCAGAAAAAACCCGTCTTTTGCCCGTGACGTGTGGCCGGAAGTGGGTTCAAATACCTGTCTTTAGACAGGTATCTGCACCCCCCCCCCTGAAAGGTGTCAAATGTGACACCGGAGGGTGCTGATCAGCGCGACTTCACTTTAGGGTGGAGATCCGCTTTAAAGGGGACGTACAGGTATGTGCCTATGCCCAGCCGTGCCATTCTGTCGACGTAAATGTGCAGGAGGCGGTCCTTAAGTGGTTAAAGGGTTGTAAAGCTTCCTGTTTTTTTACCTTAATGCATCAAGGTGAAAAAACATCCGATGATTACAGGCCCCCCCGGTTTACTTGCCTGAGCTCTGGAAAGTTCTGCATCGAAAATGTGCTGGCTTCTCTGCTCTTCATTGGATAGATTGATAGCAGTGCAGCCATTGGCTCCCGCTGCTGTCAATCAAAATCGAATTAAAAAAAATTGCATTTTTTTCAAAATTGTCAATTTTTGTTTAAAGCGCAAAAAATAAAAAACTGCAGAGGTGATCGAATACCACCAAAAGAAAGCTCTATTTGGGGGGGGGGGGGGATGGACATCAATTTTGTTTGGGAGCCACGTCGCATGACTGCGCAATTTTCAGTTAAAGTGACGCAGTGCCGAATCGCAAAAGTGCCCTGGGTCTTTGGCCAGCCTAATGGTCCAGGGCTTAAGTGCTTTATGTACATGGGACGTTTTAAAACCTCAGTTTCCAAACTTTTTTTTCCCCATAAAATGCATTTTTTTTTTGTAAATGTCAAAAATGATTAACGCCTGTAAAAGTATTTTGGTTAAACCCTTCAGGCATCAGAATACCCGCAAGTCACAAAAAAAAAAAAAACACACACACATGACACTATGCTAAGCGTAAAACAGTTTGCTTTATTTAATCCCTCCCAGCTGTACATACTAACCTCTCCATTGGCTTTACTGTACCTTCTGGCTGCAGCATGTCAGTGAAGCCAACCTGTGTCCTTGCTTAAAGTGGAACTAAACTCAGTGACACTTACCTTTGCTTCAGCAGTCTGATGCCTCCTAGGCCTCTTGCCAGTGTAATCTCCACGCTTCTTCCGAGTGCCATCATGACTGGCTTGTGCAGGATGACATTGCACCCATGCATGCAGAGAAGTGCAGTCATCCTGGAACACAGGTAGACTGCCTGAATTTAAACCAAGCTACATATTATGCACAGCTCAGTGTACATTCTACAGAAGACAGAGCAGGCAGGTTTATTTTATTGCATGTGTCCTCTGAAATAAAGAGCCTAACTTTGTGTAGTTTAGTTCCAAATTAAGTCTCATCTTACAAAAGGAATATGAATTATTCAAAAGATGAGGTGTCCTACGAATGGACAAGGGGGAGATGAATGGCAGAAAAATTACACTGCCAACTATTAAAAAGGCCACAGCTCTCAGACGCAGTGGGCCAGAAGTATAGTGTGAACTATACTATCCAACTAAATGAAAGTGTGAATTTACAAGAAAGGCCGACACTTCATATTACAGTAAAGACAATAAGCAGTTTGCTGGACAATTTATTGTACTGGGCCACTGTGCGTGACCCTGGTAACCCTGTGATCATTGTGACCAATCACGTCAGTTGCAAACAATGGCGTATTCATAGCCACTGCTTACCATTGTAATCTCCAATTGGGCCTCTGCTACGTGACAGCTGTAACCAATGGCACGTGAATGGAATTGGATTGCATTCGATAATTTTTTTTGCTTATACAGCGATAATCACCCATCCTGATCACCTCTCTAAAGGAGTACAGTCTCATGGTCTATGGGGAGACTGTACTTCTCTGGTGAGAGCATGCATTAAAAAAAAAAAAAAAAAAATATTGTCCAATTACCGCCACGTTACTGTGTCGCTTTATGCATAATTTATGAAAGCCCAAAAGGTGCTCCTTGGATTTTGGACCCCTCTATGCATCTAGGCTGTGAAAAAGATTCACACATGTGGTATCTCTCTCCATACTTGGGAGGAGTAGCAGAATGCGTTTTGGGATGTAACCAACTATGCCAACGCATTGTGTGAGAAATAACTTGTTAAACTGAAAACTTTGTGAAAATAAATAGAGTACAACTTTAAAAACTCACCATGCCTCTTAAATACTTTGAGGTGTCTATTTAAAAAAAAATAACAAAAAAATAAAACACACACGAGTGACGTCAGTTCATCAGCATTGATCAAAAAGATCAGTGGCCCTTGCTGCTGTCTGTCAGCTGACATTTGCACTGATACAGTCCAGTGTTAGAGGCCGTTTCCTGCCCTCAGCAAATTTTTTACATTTTACCAACTATGGCAATGCATCGTCATTTGACTGGAGCCCAATAATTGCTTTTTAAACCGATACTGCCGAATTAAACCTGCCTATGCCTTTCCGCCAAGGAAGCGGTCATCCTAGCTTCTGTTTTATCTGAAACTGCCATGGTGCTGCACGTGTGATCTGCTACATAGTTAGTCTGGTTGAAAAAACAAACAAGTCCATCTAGTTCAACCAACCGTTTGACAGCTTGGTTAAGAGCACAAGCAAATGTTACAGTTAGCATCCTGGCATACCAGTTAAAGGCATTATACTTTTTTGAAAGGGTTAAATTGATGGGTTTATAGTTCCGCTTCAAAAAGGTTCTGTAACGGTTTTATTTAAAAGCTTGCATCATTGTCTAGCTTAAAATTACGTACACCGGGCAAACTTTTTAAACCACGGGCCCTGTAAAGCCACCTTGCAAGTTTTTATTTTTCACCGTTTCTCAATCCAGGGACAACCAGGTTAATGTCACTGCCTCCAAATTATACAAAACAGGAGAATCATGACAGTACTGTCAAAGCCAGTAACTGGGAGCAGGGGGTGGGACAGGGCCCTACTGTCTGTTTAGACGCAGGCAGCACAGCTTGGGAGCGGGCCCACACAAGAGCCCCAATAGTAAGCTGCTTCCTATTGCGGCTGTCGCCAAATGGGAGGGCTGTTCTGTGGAAGTATACCTTTTCTCCAATAAGCAATTTTAACTATCTTGGCCGTATGCCCAGACATCCCACTCTGTTTAACAGGAAGAGAAAAATCGAACACTATCTGAAATTTCTAAACAGTATATAAATGTGAAGACAGCAGATATACATGCAAAACCTATGTAGGGAGATTTGGTTCATCTGAGGCTGTTCACTTCACATCCACTTTAAAGTGATTGTAAACCTAAATTCTATCTATCCATCTCACACACACACACACACACACACACACACGTCTATACTTAACTGTTCAGCGCAGCTCCTGCTGCTGTCAAACTTTTCAATGAGAAAAAGTTGGAAAAACTGCGCCGATAAGCCACATTAACCCAAAAAAATTGCATATAAAATGACATTAATAATTAGCACATGAAGCGATATTGCACAAAAAAATCATTAATTTCCACATGAGCCCATAACTTGAATCGATAATGTCCAACCAAAAGAATCTATAGGCTATATACTGAGCGAAGAAAAATACAGTCCTTAAAAGCGGTGGTTCGCCCTCCATAGCAACATTTTAGCATAAAATTAGGCATAGTAGCGCGAGCTACGGTATGCCTGTCTTGATTTTTTTCGCCCGGTACTCACATTGCAATCCTCTATAGAAGATTCCGACTATTCGCGGGGAATGGGCGTTCCTATCAAGAACTCTGGCACGTCACGCTCCCCGAAGACAGCCGGAGTAGGTCTCGGCTCTTCACGGCGCTATACGGCGCCTGCGCACAGACTATGCGCAGGCGCCGTGAAGAGCCAAGCCTATTTCGGCTATTTCCGGAGAAGCGTGACGTGCCAGAGCCGGCCGTCAATCATCCTCCGTCTGGCTAGGAACGCCCATTCCCCGCTGGGAGTCGGAATCTTCTATAGAGGATTGCACTGTGAGTACCAGGCGAAAAAAAAAATCAAGACAGGCATACTGTAGCTCACGCTACTATGCCTAATTTTATGCTAGAAGAAATTTTTTTTTTTTTTTTTTTTGTTTATAGGGTGAACCCCCCGCTTTAAATTGGAGTTTCCATCCCAAAAATGTATTTTTTATTATTGTGCTCATTAGACCATCTGGAAATGCCTGTTGCTATGCAGTCCCACAAAATCTGCCTTTGGAATCACCTAGGATCCCTCTAATGCTCCTGGGAAATGTGTGTCATTTCCAAGGATGCATTGCGCTACCCAATTATCACTCCCCATCCAAGACTTCCAGGAAGTAAGTGCTTGTGGGCTTCACAATTAGAGGTCGACTGATATGGGTTTTTCTCTGGCTGATGCAGATATTTGAAAATCGGGGTGGCCGGTGGCCGATATGTGTTGCCGATTTTTGCGGCCGATTTTTTTTTCCCCTCATCTCAAAAAACCTAGGGTGGAGAGGAAATAATTGTTTAGGGTGGAGAGGTGGGGTGCAGCCTGTCAGTGCCACATCAGTTCCCACCAGTGCAGCCCATCGGTGCCACCTCATTAGTGGCCATCAGTGCCACCTCATCAATGCACCAGCGCATATCACATCAGTGCCAACCAGCGCATATCACATCAGTGCCAACCAGCGCATATCACATCAATGCCAACCAGTCCATCACCACATCAGTGCCAACCAGTCCATCACCACATCAGTGCCAACCAGTCCATCACCTCATCAGTGCCAACCAGTCCATCACCTCATCAGTGCCAACCAGTCCATCACCTCATCAGTGCCAACCAGTCCATCACCTCATCAGTGCCAACCAGTCCATCACCTCATCAGTGCCAACCAGTCCATCACCTCATCAGTGCCCACCAGTACAGCCCAATGTCATTGACTCATCAATGCCCACAAGCCCACGTATCTGTATCTGTTAGGATTCAGTACTGTTCAGGTCGATACTTTGACAGAAAAATGTGTTTTGTTTAAGTTTTTTTTCTCATCAATGCCCACCACCACAAGACTCCATTCGTCCCCGACGTGCTGCTGCCCCGCTCTGCCTACAATCCCCAGAATGCAGAGCGGGCCGGTAACAGCCAATCGGCGGCCGCCACTGCCGACATCCTCCACTGTAAAGAAAACGTCCCCTGACTGCTGCGCGCCCTGCCTCTGCCTACAAGCCCCAGAATGCAGCGCGGGCCGGTAACTGCCGGCCCGCGCTGCATTCTGGGGTTTGTAGGCAGAGGCCTTTTTTTTCCCCCAGAGTGCAGGATGTCGGCAGCGGCCGCCGATTGGCTGTTACAGGCCGCCGCGCTGGGTGTACCAAGATGGCAGCGGCTTCGGCCTAGCTCCGGAGCCGAGGCACCGCTAACGGCCATGTTAAATATCGGCCTAATTTGGATTAAAATCGGCCAAATATCGGCCGATACATCGGTCGACCTCTATTCACAATGCCCACAAGCAAAATGACAACGGTGTGGACATAGTTTTATAAACTATCTTTTTTGAATAACTATGCAGAGCAGCGGCGGATTGTAAAATAGTAAGTGACCAGATTTAGATTATAAAAAACGCATGATGAAAGGACATACATTTAAAAAAATGCTAATTGTGGTTGGAACTCCGCTTTAAATTCAATCCAATCTCCCTGAGAAGCACCCAAGTGATTCAACACAATTGCAAGTGCCCACCACCGTAATAAATGGCCGCTTACCAAAAGGCAAGCACAAAGAGCATTCGGCTGTGACTGTCACGGCCTTTGGCTTGCGTGCAGAGTGGGAAGGACCAGGAAGCGGAGTGACCAGCTGGATATTCCTCACCGTATCATAGGTGTCAGTCACAATAGGTTGGATAACTCAAGGAAAAAAAAAAAAAAAAGAATATCGACCATAGCGAAATACCATCTAAATATTTTAATATATAAAAAGGTATTGCACTTACATAAATTAGAATTAATTATCGCATAAAAAAAAAAAAAAAAAAAAAAAAAAATGTTGCTGGCCAGCAAATACAGGAGCCCTTCCTCCTCTGAAGCAGTGTGGTGACGTCACTACGTCGCACCCAGATGCGTTTCGTCACAGTCGGATGTTTTCAATGGGGAAAACATCAGACTGTGACGAAACGACACTGGATTGAATTTAAGGACTGTATTTTGCTTCGCTCAGTATTTAGCCTATAGGTCCTTTTGGTTGGACATCGATTCAAGATATGGGCTTGTGTGGAAATGAATCATATTTTTGTGCAATATCACTTCACGTGCTAATTATTATTTATGTAGTTTTATATGCCTTTGATTAATGTGGCCGTTTTCGAAATCGATGTGTGTATCCCACTTTAAGCTGCTGCCTACATCTTGTTAACAGTCTAGCGCGGTTTTTCCTTACATAGTTATTCAATCTTTACAATGAGGAGAGCCTCAGCGGCTGGAGCACTCGTGCACATCACTATCAGTTTGGATTTAGGTAAGGGGGGGGGGGGCTGCAGCATAGATTTTTCACCCTAATGCACAGAATGCATCAAGGTGAAAAATCTCAAGGCTTTACAACCATTTAAAAAAAAAAAAAAAAAAAAAACATTATCCAGGATGAGAAAAAGAAATCAGATCAACTGTCGATCAGATTTTCATTTAATCCCTATCCAAAGCATGTCTTGAACTTTAAACTTTTATTTTTTTTTTTGTCCAATTTCGTGCAGCGGTCACTGTACTTCCAGGCCTCAGACCCCTGCTCTGCGGTCAAGTTTTCAAATCCCTTCCATCCAGAAAAAAAAACACAAAAGCAAACTGCCTCAAACTTCATTTTATGATTTGCTGGGAGAGAGGGTACGAGACATGACCGCAGTGCTGGGGTCTCTGAAACCCACAGTGCGTACATTCTTAGTAGCCCAACAGTACAGCGGGAGCTATACCAAAATCAGCCTGAATGAGTGCCAGTTTGCAGCCAAGACTGATGGTTACTGCTTTGAACCAGGTACATTTTTAATGCTTTAAAATTTTTAAAGCAGTGACAACAGGCTGAAAATACCTATTCTGCTTTTCAGATAAAAACAAGATATTGCCCAGGGATTTTTGATGAGGGAATACTTGATTGCTCTGGTAGCATCAAATTTCACATATTTGCTGTAAATATAAACCAACAGCTCTAGAGAACCAGAGTATATGACAAAGTTTTTTTTTTTTTTTTACACACACACACACACACACACACACACACACACACCTTTTAGAAATAGAGAATCTGAGATACCTAGAAAAATGGTAACTTGTTCAATACTTATTTTACCCACTGTATTATAGTTATATGCACAACTGAAATGTCCAGAGCTTAGGATTTGTTCATGTACCTTAAAGCGGGGGTTCACCCTAAAAAAAAAAATTCTAATAATTACATCCAGCATACCAAGGACACTTACTGTATGCACGTTTTTATTTTTATCCGTACATACCGTTATATTCTGATTTTTTTCAAGGGCTTCCGCATTCTGATGACTGCAGGAGTGGGCGTTCCTATCCTTCGGTTAGACGATTGATGGCTTGTGAAACAGTTCCCCTGTCGCACAACGCGCGTCACCTGATTTACGGAAATAGCCGAGCTGCGAGTCTGCACTATACGGCGCCTGTGCAGTCAGCCCTAAACAGCGGGGCGCAGGCGCCGTATAGTGCCGACTCGCAGCTCGGCTATTTCCGGAAATCTGGTGACGGTATGTACGGATAAAAAAAAAAAAAAGAAGACCTGCATACAGTAAATGTCCTTAGTATGCTGGCTCCAATGTTCGAAATTGGTTTTTAGGGTGAACCCCCGCTTTAACCCATTTCACTTTTTGTACATGTTTTTCTAATAATTCCTACACCAATGTGTAAATATACTTCAATGAAGATTGATATACAACCAAAAGACAAATAGTTAACCTATGTAAAACAGGTGCTGTGTTTAGGCTGCAGCTTAGTGTCCAAATTTGGGGGAACCCTGGAGTCCTTGCAAAAATTGGTTAGTGCGAATGTACAAAGTATATGTAAAGCGCTGTGTAAATTGACGGTGCTATATAAATATTAACAACAACATGATGGTCAATATCCAGGCATGAGCAATGGACAGCGATGCCTTGCACATCATTTAGCCTCCTTTTACTCCTTGTGCCCCCACCTGCACTCCATTATACATAAAAAATAAATTATATATAAAAATAGAGCTCCCTTTATTGTGAACAGTGGGCCCCGCAGGCCACAAACACCCTGCTACAAGATGTATCGGCACACAGTTCGGGTCAGCGACATATCCTCAACGTGCATTAATTGATGATTATGGACTCTAGTGGAGACCCAGATGTAAGGGAAACTCGAATTAGTTTTTCAGCCCCATCATTTGTAAAAAGGAACATGTGGCCCTCATACTAAAATGTCCAGAGACCCCTGCCCTATATAATACTATATAGGGTATGCAAATGCGCCTAAGCAATCCTGTACCTACAGTCTCACAGCTATTGTATATCTGCAGTGTGAGATGTGAAGCGGAAATACACGGTTGTATTGGTCGAGTGTGAATAAAAGCACTGTTTCCTCTGACTGATAGCCTTAGGAGATTTGGTGATGTCACTGCCCCCTGCCTGCACTCAGCCTCTTCAGGGTGACAGTCTTCCCACACTCACCCCCTCCACAGCTTCCTTGGCTTCTCCTCCCAGCCTACCCGCGAAGGAAGGAAGGAAGGAAGGAAGGAAGGAAAAAAAGAAAAGAAAAGAAAAGGCCATTGTGATTAACTACATGCTCCATAGAATATATTGCCAGCCGTTTACTGTGAATCCCGGAAACTATTCCACAGCCCTTCACTTTTTCCATATTTTTTTGTTCTTATTTCAAAATAGATTAAATTCATCAGTTTCCTCAAAATTCTACAAACAATACCCGTAATGACAAATGTGAAAAGAAGTTTGAAATCTTTGCAAATTTACTAAAAATAAAAAATAAATTACATGTACATAAGTATTCACAGGCTTTGCTCAATACTTTTGTTGAAGAAACTTTAGCACCAATTACAGCCTCAAGTCTTTTTGGAGTATGATGCTACAAGCACACCTATTTTTGGACAGGTTCTCTCCTTCTTTGCAGGACCTTTCAGGCTCCATCAGGTTGGATAGGGAGCGTCGGTGCAAAGCCATTTTTTGGATCTCTCGGGTTCAAGTCTGGGCCAGTCAAGGACATTCAGAGTTGTCCCATAGCCACTCCTTTGTTACCTTGGCTGTGTGCTTGGGGTCCTTGTCCTGTTGGAAGATGAACCTTCTCTCCCCATTCTGAGATCCAAAGCACTCTGGAGCAGGTTTTCATCAAGGATGTGTCTGTACATTGCTGCATTCATATGTCACTTGATTCTGACTAGTTTATCCTAGTTCCTGCCACTACAAATCAACAGAATGTTGCCACCACCATGCTTCACTGTATGGATGGTATTGGCCAAGTAATGAATGATTGCTGGTTTCCTCCAAATATGACTTGTCATTCATGCTCAGAGCCCTTTGGGTGCCTTTTGGCAAACTCCAGGCAGGCCGTCATGTGCCTTTTACATTAGGAGTGGTTTGCATCTGGCCACTCTACCATACAGGCCTGATTGGTAAAGCACTGCAGAGATGTTTTTTTCTGGAAGGTTCTCCTCCCACCACAGAGAAACACTGAAGCTGTCAGAGTGACCATCGGGTTGTCACCTCCTGACCAAGGTCCTTCTTCCCCGATCGCCCGGTTTGACCGGGTGGCCCCCTCTAGAAGTCCTGGAGGTTCCATTGGAAGCTTCAATGCTGCAGAAATGTTTCTGTACCCCTCCCCAGATCTGTGCCTCCATACAATTCTGTCTGGAGGTCTACAGACAATTCCTTGGACGTCATGGCTTGGTTTGTACTCCGACATGTACGGTTAACTGTAGGACCTTAAACAGGTGTGTGCCTTTCCAAATCATTTCCAATCAACTGAATTTACCACAGGTGGACTCAATCAAGTTGTAGAAACATCTCAGGGATGATCAGTGGAAACAGGATGCACCTGAGCTCAATTTTGAGTGTCATGGCAAAGGTTATGGATAATTGCGTACATGCCATTTTTATTTAATAAATTTGCAAAGATCTCAAAACAAAAATAAAAATTACCGTAATTCACGGTGTCATTATGGGGTATGGAATTGAAGTAGACAGCGCTTGCCCCACCCCACTTCTACCCAATGAAAGCTATATGCTTTATAAATACACTGATGGATGTCAAAAGTAGCACTCGTAACCAAGTGACAAACTATAAATGAATAACTATGTTACATAAATAACCAATAGTGACTAATTAAATAGTAAAAAAGGGACTTGTGATAATATGTACAAATACAGCAAAACAAAGTGCTTGGTGCTCCAAAGGCGATTGTAATTCCACCACTGTGTGGTTCTGCACTCACTAGATGGGTTGACGCCTCTGCCGTATGGCAAGAGGAGTCAACTGTGCTTTAGGTCACTTAAGGGTGGACCTATCCCTCTCCAATTATCGCTGGACACTTCCACTGTGTGTTGTCCTCCTATGGCGGCGCTCAGAATCCAGGAATTGCAGGCATAGAATATACAAAACAGAGGTCTCTTCATAGCGCAAGATCCTTAAAAACCTTTATGCAGCTTAGGCATCTTATAAAAAAAAAAGGCACCTTTAAAAGTTGTAAACAGCTTGGGTAAACAACACTGGTAAGATATGTCCCTGTGCAGCCATCGGTATCTGTTGAATAGCGCTTTTATTTAAATTTTGTGTAAATTTATAATTTAATTTTATGTTCTTTATCTTTACATATCCTTTCATTCCTATTGAATACATAGATTTAACATTTTCTATTATCATATTTTTTTATCACAAATATATACATTAGTACTTATCACAAGTTGTGGAACTTCCACTCATCTTATTCCTCCTCCCCCCCCCCCCCCCTGCCGATGCCACAGTTGGGGCATCGGAGGGGGTGGGACAGGATATCCGTCTTTGACGGGTATCATTTCCCCCTCTTCCGGGAGTCCCTGCCGCAGAGCCGTGACGTCACCGCGGGGCTCCCTCCTCCCATGGCCGCCGGGCCAATAGGAGAGAGGTGCAGGGCCTGGCGCATGCACAGTAGGGTTTCCGGTGCGATGCCGAAAGGCTACACTGCCGGGTTTCAAGTACCCACAATGGCGGCAGAGCACCAATGGCTAACATCGCTGACTCCAGGACAAAGTAAGTGTCCATTTATTAAAAGCCAGCAGTATGTGTAGCTGCTGTTTTTTTTTTAAAACAACTTTATTATAACAAAAGGTGCATACATGTCATTACATACAACCACAGTATAACCGATAACATGAGGGTGTGCAACAAAACAGAATAGATACAGTTCAAGGCTGACGTCCTGAATAAGAAACCTATGAAAACAAGAGTAAAAAAATAAAAATAACAGGAGGAGGAAAAAGCAGTATCAGGAGCCAACCGTGTAAATGTCTCTGACCCGTAACAGCAGGGGTTGACACATTTGCTTGGAATCTAGGAGCCAGCTAAAAGAAGTTAGGAGCCAGAAAACGCACCCCGTCCCGATGAGCTTGCGCGCAGAAGCGAACACATACGTGAGCAGCGCCTGCATATGTAAACGGTGTTCAAACCACACATGTGAGGTATCACCGCGATTGGTAGAGCCCTCCTCTGTAACTCAAAACATGCAACCTGTAGATTTTTTTAAACGTCGCCTATGAAGATTTTAAAGGGTAAAAGTTTGTCGGCATTCCACGAGCGGACGCAATTTTAAAGCGTGACATGTTGGGTATGAATTTACTTGGCGTAACATTATCTTTCATAATATTAAAAAAAAAAAAATGGGGATAACTTTACTGTTGTCTTATTTTTTTTAATTAAGTGTAATTTTTTCCCAAAAAAGTGCGCTTGTAAGACCGCTGCGCAAATACGGCGTGACAGAAAGTATTGCAACGATCGCCATTTTATTCTCTAGGGTGTTAGGATAAAAAATATATAATGTTTGGGGGTTCTAATTAGAGGGAAGAATATGGCATTGAAAAACATTAGAATTGCTGTTTAACCACTTCCCGACCGCCTCATGTACATATACGTCGGCAGAATGGCACGGACAGGCACATGTACGTACCTGCCTAGACGTGGGTCGGGGGTCCGGTCGGGACCCCCCCCCCCGGTACTTGCGGCGGTTGGGTTCCCTCTGGGAGCGATCCGGGACGACGGCGCGGCTGTTCGTTTATAGCCGCTCCGTCGCGATCGCTCCCCGGAGCTGAAGAACGGGGAGAGCCGTATGTAAACACGGCTTCCCCGTGCTTCACTGTGGCGGCGTATATCGATCGAGTGATCCCTTATATAAGGGAGACCCGATCGATGACGTCAGTCCTACAGCCACACCCCCCTAAAGTTGTAAACACACACAAAGTGAACACTAACTCCTACAGCACTCCCTGTGGTTAACTCCCAAACTGCAACTGTCATTTTCACAATAAACAATGCAATTTAAATGCATTTTTTGCTGTGAAAATGAGTGGTCACAAATTGTCCGAAGTGTCCTCCATAATGTCACAGTCACGAAAAAAATCGTTGATCGCCGCCATTAGTAGTAAAAAATAAATAAATAAAAATGCAATAAAACTATCCCCTATTTTGTAAACGCTATAAATTTTGCGCAAACCAATCGATAAACGCTTATTGCGATTTTTACCAAAAATAGGTAAACGAATACGTATCGGCCTAAACTGAGGGGAAAAAAAAAAAATAATAATTTTTAGATATGTTTTTGGGGGATATTTATTATAGCAAAAAGTAAAAAATATTGCATTTTTTTCAAAATTGTCGCTCTATTTTTGTTTATAGCGCAAAAAATAAAAACCGCAGAGGTGATCAAATACCACCAAAAGAAAGCTCTATTTGTGGGGAAAAAAGGACGCCAATTTTGTTTGGGAGCCACATCGCACGACCGCGCAATTGTCTGTTAAAACGACGCAGTGCCGAATTGTAAAAACCCCTTGGGTCATTTAGCTGCATATTGGTTCGGTCCTTAAGTGGTTAACTTGTAATGCTTAACTTGTAATACCAACGGCCACCACCAGATGGCGCCAGCTCACATCTGGTGGTAATAACTTTTAATACCAACGGCTCACCACCAGATGGCCCACCTTCCAAGTTAAGTCGCCAGGACACTATTTCTAGTCGCCATGGCGACCGGGATTTGTCGAGCCCTGCGTAACAGTATACCCGGCCAGGGGCAGGCCACTCCTCGGGCAATACAGACCCACAGTGCCCTACGTGCAAGAATCAGAGTCTTGCAGCCAACAATGCCATATTTTGTCATATTTGGTTGGGCATTCCCTGTTAATGTATATAACCTTTTTATACAGTAAATTATTGACCTCCATCTTCCACTCCACCAGCCCAGGGGGCACGGTCCGCATCCACTGTCGGGCAATTACCTTCCGCACCGAGAACGTCTGTGTATTTGTCTATGGCATCTGGGAACACCCCAAGTAGGCATGGTTTCGGGTCTAATGTGACCGGAGAACCCATGTGGTCATGTAGGAAGGTTACGACTTGCGCCCACAGACCCTGCATCTTGGGGCATGACCACAGTAAGTGAAAAAATGTACCCACCTCCCTCCCACACATCTGACAAAGGGTAGACTGGGTGTTTCTATATCTGGCCACCCGAAGGGGGGTGAGATATGCCTGATGGATAATGTAAATTTGAGTCATTCTGTCTGAGAGCTTGGGTGAGACAGCCTTGCAGGATTCTAGAGCCTCCTCCCATTCCTCATCCTCCAAGGGGCCTATCACCCTTTCCCATCTAGGTTTGAGCTTATATGCCAACCTGGTGGAAGCAGGGGTAGACAGCATACTGTAGAAGGCCGATGTTAGTTTGCAGGGGTCAGTACTTTTGATTATGGCCATGATTGGATTAGGGGCAGCCTGCGGTATGGACTCCAAAAACTGAGCCTGGACCACGTGTTTCACCTGCAAGAATCGAAAGAGCATGTAGTCGTGGAGTGAGAATTCTTCGCCAAGCGTGGGGAAGGTTTTGAGAGTTCCGTCAGTAAACAGTTGGTGCATGTAGAGAATACCATGATTAGACCAGAGGTCCACATCAGGCAGTTGTAGAAATTCTTTCAGAGTTTTATTATGCCATAATGGGGTGTAATCGTTATAAGTTGGTATCCCGAGCTTGGCAGAAGCCAGGTCCCATATGCGTCTAATGATATAACGGAGTCTGTCTGCCGTCCCCCTGCCCTGCACCTCTAGAGCCCATCGCCAGCACGTAAATTGAGTCCTCAGTGCGCCGAGCCCACTTTGGACAGAGCAGCTGAAGAAACCGCTCCCTATCAGTCTTGTCAATATGGTACAGTTGGGATAATTGTGACGCAATATAGTAGAGATTAAAGTCAGGGAGAGCCATGCCCCTCAGATCTGTGGGGTTTTTAAGCACCTGCCAAGCTACCTTGTGTCTGTTTCCCCATACGAATGGTTTGAGAAGAGCCTCAAGGGATTTAAAGTGTTTCAGGGGTAGGTACACCGGGGAGTGCCAGAGAACATAAAGTATCTTTTCAGTCAGAGTGCCAGAACTCATTCCCCTGATCCCCGGGTTAGCTCGGATGGACATGGCCAAGGGCTCCGGACAGGGCATACAGCAGTGGTGAAAGGGCAGCCCTGTCTCGTGCCTCTACTGAGGTCAAACAGTCGAGAAGGCCAGCCATTAGCCACCACCCTGGCCACGGGTGCCCGATACAGCAGTTGGATCCACTTGATGAACCGTGGACCAAAGCCATATCCCTCCAAACAGCTTCAGAGATATCCCCACTCCACCGAATCAAGCGCTATTGCTGTGTCTGTCGTCACCACCACCCGTGACCCAACTTCTGCATGTGTAGCTTGAAGGTTGATGTATAGTTTATGTAGATTAAGGAGGTATTGCGGCCCGGCATGAAGCCCGCCTGATCTGCATGTATAAGGGACAGAATGACTTGGTTTAATCTGAGGGACAGCACCTTGGCTAGTATTTTTATATCTACTTGCAGAAGAGAAATGGGGCGATAGGATTTAGGGTAGCCTGGATCCTTCCCAGGTTTGGGGATAAGGACTATCGTCGCCTCCCGCATAGAGGGGGGCAGAGTGAAGGTTTCAAATAAGTGATTATATGATGCAAGCAGCCTGGGGAGTTAGTAGTTCACTAAATTGGGAGTAAAACGCAACAGGGAGACCGTCGGAGCCCGGGGACTCGGATCTAGCGAAACTCGAACGCAGCATCTATTTCATTCGTGGTAAGGGGTGCCTCAAGCGAGTCTACCTGATCCTTTGTCAATTGGGGGAAGGTTAGGCTGTGGAGAAAAGCAGTCTGCAAGTCCGTCGGGTCAGTCACTGTCGTTTTATACAAGTCTGCCAAAAAATCCCTGAACTCAGAGGTCACGCTGCGTGGGTCCATGACCCGTCTACCCCCCGGCCCGTGGAGGGTGATGACAACTGGGGGGTCTATCTTCACAATGCACTAGGTACGCTAGGAGCTTGCCTGCCTTTTCGCCATATTTAAAGAGAACACTGCTTTAAATAGAAAGAACTCACTAGCATCATGAAATAAAAACACAACACAAGATGTTCCTGTTGGACACAACACAATTTAATAGGGGGATGACAAGACACTGGCAATTCATTCCAAGGGATGAACTTCCTGGTGGTGTATTCTAAATGGACACATGGGGGGGGGGGGGGGGGTGAATCAGTCCATTATGATTACCCTATATCAGTGATGGCGAACCTTGGCACCCCAGATGTTTTGGAACTACATTTCCCATGATCCTTATGCACTCTGCAGTGCAGTGGAGCATCATGGGAAATGTAGTTCCAAAACATCTGGGGTGCCGAGGTTTGCCATCACTGCCCTATATAATGGGCTGGAACGCAAGGGAACTTCCTGATTTTGATAATGTTGCACTTTCATGACGAAATGTGTCAAGCCTGAAGTCACGATACGTCACATCTGGCACGAACGTTGGAACACACGCTGGTCTGCAGACAGCGCTATTCAACAGATACCAATACCTGCATTTGGATGTTTCTTACCAGAGTTTTATTTTACAACTTTTAAAAAAGGAGCTTTTTATTATAAGATGCCTAAGCTGAATAAAGGTTTTTAAAGGATCTTACGCTATGAGGAGACCTCCGTTTGTATATTCCATGCTTGCACATCCTGGATTCTGAGCGCCGCCATAGTGGAAGTATCCAGCGATAAACTCAGAGGGATGGGTCCCCCTTTAAGAGACCTAAAGTACAAATGACTTCTTGCCATAAGACAGGGGAGTCCAGCCCATCTGGTAGAGCTGCACGATTAATCGTCAAGAATCGTAATCGCGATTTTTTTAACCACTTCAGCCCCGGGCCACTTTTTGCGATTCGGCACTGCAAAACTAACTGACAATTGCGCGACGTGGTTCTCAAACAAAATTGGCGTCCTTTTTTTCCCACAAATAGAGCTTTCTTTTGGTGGTGTTTGATCACCTCTGCAGTTTTTGCGCTATAAATAAAAATAGAGCGACAATTCTGAAAAAATATATATATTTTAACTTTTTGCTATAATAAATATCCCCCAAAAAATATATAAAACTATATTTTTTTCCTCAGTTTAGGCTAATACGTATTCTTCTACATTTTTTTTTTTTTTTTTTTTTTACAAAAAATATCGCAATAAAGCGTTTGATTGGTTTGCGCAAAAGTTAGAGCGTTTACAACAGGGCTCGACAAAATCCGGGCGCTATTTCGCAATTGCGACAAGAAATTGTGACCTGGCGCCCGCAATTGAGGCTGGGGCAATGCGGCCTCAATTACCGGCCGTCGCGATCGCACGGCGGCACAGGATCCTGCGTCTCCGTGTGCCCCCACCTCCACACGATCGCGGCGGGCCCGCGGCTTTGCAGCCTTGTGAAGGCCCAAGCTTCCTTCTGTGACCTGGCGCCATCTGGTGGCGGCCATTGGCATTACAAGTAAAACAGCAGTTCCAACGTGTGTTTTTTTACTGTTTTCACTGCCATCTCATTCCCTCTAATTAGAACCCCCAAACATTATGTATATTTTTTTATTCTAACACCCTAGAGAATAAAATGGCAATCCTTGCAATACTTTCTGTATTGCGCAGCAGTCTTACAATCGGGCGGTATTAACCCTTTAATCGGCCGCTAGCGGGGGTTAATACCGCACCGCTAGCGGCCGAATCCCGCGGCAAATCCGACGGTATAGCATAGCTATTTTTAGCGGCGCTATAGCGCCACTACGCCTCCCACCCCAGTGTGAAAGGGGTCTAAAGCTAGGACCTCATGGACACCACCCACCATCCTTAGACAGATCATCACTCCAAGTAGCAAGGTCAAAAGCCTCGGAGTCACCTTTGAATCAGATGTCGATGGATGCACAAATGGGATCAGTAGTCAGCGGATCCCATTACCTTCTCCGCCTACTGCGTAGACTCATCCCGGAAGAGGATACAGCGGTAGTAACACGGATCATCAATTCTCGACTACGCAAACTCCCGCTACTTAGGACTACCTAAATACCAGATTTTGCGCCTACAAGTAGTCCAGAAAACGGCAGCCAGGCTGGCAACAGGGAAAAAACCCTGGGAATCCATCACCCCATCCCTTAAAGCGGGGGTTTAACCAATAAACAAATTAACATTAGATTGAGGCTAATTGTGGGAAGCACAATCGGGCGTTTTTTTTTTTAAATCAATGCAGTACATACCGTTTTAGAGATAGATGTTCTCCGCGGCTTCCGGGTATGGGCGTTCCCATTTGATCGACAGCCTTCCGATGGTCGCATACAGAGCGTCACGAGTTCCCGAAAGTAGCCGAACGTTGGTGCGCAGGCGCCGTATAGAGCCGCACCGACGTTCGGCTTCTTTTGGCAACTCGTGACGAGCTGTATGCGACCGTCAGAAGGCTGTCAATCAAATAGGAACGCCCAGTCCCGAAGATCATACCTGGAAGCCGCGGAGAACATCTATCTCTAAAACGGTATGTACTGCATTGATATAAAAAAATAAAAAAAAACACACACCCTGATTGTGCTTCCCACAATTAGCCTCAATCTAATGTTAAAAAAAAAAAATTTGGGTGAACCCCCGCTTTAAGGACCCTTCATTGGCTAACAGTAAAGGATCGGGTCACATTCAAGACCATCTGCCTCACCCACAAATGCACACAAGGAAAGGCTCCTCAATACTTATGCGAGAAAATAAAAAACACTATACCCCCCAATCGCACTCCGATTGACTAACCAAAACCTCCTCTACATCCCCAAGTCCCACTACAAATCGAAGGGAGAACAAAGATTTGCAGTCCATTGACCACGGCTATGGAACGCTCTACCAACGAACATCCGCATGGAAGAAAACCATCGGGCCTTCTGGGGAAAAATAAATAAATACTTAAGACCCACCTCTTTTGAAGGATAAGGATGACACCGGATGGAAGAAGTGCCTTGATGAGATCTAGTTCGCATTTGTAGCGCTATTCAAGTTATTTACTCACTGCTGACCTGACAGTTGTGCAGAAAACCATCATTGGCCCCCCTTCATAAAAAGGAGGGAAAGCCCCAAAAAGGTAATTGCAAAATTTGGATGTTCCCAAAGTGCTGTATCAAAGCACATTAATAGAAAGTTATGTGGAACGGGATGCCCGCAGTCTGGAGAGGATTGTCAGGAAAAGGCCATTCAAAAGTGTTTGGGATTTTCACAAGGAGTGGATTGAGGCAGGAGTCAGTGCATCAAGAGCCACTACACACAGACGGATCCTGGACATGGGCTTCAAATGTCGTCTTCCTCTTGTCAAGCAACTCCTGAACAAACAACGTCAGAAGCGTCTTACTTGGGCTAAAGAACATGGTGTGTTGCTCAGTGGTCCAAAGTCCTCTTTTCTGATGAGAGCAAATTTTGCATTTCATTTGAAAAACCAAGGACCCAGAGTATGGAGGAAGAATGGAGAGGCACACACTGCAAGATGCCTGAAGTCCAGTGTGAAGATTCCACAGTCTGTGTTGATTTGGGGAGCCATGTCATCTGCTGGTGTTGGTCTACTGTGCTTCATTAAGTCCGGGGTCACCGCAGCCGTCTACCAGGAGATTTTGGAGCACTTCAAGCTTCCTTCAGCAGACGAGCTCCATGGGAATGCCGACTACATTTTCCAGCAGAACTTGGCACCTGCCCACACTGCCAAAAGCACCAAAACCTGTTTCAATGACTGTGGGATTACTGTGCTTGATTGGCCAGCAAACTCGCCTGACCCGAACCCCATAGAGAATCTGCCAAGAGAAAGATGAGACACGAGACCGAACAATGCAGAGGAGGAGCTAAAGGCCGGTATTGAAGCCTCAGCAGTGCCACAGGCTGATAGCTTCCATGCCACGCCGCATTGAGGCAGAAATTGCTGCAAAAGGGGCCCAAACCAAGTACTGAGTACATATGCATGCTTATACTTTTCAGAGGTCCTATATTGTTCCATGTACAATCCTTGTTTTATTGATTGCATGCGCTATTCTAAATTTTCTGAGATTGTGGATTTGGGGTTTTCAAACAGCCATAATCACCACAATTACAAAAAACAAAAAACAAAAAACAAAAAAACAAAAAAACAAAAAAAAAAAACACAGCTTGAACCATCTTGCTTTGCATGTAATGAGTTTATTTCATATACCGGTATTGGTTTCACCTTTTAAGTTGCATTAGTGAAATAAATGAACTTTTGCACGATATTCAAATTTTTTTAGTTATACACACACATTTTAGTAAAGACCCTAGAGAATAAAATGGTGGTTGTTGCAATATTTTATGTCGCACTGTATTTGCAAAGCGGTCGATTTTGCTTTTAAAAAGTCCTTATTTCTTTTGAGAAATCTTCACTATCTGTTCTTCTGTCTGTAACTAAAGACAGTAATGCGACACTTTCTCCCTGGTGTGGAGAAAGCCTCTTGAGGGGGGAGGCGGCGAGCAGGAGTGTCAGGACGCCCACTAACACACAGCTCCTTTCTCCATCTGCAAAGTAGAGAGCATCCTGACCCTCCTGCTCACCCTCTCAAGAGGCTTTCTCCACACCAGGGAGAAAGCCTCGCATTACTGTGTGGAGTTACAGACAGAAGAACAGGAAGTGAGGATTTATCAGAAGAAATAAGGACATTTAAAAGCAAAATGGAAGGATGAGGTAAGTGAAGGAGGACTGCACTAAGGTAATGGAAGCTATTTAGGTGAGAAAAAAAAAAAAACTAACCAGTAAAATTAGCCCAAGGTTTTTTGTATAATGGGAAAGATTTTACACCGCGAGAATCATGATCTTTATTCCAAGCAAAAAGTCGCTTTACTACCATTACATAAATAACTAATAATGACTTGATTTAAATAACAGAGCTATTAATTTATAGTTTGCCACTTTGTTACAAGTGCTACTTTTGACATCCACCAGTGTATTTATTTATTGATTAAGCATATAGCTTTCATTAGCTAGAAGTGGGGTGGGACAAGCGGTGTCTAGTCCAAATCAACTACCACATTCTGTTCCCCTCTGCAAGGGAACAGCATACACAGCAGTGGCCAGATTCAATCACACCCCATCACCAAGTCACGATTGTCATCCAATTTACAGTCATTATAGGGTATTGTTTGTAAAATAGAGGAAAATAATGAATTTAATCCATTTTGGAATAAGGCTGTAACATAGAATGTGGAAAAAGTGAAGCGCTGTGAATACTTTCTGGATGCACTGTATGAACAGCAATAGAGACACCCCTGGCCTTGGAAGACATAGTACTATGGAATTACATGAAGTAGTATCAACGGAACATGTAGGAATCCAATTTGTTCACAAATGGGTCTCTTGGAAGACTAAAGTCTACCCTAAGTTTGTGGAGCCCATATAAGAGATCTGACCTTTTTGATCGATTATTAATGCCATTAACGTTATAGGAGCAGAATTGCATACAGCAAGGTAAGGAAGAATCTGGTGCCATCTTCTGGCTGCCCAAAAAGATGGGGGCTTTTTAAAGAGGATGTCCGCTGCCCGGTTCCCTATGGCGCATTCGCGAGTCGCTCTACGCCAGCCGATTGGCTCCGGCTGTGTACTGGGAGCCGAGTGTTACCAGAACACAACGGGGGGGGGGGGGGGGGGGGGGTGGTGGGACGTCATGCCTGCAAATACCTGTCTTTAGACAGGTATCTGCACCACCCTCCCCCTGAAAGGTGTCAAATGTGACACCGGAGGGGGGAGGGTTGTTTCCGATCACTTTAGGGTGGAGCTTCGTTTTAAGAAGAGGGAAAAGAAAGCTACATGGATGAGCGAGAAGTCTATGGATCTGG
Source organism: Rana temporaria (assembly GCF_905171775.1). NCBI lineage: Eukaryota > Metazoa > Chordata > Amphibia > Anura > Ranidae > Rana > Rana temporaria. The sequence continues at coordinate 262,526,217 of NC_053489.1, read as the reverse complement.
GATGAATGAAGGGGTAATAGACTTTAGGGGGAGTGAAAAAACACAGGGGGGGGGGGGGAAGAGAGAGAGAGAGAGAGAGAGAGAGAGAGAGAGAGAGAGAGAGAGAGAGAGAGAGAGAGAGAGAGAGAGAGAGAGAGAGAGAGAGAGAGAGAGAGAGAGAGAGAGAGAGAGAGAGAGAGAGAGAGAGAGAGAGAGAGAGAGAGAGAGAGAGAGAGAGAACACACCCCTCTACCAGAGGGCTGGTGTTTCTCCAGGGGTAAAGTGGATACCCACACAAGATGCTCCAAAATCAGACCCCAGGGCAAAACCAACCTTACAATTACAAATATATTTGAAAAAAAAAAAAAAAAAAACTCTGTACACCACAGAGCTTTTGATCTTGTCCACGTGTCCCCGGCGCATACAGAGAACTCTATCCCAGTCTGATCTTTGCAGTTGCTCTTGAACTGGCCTGCCACCTTTCCAACTACCACTATCCAAAAGACTAATGAAGGCTAATTGACAGCTCTGACAGCCGACACAAGCATGAGAACGAGCATGGGGTAACAGGGGCAGGATCTGCTTTATTCAAAACACGAACCAGAACAGGACAGTTAGCACTGGCAGGGATGTATAATCTGCTGGCGCTATGTCAAATCTATCCCCTATTTTATAGGCGCTATAACTTTTGCGCAAACCAATCATACGCTTATTGCGATTTTTTTTTACCAAAAATATGTAGAATACGTATTGGCCTAAACTGAGAAAAAAAATAGTTTAAAAAAAAAAATTGGATATCATAACAAAAAGTAAAAAAAAAGTGTTTTTTTTTCCAAAATGTTCTGTCTTTTTGTTTATAGCGCAAAAAATAAAAACCGCAGAGATGATCAAATACCACCAAAAGAAAGCCCTATTTGTGGGGGGGGGAGGGGGGAATGATAAAAATATAAATTTGGGTACAGTGTTGTATGACCGCGCAATTGTCATTCAAAATGCGTCAGCGCTGAAAGCTGAAAATTGGTCTGGGCAGGAAGGGGGTTTAAGTGCCCAGTAAGGAAGTGGTTAAGCCCTGGTCCACACTGGAGCATTTTGACATGCGATTTGACATGACAAATCGCATGTCAACAAATCCACGGCAAGTGCAGTCAATGGCACTGTCCTAATCTGTGCGAAGCCGCATCTGCAAAGAAGTCTCTGAAATTGCGGCCAAAATTGGGACCGACATGCAGAAGTGAAATTGTGCGAATTCAGCTGAACTCACACAGCTTCATTCCCACAGCTAAGTGTGAACCTGGGCTTAAAGTATGACAGTGCTGAAAGCTGAACTAGGCAGGAGGGGGGTTTAAGTGCCCAGTAAGCAAGTGGTTAAAGAAACATTGGAAATGTTTCTGGCAATCACTGGCTGCAGCCACTGATTAGTGTATTTTGGCTAAACAGCAGGTGTTGCTGTTTGAATACAAGGGGTTTGAGTTACTAAAACTGGAGTGCAAAAATGTGGTGCAGCTCTGCATAAAGTCAGCTTCCAGGTTTGTCAAAGCTTAATTGAAAAAGCTGAAGTAAGAAGCCGATTGGCTACCATGCACAGCTGCAGCAGATTTTGCACGCTCCAGTTTTAGTATCAACTCCAATGCCCTGGTGGTGGGGAGTTCTATTGGCTGAACGAGAAAAACAAAAGTGTAAAACTGTATGGGCACCTTAAAGGGGTTGTAAAGGTAAATGTTTTTTCACCTTCATGCATCATATGCATGAAGGTGAAAAAAACATCCGACGGTACCGCCCCCCCCCCCCCCCCCCAAACCCCCGTTTTACTTACCTCACCCTTTGAAAGTCCCGCGCCCGTCCACGTGATCCTCTTGGGTTCCCAGCCTGGCTGGCTGATTGGTTAGGCTGGACGGATTGATAGCAGCGCAGCCATTGGATGGCGCTGCTGTCAATCACAGCGGATGACGCGGCGCGCCGGAGCCAAAGGATACAGTCGGTGGCTATGCCCGCCGCTGTATCACGGGAGCGTGCTCGCAAAAGCTTTCCACCATGCGAGCTTGCTGTGATAAATATGTGATAAAACATGCATCACACCAATCCCTAAAGATATGCTGCCTGGACACTAAGCCACTCCAAGTTTAGTGTGCAGGCAAGTGTAGATGGGCCTTTACTGCAAAAGCGTGTATCGTCTTGGGCCTTCCATCAAGGTTCCTCAAATCTAAATTTGTATCAGCCAAAAGTGCAAATTTACAGATGTGGTCAATAGCAAGTCCAGTAATTATTTCAAATGCGATTCTCTGAAGAGTGGTATGGAGTAGAGTAGTGCTAAAGCCGATGTTCTGAAAGGGCAACTACTTTCTAGGGGAAAATAAAGAAAAATGTCAATGTAAACAAACAGATCCCTGTTCTGACAAAAGAGAGGCGCGATAGATTGCTGTTCCTGATGGCTAGGAACAAACAATCTCTGTACTCCGCCAGTCCACTGTGGCTATTTTTAGCTCCGATCACTGTATTAATGTCACTGGTCACAAAAAGTGTGATCTGTCCGCCGCAATGTCGCAGTCCCAAAAAAAAAAAAAAAAGAAGAAGAAGAAGAAGACACACACACACACACCATCCTGATCACCGCTATGACTAGTGAAATTTTATATATAATAAAAAAAAGCCATAAGTCCATCCCTATTTTGTAGACGATATAACCTGATGGGTTATACTTCCTCTTTAGCCCGCTGCAAATGAAAAGCATAATTGGCTAGTATACATCGCATACTAGCCCATTATGTGCCACTTACCTGCAAAAGAATCCAGCGATGTCCTCTGTGTAGGCAGCGTCCATCTTCTGTCCCCTCTTCCTTTCGGGCTGCGGACTCCGACTCTGATTCGCCGGAGCCGCCTGACGTCACTCCCGCACATGCCCACGAGAGCCACCATTTACGGCACAGGATGGGGAAGAAACAGCACTTAGTTTTGTTTCTTCCCTGCGCATGCACCGTTGGGATTTTCGGCAGACAAGGGAAATATCTCCTAAACATCGCACGTTTAGGAGATATTTACACTACCTATAGGTAAGCCTTATTCTAGGCTTACCTGTAGGTAAAGGTAGTCAAAAAGGGTTTACAACCACTTTAATGCCTACAGAAAAAAAAAAATTCCTACAAATTCCTATAAAAAAAAAAAAAAAGGGGGGGAGAGAAGGAAGAAGGAGAAAAGAGGATATAGACAAAGTGAAATCTTGAAACATAAGTTCACACACTGGGTCCAAACCAAACTGAAGACAAAAAGCAGAACAGTCTTCATTCTTGAATTATTAAGTTTGTTAAATTTTTCTTTATAGTCTTCATTCTTGGGCATGCATGACAATTTGACAGGACAATATATAAAATTGACACTGGGTACAAAACCAAACTCCAATAGGCCTTTTAATTCCTTAAAAAACCAAACCATCCAAAACACAACAATACTAACCTCCACTTAAAAATGATCAACAAGATCAAACTATGCTCCAAAGTTTTGCAACTACCTGAGCAACGTAGTAACACGGCAGCGCTTTAAGACAAAAACACAATCGATGCTGCGCCCATTCATTTTTGTTCTGCAAAGATGACCCATCACCGGTACAATAACCAGGCGCACAGTTTAGTGAGGTTCAGGTGAGGATCGTGATGAAGTCTTTACCTGAGAATAGACAGTGGGGCAAGGTCAAAAAATAAAAATAAATCCCAAAAACGTTCCACTTGAAAAGCTTGCTGTATTCCTTCACTGAGTGTGATGGGTAGGGACACACTTGTACCTGAGAGAGCTAGACATGGCAAGCTTGGGGCTGGCAGACAATGATCATCAGAGCACAAGATGGGAAAATGATCCAGATTTGAGGAGGAAGGCATGTCTCTGGAGCACTGGGAGGACATAAACACAGCAGATTTTGGTGCAGCAGCATCCCTCCCTTCCCCAAGTACCAAAACATAAACAGGAATAAGAGAGAGGCTGGTGAGTGCGGCCTGCCTCCTCTCACATGTAGTACGCCGCTTACCTTGCAGTGTCTGCACACCGGAGTCCTAGCAGGCAGTGTCAGCCATGTTGTGTGCTGCTCCAGTATTTACAAACCTGCAGCAGCCAGCCAGGCAGGGTTCCTGTCTCGGAGAAGGGGGGAGGGGGGCGGAAAGCGGCAGACAAAGGAAGCCAATGCCTGACACACAGACACTCGCTGCTGCCCCTCGCCCGGCTCTCTCCACCCCCGCCTCTGCTCTACGATGCCCGCTCCTCCGACACGATTCCGCTGCCCAGGTGGAACAATAGAAGATCCTCTCTTTACGTCATAGCTTCGCAGGCTCTGGGTGACGTCACGCCCAAAAAAAAAAAAAAGGGAACGCAAGGGGGCGCCCGGGGAGAGCTGTGAGGAGAGAGAGTGGCGGGACTGAGGGAGAGTTACTTGCAGGAGGAGGCAGGGGGAGATATAAGAACAAAGGGCCAAGTTTAGAGGGAGGGCCCCGCTCCTCTTACCTGCTCACACGGGGCTTTCCGTCCACTTTCTCCGGGGCGCCTTATTCTCCCCCAGGTAATGGCTCCCCCCTATCCCCCCTCCTTATTTTTGTCACCAGAACCGCTCCCGCCTTACACTCCTCTCCCACCAAACCCCTTCCAGAACTTCACTTCTCTTCTCACCCCCCTCCTTTCCTCCCCTCACACACTGCCAGATTTGGAGCTCGTTCACGGCTGGCTATAGGATTGTAAGGCCAGGAGCAGGCCTCGCCTTCCTGCCAAATACTGATCCCTCCTGCACTGGCTACCCCTCCTCCCTCCACTCTTCTTGGTGCAGGACTCGGGTGCCGCGCACGCGCACTACAAACCCGCTCTCCGCCGCGGTAGACTGCAACTGCGCACGCGCCTGTCTTCTTCTCAACCCGACTTCGTGCTGCTGCTTGGGAAGGTTTTTGTCGGCAACTTTCATTAACCAGCTTACTATCTAATTGGAATAATCAAGGCTTTCATTTCTGATGGCTGTATTAGTCTGCGTGCAGACTGTGTTAGCTAAGGGAAAAAAAATCAGACCATAACTTTGAATATGTTTTTATTGTAGAACCAAGCTAAGGAATTTGAATATGCAAAAAGTAAAAAAAAAATAAAAAATCCTTTTGCAATGTTTACATAGATCACTGTGAGCTATTCAGCTTGTAACTAGTCACTGGTGAAGCAATCAGTCCGCGTTCACAACTGCACCACGCATTCCATTTTTATTCACATGACAGTGTAGAGTACCCCATTCACATGACAGTGTAGAGTACCCCATTCACATGACAGTGTAGAGTACCCCATTCACATGACAATGTAGAGTACCCCATTCACATGACAGTGTAGGATCTCCCATTCACATGACAGTGTAGGATATCCCATTCACAAGACAGTGTAGGATATCCCATTCACAAGACAGTGTAGGATATCCCATTCACATGACAGTGTAGGATATCCCATTCACAAGACAGTGTAGGATATCCCATTCACAAGACAGTGTATGATATCCCATTCACAAGACAATGTAGAGTACCCCATTCACAAGACAGTGTAGGATATCCCATTCACAAGACAATGTAGGATATCCCATTCACATGACAGTGTAGGATATCCAATTCACATGACAGTGTAGGATATGCCATTCACATGACAGTGTAGAGTATCCCATTCATATGACAGTGTAGGATATACCATTCACAATACATGTAGGATATCCCATTCACATGACAGTGTAGAGTATCCCATTCACAAGACAGTGTAGGATATCCCATTCCAGGGCTTGACAAATTTGCTTTGAATCTAGGAGCCGGCTAAAAAAGTTAGGAGCCTTTTTTTTTCTTTTTTTAGCGTAATATGGTTTGTCAGTGCCCAGAGTCCCTGCGTCCATCATATATGATGTGCACCAGTAAATTTAAGGTGGTGGGATGGTGGGAAGCTGGCAGTGAGGTACAGGGGGGATGATGATAACAGGGGGTAAGTTAGTAGGAAGTTGACAGTGGGGTACAGGGGATGATGATGACAGGGGGATGCATATGACGGGAGGTACAGGGGGGTGATGATGACCGGGGATGCATATGACGGGGGAAAGGAGGATGCATATGACAGGGGGGATGATGATTATAGGGGGATGCATATGGCAGGGGGTACGGGGGGATGATGACAGGGGGGGATGCATATGACGGGGTACAGGGGGATGCATATGGCAGGGGTACAGGGGGGTGATGACAGGGGGATGCATATGACAGGGGGATGCATAAGGCGGGGGGGTGATGACAGGGGGATGCATATGGCAAGCGGGGGTGATGACAGGGGGATGCATATGGCAGGGGGTACAGAGGGGATAATGATGACAGGGGGATGATGATGACAGGGGGATGCATATGACAGCGGGTACAGGGGGGGTGATGACAGGGGGATGTATAAGACAGGTGGGTGATGATGACAGGGGGATGCATATGACAGTGGGTACAGGGGGGATGCATATGACAGGGGGTACAGAGGAGATAATGATGACAGGGGGATGCATGTGACAGGGGGATAATCATGACAGGGGGATGCATATGACAAAGGGCATAATGATGACAGGGGGAATGATGATGACAGGGGAATGCATATGACAGTGGATACAGGGGGGATGATGATGACAGGGGGATGCATATGACAGTGGGTACAGGGGGGGTGATGATGACGGGGATGCATATGACAGGGGGGATGATGATAAAAAGTTTGATGACAGGAATTGGAGGTAGGGTGGTGGGATGCCAGGAACAGGGAAATGACGAGGGGCATGATGATGATGACAACAGAGGACAGTAGATGGCATCATATCATTAGGGGTGTGTGTGTGTGAGGTGACAGGCGGCTTATAGAAGGGATGTTCGGGGCGCCCTCGGTCAGGGAGTGACATCACAGGATGTGTCAGTGTCGAGCAGCAGGACATGCTGTATGTACCTTGAGACTCCAGCAGACTGGTTCCCTGCTGAGTGCGATGCCTACTCTTGACAGGTTCTCCACTACAAAGCAGGAACAAAGATTGTCTCTGGACAGCCGCACACTGAACAAATTGTAGCCTTTATTAAAAAAAGGACAGCACTACAAGTCACAGCAAAGTGAAGTAAATTAAAACCCTACCGCTGACACGTTTCGCACTAACACTAGTGCTTAGTCATAGCCATGACTAAGCACTAGTGTTAGTGCGAAACGTGTCAGCGGTAGGGTTTTATTTTACTTCACTTTGCTGTGACTTGTAGTGCTGTCCTTTTTTCAATAAAGGCTACAATTTGTTCAGTGTGCGGCTGTCCAGAGACAATCTTTGTTCCTGCTTTGCTAAGTGCATTGCCTGCACCTGAGTTGTCTGCAACGGTGGATGTTCGTTTGGGTTCCCACCTGGAGCGGCTATTCCCTTTCCCCCCGGTCCTCCACTACAGCTGTCCATCCCGGAGATGAGGTCAGGGAGCTGCTCAGCCAGGCGGCCATTATCCGCGCTCTGCACATGTTAGGAGATCCGCAGAGAGCGGGAGAGAGAGAGAGAGGGAGAAGGGGAGGAGCCGGGGGAGGGGAGCACATGAATCCACTCACTGACCCAAAACTAGTGGACAGAGGTTGTGACAAGCTCCCAGCGCCTCCTCCTCTTCCTCCACAGGACACCTCGGACCCTGCTCAGACATTGGGAGGGAGGAGGGGACAGTGGCCATGTGAAGAGAGGTTGCCGGCCCCCTCCCTTCCCATGTCACTCACAGCTGGACATCGGACTACTGCCCACCTCTGGGGAGACCAGCTGGGGGGAGAAGGATCGGCGCCCGGAGCTGCAGTGAGTGGACTGGCGGCAGTCCAGGCACCAGGACGCGGATTCTGGTCTCCATGCGACCTGGCGCCTGGGGTTTGTCGAACCCTGTGAATCCATTCATATGACAGTGTAGGGTATCCCATTCACATGACAGTGTAGGATATCCAATTCACATGACAGTGTAGGATATCCCATTCACAAGACAGTGTAGGATATCCCATTCACAATACAGTGTAGGATATCCCATTCACAGGACAGTGTAGGATATCCCATTCACAGGACAGTGTAGGATATCCCATTCACAGGACAGTGTAGGATATCCCATTCACAGGACAGTGTAGGATATCCCATTCAAAGGACAGTGTAGAGTGGATCCCATTCACATGACAGTGTAGAGAGTATCCCATTCACATGACAGTGTAAAGTATCCCATTCACAAGACAGTATAGAGTATCCCATTCACAAGACAGTATAGAGTATCCCATTCACAAGACCAAAAAAACACACCCACCAAAAGGCCCCCACATCCAGTGCTGGGGGGGGGGGACCAGTGGCAGTGCTGGGAGGATTCGATTACAAGCAGGTGTCTGTGTCTTCTTTGGCTGCGTGGTGTCTGGCGGCAGTGACACCTCTGCCGAGATGAGGAGATGGGGTCTCCAGCCCCTCCCACTTCAGTCACGAGTCAGCTGACCTCTAGTTTCCGCCCCGCCATTCTGCAAACTGAGTGGGCAGCCGCGAAGAGGCTGAGTGGGCGGCTTCAGGGACAGCCCAGCTGCTGCTTTGTGCACCACATACAGCTCGGAGGCTCTGCTGACTGGGATGCACCATCTGCCCGCCAGGAAAGGTGGGGGACACGGATCTTCTCGCATCCAGAAGTCTCTTTTCCTTCTGCTGTCCCCAAACCGCACAGCCGGCAAGTGAGCTGTACAAAAAACATGGCCGTCAACTTGCTGTACCTCTCAAATGGCTGCCTGGGACCATTGGGACCCATGGTAGGGCCAGCCCTGGGTATACTCCTCACATGACAGCATAGGGGTATGTCTTTCACATAACAGCGTAGGGTATCCCATTCACAGGACGACGTAAGGTATCCCATTCACAGGATGGCCTAGGGTATCCCAGTCACAGGACGGCATAGGGTATCCCATTCACAGGACGGTGTAGGGTATCCCATTCACAGGACGGCGCAGGGTATCCCATTTACATGACGGCGTTTTTTTTCGGTACATGGCGGTACTGCAACATTATGGTGGACACTTCGGACACTTTTGACACAATTTTGGGACCATTGGCATTTTTATAGCGATCAGTGCTATATTTTTACTATAAAAATGCCACTGGCAGTGAAGGTGTTAACACTAGGGGGCGGAGAAGGGGTTAAGTATGTTCCCTGGGAGTGTTCTAACTGTAGGGGGGGTGGACTGATCTTCTGTTCATACATTGTATGAACAGAATATCAGCATTTCTCTCCCTGACAGGACCGTCTGTTGAGGGAACAGCAGTCAGGAGTTGCCTCGTGGAACGCATCTTTGCACGTTAAACACACACATTCATCATGGCACACAGACAATGCACACATGCACACCACTGTGGTCCCTAGCTCACACACACCACATCCACCTCACATTGGTTTAGCCCAAGTCCACCATGCAGGACTTGGGAGCAGCAACGCCACGCCAAGGCCCCAATGATGTTGCTGTCCATTCATACCACATTCACACGGTCGTGGGGATAACCTCTCCCCGACGATCCAAGGTGACACGCCTTGCTGGCAGGAATGTCACACACACATACACACACTCACACACCAGTCACACTGTAGCAGCACCGGGCAAAACCTGCCCCTGCAAAATGGTGTCCAGGCACCACTTCTGCACTCCTCACCGTGTTCAGTGACAAAAAAATAAATAAAAAGGGATCATGCCCTTACAGGAGGTCGGCACATACCTCTGTGCATGTCCTAAAAAAATATATATATAGGGATCATGCTTTTACAGGAGGACGGCACATACCTCTGTGCACGTCCAAAACAAGAAAAAAAAAAGCTCATACTCTGAGCTGTAAACGTTCAGAGGACAGTCATTTGCCCTCTCGCGGGCCAGGCCTCGTGCCAAGGCTTCGGCTCCGGAGCTGTCGTGTTGACTACTCGGGTGGGGGGGTGGGGCATCACCTGGGCTGACGCTTCTGGAGGTTGTGGCGGATGATGCCTGCATCCCTTCTAAGGCAAGTGCAATGCGTGTCAGCACGCTGTTGGTATCGGCCTGCAACTGGCACTGCCGGGCGTTGTGATGCCGCTGGAGGCGCCTGTTCTGCCGACCCTCCATCTGGATGGCGGCAGTGTTGGCCTGCACAACCTCCCCCAGGCTCTTCACCTCCGCCACAATGCCTGCTGCTGTGGCCTGCAGCTCCACCATAGCCATGGTGTTGCGATCCAGGCTCGCCTAGACATCAGATGCCTGGTCCCCAGATGTGGAGGGAGCCCCTGCTACCATGTTGTGATGCATGGCATTAAGGGTCTCAGATTGGTCACATAGGCATGTGGCCATGGCTGCACAGTTTGCATTTATCTCATGCAAACTGTCAGTGATGGAGCTGGTATGCTCAGCCTGTTGGCTGAGGCACTGCTGCATAGCGGCTGCGATGCCCTGCACAGCCACTGTGCACGCAGCCTGGGTCTTGGCCGAGGACCCAACAAATGAGGCCAGGCTGTCAGCGACACGGTGGAGGTCACATGCAATATCGCCCATGTGCCGTGTCTGCCGTGCCTGCTCCCTCTCTAGCCCTTCTTGTAGAGATCCGGCTACACCACGGGTCTTCCTCAGAGCCTTCCGTGGAGATGGGGAGGCTTGTGTCCGTCTGGACGGGGTAGCCCTGGAGGGGGTTTCCCTGGATGGGGTAGCCCTGCAGGGGGTTCCCCTGGATGGGGTAGCCCTGGAGGCGGTTCCCCTGGATGGGGTAGCCCTGGAGGGGGGTTCCCCTGGAGGGGGTTCCCCTGATGGGCGTGGAGGTCTGAGAGGGTCCGGGGAAGATGGAAGCCTCCTCAAAGTAGAGGCATTCCTCCAGCTGGAGATCCACCTGCTCATCAAGAACTACCTCTAGAGCAGCTGGCAATGACCTCCTCCTCAGCTGTCAACTTGACTAAAGAAGCTGGTTCACCTCCCGTGCCCCTGAGGTGCCTTTTTTTGCTGGCCAGCTTATGCCGGACACGCCGACACATGTCGTTGATTTTTTTCTGGATTTCTTTGCAGGTCCTGGTTTAATGCCCAAGGGCATTGATCTCCAGGGTGATCTTCTGGAAGATCTCCTGCTTCCTGGCCTTGCTGGTCCTGGCGCTCTGTGCGTCATGGAGGTAGGCATCAAACTTGGCGATTACTGAGGTCAGGATCGCCCTCTCTTCCGCTGAGAATTTTTTCTTTCTCCTGTCCCTGTCCACCTCAGCATCTGACATGGCTCAGACTGCAAAAGTACTCTGCTCCATGGGGAAGACAAGCAAGCTGGTGTACTTTTGCGCTGGACGGGCGTATGGCTGGGCGTATTCATGTGCTCTGCGTAAGCCGGTGGGCCGGCGTATCTTAGGAAGTTGCGCCGGCGTAGTTGTGAGCATGCGCATAGGGGTGCTGGGCATACTTGCACGTCACGGCGCATGCGCCGTTCATGATACGTCGGGCGTAAAACACTGCACCACGCTCGGACCATCATTTGCATGGGGTCACACCCACTTCCACCTACGCCAGCCTGCGCCTTCGAAATCTACGCCACGCCGACGCAGCTTTGGGAGCACTGGCTTCCTGAATTCCATGCTTGCCTCTCTGCGCCGCGTCGGCATAGCGTACATTGAGATGCGCTATGGCGGCGTAATGTGCGCCCGCTCTCTGTGAATCTGGGCCAATATACCATAAAGTCTCAACTGATAAATAAAAAATTGTGTTCAAAAATCAGTTTATGAATAAAAAATGTCCAATTCTCGATAATGACTCAAAAACTGTGGTAAAGTGAGGGAAGAGTCCACCACCAGTTCAAATAGAAGTTGATTGAAAGAAAAGCTCCTCACGGTCACACCAGGAAGAAAGGTAAGTAAATGCCCTTACTAGAATTGTTTGACCCCCTGTTAGATGAGGTCAAGAAGGCCTGAACATCCACCCTGTCAGGTGATGGGAAATCCCAGGGGCTAAGCGTTGCTCCACTTCCAGCCGATCCTCACCAGGCACGGGCCCTTTGATAACGTCATTTATGACGAAACATGTCAGGGCAGAGCCACACACTGACGTCACCGCGTTAACGTGACCCCAGAAGCACGAGTGTACGTTTGTTTTAGTTTTTTCTGCCGTCAATTTTAAATCTGTTTTTTTTGTGTATTATGGTATACTTTTTTTTAATAAACCCAGCGTTTGCGGTACTTCACTATCTCAAGCCTCCATTCTTTCTTTGCGGTTCCCTAAGTGACGCTGAGTCCAGGAGCGGATTGCCTTTGAAGAGACAGCCACCTTCCTGAGTCTGGTGAGGATCCACTGGAAGTGGAGCAACGCTTAGCCCCTGGGATTTCCCATCACCTGACAGGGTGGACGTTCAGGCCTTCTTGACCTCATCTAACAGGGGGTACAACAATTCTGGTAAGGGCATTTACTTACCTTTCTTCCTGGTGTGACCGTGAGGAGCTTTTCTTTCAATCAACTTCTATTTGAACTGGTGGTGGACTCTTCCTTCACTTTACCACAGTTTTTGAGTCATTATCGAGAATTGGACATTTTTTATTCATATACTGATTTTTGAACACAATTTTTTATTTATCAGTTGAGACTTTATGGTATATAGTCTTTATCCCCTGGATGGGCATCGGCCTTTATTTATTTAACTTATATACACTCTGTTTTTGCACAATGTTCATGTTGTATTGATTATTTAGCGCAACCTAATTCCCCCCCTTTTTCTACATTTTGTTACATGAATATCACATGTGTTTTTTTAGGTGTTGCAGCTTTATTTATTGATTTAAATTTCATCATAATTTATACTTATCAATTTATTTCCTTAGCGCAGTATATTTTTCCTTTGTAGATTACCTCCCTTCACTTATTAGTGAATAGACCAGATAAAAACGGATACTTGGACAAACAACAAGAAAAACCAGTGCCAAAGATATTAATGGAAAATTGAGGGATTAAATAAGATTGCTGCCAACTAAGTACCAGTGCATAGGTGTGTGTAGTCTATTGCATTAGGGTGCGCATCCTAAATATCAAATACATGTGCGCGTGTGTGTGATATATATTACATATACAGACACAGACACACTCTTATGGTAGAGCTGGTACAGTGAAAAAGGTACGGTAGCACTTCATGAATGGCAGAACTGGTCAGAGGGAGATATTTCCCATCTCCCTGCCTGCACACAGAGCGATAATGCTAATGCGCTTGAGGTGATTAGGGTGTGCCCCTGCACATGCCTATGACGACCAGTTAATTGGCAAGTAAAAAGAAGCAAGCAGCGCAAATCTATAATCCCACAATCTGGTGATGGGGAACCCACTGCTATTAACCTAATCCCTTACTGTACACGTGTGAAATACATTCAATTCAACAATCATATATAATGAATAACCCTGTGTCATTTCATAAAATAATTAATCTATTATACAAAAATGATTTGTTTCTATGAAACAAACCAAGTGCAAATGCTGTTAAAAAAAAAAAGCACAAAAGAAACAACTGTGTACTGACACAGTGAACAAAAAGTGCCTAGTGCAAGAAATGGCAAATTGAATACTTACTTTTCCGTAATTTTCCTTTCCTGGTGCCTATCAATTACAGCATACATATGGTTGGTTACTCCGCCCCAACCAACCCACAGGACCAATTTCAACTCTATAAAAGATTGAGTTAGCCCCCCCATACGCCATTCTTTTAACTAGACTCAAACATTTAAGGATCATAAAAAGGGAGGGCGTATGCTGCCATGGATAAGCACCAGGAAAGGAAAATTACGGAAAGGTAAGTATTCAATTTTCCGTTTTCCTATTGCCTTCATGGCAGGTAAATAACTCGCTCACAGGGAGGGTTGCTGCAGAAATATTTTAATCTCAATTATAGAGTAGACAGCTGAAAAGGCTTTCTTTTTTTTTTTTAAGTCGTGGGGAGCAAGCGCAGCTAGGACTTAACTATAATGGGTCATGAATGTGGTGAAAAGATGACCAGTTTGCCGTATGACAGAGAGTTTCTGGAGAGATTCGCACTACCGCTGCCCAGGAAGATGCCATTCCCCGTGCAGAGAAAGCATTTATTGGCTTTGGAACCGGAGGACCACTAGCCCGACACGTCCTCTGAATGAGATGAACAATCCAAATTGTCGAAGTTGTCTTCGATGCTGACAGTTTTTTATTTATTTTTTTAAAGTAAAAAAATAAGCCGTTAGTATTACGAAAAGTTTGTGTCAGACCAATGTAATGTCTGAGAGTCCTTGCCCTATCCAACTCGTGCAGTTTGAGGTTGCTGGAACCTTTCCTCAAAAGCTGGAAGCACCCATTCCTGGTTAAGGTGGGTTTGTAGAGGGAACTCTACACACAAACTGGTGAAACGGTCGGAGGACCATGCTGCCTAGAAAGAACGTAATACAGGGGTCTTCAGCCCCTAAGGTTTGGATTTCCGAGACCCTTTGGTCAGAGGAGATGGTGTTTAAGAACAAGGAAAAACTATTCTGAGAGTAATATCTTACAGAGAGGATTCCTGTGTGTATGCGAGTGGAGGATCTGCGTGTGCACTGAGTACCGAAGGCAGATCTCACTTTGGACGTAGTGATCCCCTCGGAGACCTTAAACAAAGGATTGCTCTCGAGGAACGTCCTAACAGCGGAATCAAGATCCATCTGATGTTTGACAGGGCTGAAAAGGCTCAAAACCTGAACCTCCCGGGAGCTAAGTCCCATATCTGAAGTTAGCCAGAATTTACAGGTCTGAAACATCTAGTTTTCATGAATATAGAAAAATTCTTCCCAATCTTATCATAGGTGCCAATGGAGGAAGACTTTCTGGCCTGAAGCAACATTTGTATCATTGTGTGGGAGCAACTCAATTCTTCTAACTTCCCCTGCTCAATTTTTGAGTGCTAAACTCCAGGGACTCTGAATGTGGATGGAAGAGGCCTTCCCAGGATATGCGATTGTGCGTAACTGAAAGTGCTAAAGGACCGGAAAGGGACAGCTTTATTAGCAGAGTGAACCAAGATCTTCTCGACCAATCAAGGCACTACTGCCGAGATGGCTACTTGTTCTTCTGCTAGGTGTTGGCACCTAGTTGGACAAGGGGCATCCATCCACGCCAATCCCTGGACTGGAAAACCTTGTGAAGGAGCGAGGTGCCTTGATATGAGATGAACCAAAAGGAGAAAAGTCTGCCCCACTGAGGACAGACCCATTGGAAAGTCTGCTGGATTAAGGACCATTCGTTGCTGTTGATACTTTTCTTGATAGGCAATCTGACAGATGATTCTTAAGAGCTGGACTACAAGATGCTTTGAGGCTGGAGAAATTTCTTTCGGTCTGGAGTATTATCGGGAATATTTTGATGGACGATGACCTGTTGTGTGTCCCCCTTAGTTCTGGGCACAGGTTAAGGTCGACTTGTCGCCTATTTGTAGAAAGATGAACTTGCCTCTCAGAGAGGATGCTTAGGTGGGAAATTGCCATGCAAGCAGCACTTAACTCCAGAATGTTGGATATTAAACTTTCAGTATTGAACTTCCAGCTTCCCTGGGTTAACTGATTCTCTCAGTGGGCGCTCTAACCCAGATGACCTGTATCTGATGTAGGAGTGGACCAAGGGATGGGGGCAACTGGCAGTGATTCCACCAGTTGTGAGGACTTATCTACCATCATTGGTTAAATTTACCGGCACTGTAATTAGAATCTTCTGAGATATGAACTTCTTCCTTAGAGGGAAAAAAACAACCGCCAAAAGGTGCTACTGTGCTCACTGCACCATTGGGATGCAGGAGGAGAATGACCCAAGGAGACCCATACATTCTGCTGCTGATATGGCTCTGCTTGCTATAGCTCTTCCTACTTAGGCTATGGTTAGAGGGTCTTTCTCTGTAAGGAGAGACATCACCCCCTTAGGTGTACCGAACAATGTCCTAAGGTATATAATTTTTTTGCGCTGGTGAAACTGACTTTTTTGGATAGTTTATTAGCCAACCGTACCTCGTTAAAGTGACCACCACCTCTTGTAGGTGAGTTTTGAGCGATACTTTTAGATGACACAGGACCAGTATATCGTCTTGTTAGTGCGGAATACGTATCCCCTGCTCCTAAAGCGAAGCCAAAAATTGCCACTAGAACCTCTGTGAAGGGCTGACGATGTGCCGAAAAGTAGGATTTGATACTGTAGATGAGGTTCTCTAATTTTTTGGAATGTAGATGGGCTGGAAGATATGATGAATTAGAATATGCAGGTGGACATCCTTGAGGTCTATAGAGACCATCTAATCCTTTGGTCGAATTGCCAGGATTACTGTATTAAGAGATTCCTTCTTAAAATGTTCCAGCCTGATGAACTTAGACCCCAAACTGATCTCTAGCCACCTATATTTTTTTTGGGGGGGGGTAACAAAAAGGATTGGGCAATAAAACCCCCAAACAACTTCCTGATTTTGGAACCGATATTCCTGATGTATTAACTTCTGTACAAGCTGGAACAGAATTTTTTTTTTCGGACTTGAGGATCTTGGTGAATAGAAACAAGGTACGGGGCCGGTTGCGCTTGAATTTCCAGGAGTGGCTGATGAGAATTGTGGAAGTGACCTATTGGACTTCGCAAGGTTTTCACTCAAACTAGAGCGCAAGCTCTGAGACGGGGCCTGGCTTGGGCGGGCGGAAATTCAGAAGGACTTTTTGGGAGAGGTAGATGTATCCTTCCGTTTTCCCATGTTTAAGAGGGTAGCCTGGGGATCCCATCAGCTTCTTCTATATTCCCTGGTGGTTACTGTATGCAGTAGGGCTCGAGCAGAACATCTCAATGTATCAGCAGCTGCCTCGGCCATAGAGTCTGAAGCCATTCTTAATTCCTCCAGAGCCTTGACAATTTCATCTGGCTTGGCACCCTGTTTCAAGGCTAGTTCAAAATCATTAGACCATGCCCTTGTCGTTTTAGAAGCTGAAGCCAAAGCAGCTGTTGGTTTACGTGCCCCATCAGCTGCCTGATAAACACTTTTGAGGCCAGCATCAATCTTGCGATCCAGTATATCTTCCAAAGACGCTGCATCTTCTGAGGGGAGTGTCGTATTCCTTGCTATTTTTTTGCCCGAGGCGACCACTGATGGTGAGGAAACAAATGACTGTGCATTTGGGTCAGCTGGAGAATATAGCTTGCGAGGGCGGTTATAGGGGACCGGCCTTTCTTCCACCTTACACTTTATTGTGGCTAAAAATAGATCAGATATCCCAAAATAAAAGGAGGAGCCTCGTTCTTCCGATGTGTTCCTGGTTCCACCCGAACAGAACCCCCCCTGTTTGTTTGCTGAGCTGGGGTTTTCATGGAACCTTAACTTGATGAAGGGGTAGCAAGATACTGAGAAGCTGACTCATGGATTGAGTCCTTTATTTTTATTTTTTTAATAGTGTCTATGAACTCCTGCTTCTCCTTTTCCTCATCTCTGGCTGCCTCTAGAAAACAAGGCCTGCAGACCAACTTTTTGGGAAGTGCATCATTTCCGCAGAGACAGCAAGCTTTGCCTTTGGGGTGGGTAGAACAATGTGGAGAAGGAGGTTGTCTAGCCAAATGCAGAGGAGACCTACGGCTATGAGATGCGTGGGCTGAAGAAGAGGGTACTCTCTTTGAGGCACCGTGAGCCTTGGACCTCCTATCCTGCTCCTCTCTGTGCTTTGATTGATGCTGCGGACTGTAAAGAAAGGAAAGACAGAAACTCTGTTTTTCATCTGAAGGTGTATTGAAGCCCCATTGTGTGATGCTGGGGGTGGAGAGTTTCATTGTCACTGTAACATGCTTGTACTGTATATAAGAAAGCTAAGAACCATTAAAAGTGTTCATTCATACATTTTGAAACCAGAGAACAGAGCTGTGCGTGTCTCGTTCATTCTGGGAAATGGGATGGATCGTGTCTGTTAGATTGTGGAGTGTCAGATAAGCTGTCGTGGTTGATGGAATGGGAAATCGTAAACGGTGGTGACCGTTACAAAACCTAATGGGTTAAATGTAGAATTGGAAATCAATTGCTTTAAAGAAGATTATTAGAGTAATTTTATTATTATTAGTTTTATCTATTTCTATTTTTATTTAAAAATGTTTTATTTTATTTTATTTTAAATTTTATTTTAATTTCAATTTTATTTTCATTTTTATTTTTGTTTATTTGTATTTTTTTATCTTTATATGTTTTTTTTTTATACTTGATCTGAATTTATTAGCATTATCTGTTTTTTACTTTTCCTGAAAAATATACAGATTTTACACCAGTGGTATTCTAGTGTAGTTCAAATTGAATCATATTTCTGAATAAAGATACTTGAGAATAACAATGGATTAACATATTGGTAATTTTATTTTTATTTTATTTTATTAACTTGTTTAATATAAATAAACCTGCTTAGTGATGTTAAGATTATAAAGCCTTTCCAGCTACCCTTCTGGGGGGAAAACACATAAATAATAAGTAATGAATAAAATGCAGATGGGGAATGTATGGGTACCGATCAGGACGGTGGGTTCCGGTTCCATAGAAAAGCACCTATGGGAAAAGAAGGAAACCACTAGTTTAAGAATGGGCATGTTTTTCCAGTAAGTAAGGTGGCGGTAAACCTCCTTCCGGTTTTGCTGCTCAATGATTGGCTAAGTAAGCGGCGCTATGGGCATAAATACCTCAACCGAAAGCGGCATTAGCTTCCTGAAGAAGCATGATTGGATGCGAAACATGTAGAGGCTTCTGGGTAACACCGACATCACTTGGGGAAATAAATGAACAATATATGTTAGCCCTATAAGCATTGCTGGACAGACTCTGTGCCATAGGTACATAGGTCCATAGGCACTATACTTTGTGAGTGAAAACTTTTTAAATTTTTTTATCAAATAAAGCATAATATATTGCTCAATGATGGCTGTTTGCTTTCTATGGTACCCTGGGATAAACCAATGAGGAGGTGTATGGAGTGATTACTGGCATACTGTCAGAATCATTGACATATCTCGGCATAGAGCCTTCATATACCGTCAGAATGTTTATACTGAAATATAAAATATTATTGTATTTATGGAAATATGTAAATCTGTGCTTTTGGAGATATACAATTTTCCTACAATACAAGATATCCAAAATTATTTTATCCGTGCTATTTTGAGGAAAAGTAACACAAATGAATATTTAAAATATATATATTTATTAACTAAAGATATAGTGCAAAAATTCAAATCAGGTACAATTCGTGATAAAACAATTAATTGATATACTTCTACAATCAGAGATACATGATGGTAAATGTTCAGATAATATTTATATTATATGACAAGGTAAATTCATAGCTCTTATTTAAATCATCCTGGTATATTTAAAACCTTGTGGCTTGTAATATAACCTTCCCATTATTTCCACGGACTCGTAATTAGCTTGAGTTTACCTTGACACTGTGTTATCTCTTCTCAATAGCAAACAGATCTCTTGCTTAATACTCCTTAAATATGTGTACAGAACAAATGTCATATTGTACACAAGCTCTGCAATGCAGACAAGCGTATTTAAATTTAGAGAGAATTTATTTTCACAGACATCACCCTAAAACCATAGTGTTGGCATTTAGCTTTTTAAAGACAAACCTAATTTGTGTATGTCTCCTAATATTTGGAATATAATTGTTTCATACTGCAGTTAAAAACAATATACCTCCCAAATTATCTAGCCAGATACATTTAAATGGTTTCAGTTATGTGTATGCAAAAAACCTTCCAAAAGGTAATCCAAAAGGTAAATAAACAAAATTATACATTACCAGTATTTAATGCCGCATACACACGATCACGTTTTGTGATGAAAAAAAATGTCATTTTTTATCATGAAAAAAAATGAAATTTTTCCAACTTCATCATTAAAAATGATGTTGCCCACACACCATCGTTTTTGAAAAATGATGAACAAAGTGACGGCACTCTAAAGGGGAAGTTCTATTCGCCTTGAGGCTGCTTTTAGCTGGTTACTTGTTAGTAAAAGACGATTCGTGCTTTTTTGTCTGTTACAGCGTAATGAATGTGCTTACTCCATTATGAATGGTAGTTTTACCATTTTTTATGACACAAAAAATGACATTTTAAAAAATGACATAAAAAATTGAAGCATGTTCGAATTTTTTTGTCATTTTTCAGAAGACATAAAATGACATTTTGCCCACACACGATCATTTTAAATGACATTTTTAAAAATGTCATTTTATTTCATCACAAAAAGTGATCGTGTGTACAGGGCATTAGAGTTCTTTCTGTTTGAGAAGTGAAAGTCCTATGAGGGACCCTCTTCAATCCCCTACATCTTTCTTTGCGTTCAATCTCTTCTTCTAAAGATTAGGGATGAGCCGAACACCCCCCCCCCCCCTGTTCGGTTCTCACCAGAACCTTCGAATGGACCGAACGTTCGCGCGAACATTTAGAATCCCATTGACGTCTATGGGACTCAAACTTTCGAATTCAAAAGTGCTCATTTTAAAGCCTAATATGCAAGTTATTGTTGTAAAACGTCTTTGAGAACCCGGGTCTTGCCCCAGGGAACATGTATCAATGGAATTTTTTTTAAAAAAATGGTCGTTTTTTCAGGAGCAGTGATTTTAATGATGCTTAAATAAAAAAAAAATAATAATTCACGTCGGACTCCTGAAAAAGCGACCGTTTTTAAAACTTTTTTTCCATTGATACATGTTCCCTCGGGCAAGACCCGGGTTCTCACAGACGTTTTCACAGGCATACTATAGACACCCAGCAGGTACAATATTTAAAGTAATTTTTAATTTTTTTTATTTTTTATTTAAGCATCATTAACCGGTTAACGACCGCCGCATGTACATATACCACTGAGTTGATTCCAAATACTATGGGAAGTAGCAAATGTTGGGTAATCCGGTTCAGGGGTAGATCCAATGTAGTGAACCTCCCCTATTGGTGAACGCAAATGGATTTTTGTTACCCTGTTTGCTGGTGCCAAAAGTGTATGGCTACCACATAAGTGGCGGGTGGAAAAAAGGGGAGAGGCCCTATCCAAGTCCTTACATTAGTCTGGTACCCCAATAGTATGGGCGTTCGTTGTGAGTGTTGTTACAATTGATTAATATGTGCCAGAATGGTGTAAACGAAAAATAAAAAAAGAAAAATACAAAACATGAGTGAGTGTCTGTTAAAGACTCGACCCTGTGTGGGTATCCTAGGGATCACCAGTGGTACATGCACTATGTTAATTTATATAATATGAAATAAAATGCCTTAAAGGTATGTGCATCTGCATGCACCGCAAGATAAATGAATCATGCGCAATAAGTGGTCCCTAAGTGCTTAAGGGGTGTCCAAGAGGTAGGGCACACCTTGGTGTGAAACCCTATTGCCTATTAATATCCTAAACGGTGCTTCTTAATTAAGTGTAGCTATACCATAAAAAATATATAAATAGTGAATATCAATAACAAATAGTATTTATAAAAGTGTGAATCCTACTGTCCCTCCTGGGACTAGAAGATTAAGCAAAAAATGTGTCAAAAATCACAAAACGAAAAAAAGAGAGTAAAGAAAGACACAAGTCCCATATATTCAGTGCTAATAGCAGGTGTAGTAATTAACATCCACTCTAGAGTCCGGTCAATCAAGAGCGGTGTTTAAACTAATTGCATAGGAGCTCAACAAAGTCCATCAAAGCAGTTTTCTTCCTTTAAGATGTTATTCCTGCATGCGGGTTAACAGATTCAAACTGGTGACTTTAGGGTGTCGCTACATATGGTTAGGGCGGTGACATCTGTGCTCCCCCACATAGGTCCCCACTTACCGAATGTCGTCACCCCCCAGGGGGCAAAAAGCGGATGGTAGTGGTACCTCGATACCTGTGGTGTCACGGCCTGTTGTCTTAGATCCTCAGCTATCTCCTTATCCAGGGGCTGCAAGGTGAATGTGATCCTTTCCAAGTTGTCCTCCAAAGTCACTCAGTGGTTAAAAAGGAAAAAACAAAGGGAACCACATAGTGTGATATGTTTTTAGAGTTCAATTGGGTAGTACCCAAAAACTGTATTTATTTAAAAATGAAAAAGTGACAAAGGCAATAATATGCCTCCACTGGAAGCCCTGCGCAGAGGGGGGCTCCAATGAGCCAATATAAAATATACGTGCACAAGAAAAATAAAAAATGTAATAAAAATAAATAAAACACAGGTAGAGAGACACGCTGCACTAGCCTATGGGTCTAACACTGAATGGTGTGGCTGCTGCTGCTAGCGCCGTTTAAAATCCTCCTTCGGCGCTGTCGGTTCTAAAGCAGGGAAAACAGCTGAGACAGGTAGGCGTGCTGGCGATTAGCGTGTGTCTCAATGAATGAGCTGTGTGTAGGTCACCTGACGCGTTTCGTCATGTGACTTTCGTCACCTTTGAGAAAGTCACATGACGAAACGCGTCAGGTGACCTACACACAGCTCATTCATTGAGACACACGCTAATCGCCAGCACGCCTACCTGTCTCAGCTGTTTTCCCTGCTTTAGAACCGACAGCGCCGAAGGAGGATTTTAAACGGCGCTAGCAGCAGCAGCCACACCATTCAGTGTTAGACCCATAGGCTAGTGCAGCGTGTCTCTCTACCTGTGTTTTATTTATTTTTATTACATTTTTTATTTTTCTTGTGCACGTATATTTTATATTGGCTCATTGGAGCCCCCCTCTGCGCAGGGCTTCCAGTGGAGGCATATTATTGCCTTTGTCACTTTTTCATTTTTAAATAAATACAGTTTTTGGGTACTACCCAATTGAACTCTAAAAACATATCACACTATGTGGTTCCCTTTGTTTTTTCCTTTTTAACCACTGAGTGACTTTGGAGGACAACTTGGAAAGGATCACATTCACCTTGCAGCCCCTGGATAAGGAGATAGCTGGAGGATCTAAGACAACAGGCCGTGACACCACAGGTATCGAGGTACCACTACCATCCGCTTTTTGCCCCCTGGGGGGTGACGACATTCGGTAAGTGGGGACCTATGTGGGGGAGCACAGATGTCACCGCCCTAACCATATGTAGCGACACCCTAAAGTCACCAGTTTGAATCTGTTAACCCGCATGCAGGAATAACATCTTAAAGGAAGAAAACTGCTTTGATGGACTTTGTTGAGCTCCTATGCAATTAGTTTAAACACCGCTCTTGATTGACCGGACTCTAGAGTGGATGTTAATTACTACACCTGCTATTAGCACTGAATATATGGGACTTGTGTCTTTCTTTACTCTCTTTTTTTCGTTTTGTGATTTTTGACACATTTTTTGCTTAATCTTCTAGTCCCAGGAGGGACAGTAGGATTCACACTTTTATAAATACTATTTGTTATTGATATTCACTATTTATATATTTTTTATGGTATAGCTACACTTAATTAAGAAGCACCGTTTAGGATATTAATAGGCAATAGGGTTTCACACCAAGGTGTGCCCTACCTCTTGGACACCCCTTAAGCACTTAGGGACCACTTATTGCGCATGATTCATTTATCTTGCGGTGCATGCAGATGCACATACCTTTAAGGCATTTTATTTCATATTATATAAATTAACATAGTGCATGTACCACTGGTGATCCCTAGGATACCCACACAGGGTCGAGTCTTTAACAGACACTCACTCATGTTTTGTATTTTTCTTTTTTTATTTTTCGTTTACACCATTCTGGCACATATTAATCAATTGTAACAACACTCACAACGAACGCCCATACTATTGGGGTACCAGACTAATGTAAGGACTTGGATAGGGCCTCTCCCCTTTTTTCCACCCGCCACTTATGTGGTAGCCATACACTTTTGGCACCAGCAAACAGGGTAACAAAAATCCATTTGCGTTCACCAATAGGGGAGGTTCACTACATTGGATCTACCCCTGAACCGGATTACCCAACATTTGCTACTTCCCATAGTATTTGGAATCAACTCAGTGGAATTTCAATTGCAGCGCCATCATCCTATTACCAGCACTATTTAACATTAATCGCATATTGTGATTACCTAGGAAGGCAGCAGCAAATATAATAAATCCTAAGCGCGGATTGATCCCCCTTTTTTTTGCATGTACATATACGTCCACAGAATGGCATGTACAGGCATATGGGCGTACATGTACATCCCCACCTTTCCGCGGGTTGGGGGTCCAATCGGGATCCCCCCCGGTACATGCGGCGGTCGGTAACCCGCGGGGAGCGATCCGGGATGAGGGCACGGCTCCCTGGAGCTGAAGAACGGGGAGAGCCGTACGTAAACACGGCTTCCCCGTGCTTCACTGCATCGATCGAGTGATCCCTTTTATAGGGAGACTCGATCGATGACGTCAGATCTACAGCCATACCCCCCTACAGTTGTAAACACACACTAGGTGAACCCTAACTCCTTCAGCGCCCCCTGTGGTTAACTCCCAAACTGCAACTGTTATTTTCACAATAAACAATGCAATTTAAATTCATTTTTTGCTGTAAAAATGACAATGGTCCCAAAAATGTGTCAAAATTGTCCGAAGTGTCCGCCATAATGTCGCAGTCACGAAAAAAATCGCTGATCGCCGCCATTAGTAGTAAAAATAAATAAATAATAAAACTATCCCCTATTTTGTAAACGCTATAAATTTTGCGCAAACCAATCGATAAGCGCTTATTGCGATTTTTTTTTTACCAAAAATAGGTAGAAGAATACGTATCGGTCTAAACTGAGGAATTTTTTTTTTTTTATATATATATGTTTTTGGGGGATATTTATTATAGCAAAAAGTTAAAAATATTGATTTTTTTCAAAATTGCCGCTCTATTTTTGTTTATAGCGCAAAAAATAAAAACCGCAGAGGTGATCAAATACCACCAAAAGAAAGCTCTATTTGTGGGGAAAAAAGGACGCCAATTTTGTTTGGGAGCCACGTCGCACGACTGTGCAATTACTGTTAAAGCGACGCAGTGCCGAATCGCAAAACCTGGCTTGGGCATTTAGCTGCCTAAAGGTCCGGGGCTTATGTGGTTAAAATCACTGCTCCTGAATCTTTAGGTGCAAACTGCAGAGCACACGGCCAGTGCACACCAAGTAGCTTTAGGTGCAAACTACAGAGCACACAGCCAGTACACACAAAGTAGCTTTAGGTGCAAACTACAGAGGACACAGGCAATAAACCATGTAAGAATACTGCAGCTAGCACAATCACCTGCCTGCCAGTAAATTAGGAAGAACTGATCTAGCTAAACTATACAGTGTATAAATATATGTACAACACCTGGGATGTATATATATCCTCTACACACTGTAACATTAACTGACTAGCCTGCCTGCCTGCCTGCTCTATCTAGCTGCAAAAAATGACACTCTCTCTGTCCTCTCAACCACTGCAACACACTACACAAGGCCGACCTGCAGGCGGCCTTTTAGGCCGGGTACTAACGAGCAAACATGCACGATGAAACCGGTCCGTCGGACCGTTTTCACC